>NC_089491.1:84521046-84835277 GCF_036850765.1 Saccopteryx bilineata | reverse complement strand
ATCAAAATGGCTTGGTTATGGCTTTTTGTCATGAAGACATTTTAGAAAGGCAAGGGAAAAAAAGTAAAATTCTGAATTAGAGAGTAACTACTTGCAAAGTTTTTATTATAAGGGAAAGGAAATTATATTCAGCGCCTGAATCATTTTGTCCTACTTAAAAGTGGGAACTGCTTGGTCTCCTTTGTTTTAAATGCCTCGATTTAGCACTTGCTTACCTTCTGGAGCCTATTAACAACCAGAAGCATAATCTCTGTATAAACATAGTAAATGCTATAGATGCCACAGCTCTTTTCTTTGGCATTTCCATTTCCATTTTCTCATTGGCATTGAAACATCACAAATGAAAGAAGGAAAATGTACAGGTTTTTTCTTCCTTTTTTTTTTTTCTTCTTTTTTTTTTAGATCAGCTTCAAAAATAAAATCAGAGAGAAAAGGTTGGTTTGTACTCAGGTACAACGGCATCCAAGAGTGCACAACTTTCTTCCTCTAATCACCCTTTTCTTCCTCTGAATGTTCATGGCTAGCATTCCCAGCGAAGAGCCTCCACTTGCTCATCATTCTCTGAGCCCTAAGCAACAATCAGTGTGCACTCATGTGGCAAAGCCCTGGCCCTTCCTATCAATTCTCTTGACAAGAATGTTGTCAAGTCTTGTTTGTTCGTTTCTGAGCTGATGAACTTATTTCAGGAGGCTGGTAGTTATATTTAACATCTGTCTCTGATGTGACGGTGAGCCTTGAGGCTCTGTATCTTCTTTGATTTTTGAAGAGCCTTTGCAGAGATTACATGAGATATGCTTTGATGACTGCAGGCACAGGGTACCCATTCTCTATTGTCCAAGTTGTGCAGAAAGACCCTTTTGTGTGTGGTAAAGGGGTCTTAGTATGCATACATAACCATAGGAAAGAAACAAGAGAGCTGATTTTTTTTTTTTGAGCACGTCAATGGGTAGGGGCTACTGCTACCACTGGATAGATGGCCACCACACTGCTATATGAAGATGCCATTGTTTTCCAGCTTGTCATGGACTAAAAGTGTTAAAACTTTCTGAAGTGCTGGGAAAACTACAGATTCCACTGGTGGTAATTCAATTAGTTTAGTCAACAGGCATGTATGCAGTGATATCCATATAGTAGAAACCAGTTTAGGTGAATAAGATTTGAAATTCAGTGTTTTCTAGTTTCCTCCAGTTTGGAGAAATGAGAAGGGCAAAACATGAGGTAGTTTCAGTGTAAAGAGATGAGTGCTATGATGAAGGGAATAATAGAGGAGGGGTACTCAGTCTTATTTGGAGATTAAAAAAAGATATTCTAAAAGATATAATTGTCTTCCATTTTGTTTTTGTGACTTCCAATTTGGGTGTCAGAATCTATATTCTATGTTTGGTGTAGCTATACTGAATTTTCTTTTTTATATCTGAATATAGCATTTGTGACTGAAAGAAACCTATAAGTGGGCAACAGCAGTGGCTAGTTTAAAAGTAATTTATGTTGTTGTGAGCACATACTTCAGTTTCACTATTTTATTAGCTCTGTGACTTTGGCAACTTAACTAACCTCTCTTATCCTCATTTTCCTCATCTATTAACTGGGGATAATATCACTTTCTACACAGAGTTGTGGGGTACAGATGAATCTCCTAGCGGAGGATTTCCGTATCTGGGTAAATTCTTCACAGAGCTTCATGTTAATCTTTGAATATCAGGTGAGTGATACATATATAACTCATGTTATACATTCAAATACATTTATTTACCTTGTTTTCATCATTTAACACACACATTTTCATATCCTTTTGTATCTTAGGTTCCATTCTGTTTCCTCATCTCATATTCAAGAGGTATAATGTTGGCTATACTCCTCCCTTTATAGCTAGCATAAGGATAGCAATTATAGAAAACACTTCAGGAAACCCGGAGCAATAGTATATATAACCAGCTATGACACTACATACTTAGGTTATGCAATAGCCACAACAACATCTGGATAAAGGAATTAACACTTCAACCATCACTTTCGCAGAAAGCATCCACCTATGTGGACTTCCTAATACAGTGGAAGATGAGAATAAAGTTCCAAAAGAATGATGCTGCTGTATATAGGTATGGAAGTCTAAGTCAGACAGACATAATGGGAATCCTTCCTTTGCTGCGTACTCACTATCTGGAAAAACATAAATGTTTTCGGTTAGTAATATGGGTCATTGAGAGTTGTATTTACAATTAAAGTAACACATGAAAAATTGTGTGCTTATTTGCTGTTTCTTAGATTTGTTCTTCATCTTCAGGGTGTCTAATGAAGATTCTATGCAGCAAAGTGATCTCTGTCTTATCACTACTGCTCTGGCATTCAGTTTCCCACCTGGAGACTTTCCAATTTACATTTTACGTGTGGATTCTTGATTTTATGTGTAGGCAAAGGCATTTGTAATACCATTGATTACATGTTAATTAATCCCATTTTGAATCCAATGTGTATATTTACACAAATCAAATGCTTATCAGAGCAGCCCTGATTCAAGTAAAAATAAACAAAAGCATAGTGCCAATCTCATTCATTATTCCAATTTAATGCCATTCCCAGTCCTTGGTTTCTGATCTTGCTATTTGCAATTCTGAAGCAATGGTGGCTAAAGATCACAGTTCACTTTTAAATGCCTTTTTAATGTGCTGATAAGGCATCCTCATTGACTGGCACTGTCCTTTCTATGCACTTTAACAATTCATTACAGAGGTAATTATTTGGTATTTATTCCAGTCTACCTATGTGATATCATTTTCTCCTTACCTTTAATAGGAGTTTGGAGTAAAAAAATAATATCAGCATTTATTTAAAACTACACGGATATTGTTAAAATGTTGTCTGACTAATAAATAAACTTAAAAAAATCAAGTGATTGCTCTTCATCTCCTAAAAGAAAAAATAAAAACAAAGAAAGAAAGATAGGTTAAAAAAAAGAGAGAAAAATCACCATGGCTTGTGGCTTAGTGGATAGACTGTTGGCCCAGTGGATGGAGGATTGGTCCTGTGTGTGAATGTCCCAGGTTCAATTCCTGGTCATGGCACACAGGAGAAGCAGCCACCTACTTTTCCTTCTCTTCCTTTCTCCCTATTGCCTCCATCCCCCCTCACAGCCAGTAGCTCGATTGGTTCAAGCATGGCCTCGGGCACTGAAAATAGCTCCATTGGACCACATCAGCCTTAGGCCCTCAGAATAACTCAGTACTCCAGCATTGGCCCCACATTAGGTTGCCAGGTGGATCTCAGTTGGGGAGCATACATGAGTCTGCCTCACTGTCTCTCCTCTTCTCACTAAAGAGAGAGAGAGAAAAGAAAACTTTTCTCTTTGGTACCTGGGTACTCTGGGAATTAGATATAAATAAATGTCATGACCCATTTGATTTTCTTTTCAGATTTAAAGTAAAATCATATTCTACAGATCTGTTTCATTCTTTTATGCCTTCCCTTATTTTCCTAATAAACTTAACAAAAGCTTTAAAAAATGTATTAAAAAAAGTGTGACCTGAAATCCTGAGACAGTGTCTAAAGTACATGTAGTCTAATAATACAGGGTTTTGTATTGTTAGTGCGCTTTTCCTTTCTAGTATGTCTCACTTCAAATACCGGGCATTGAAGCAGTTAACAGTTTGCTGAAATACCAACACAATATGTGAATTTAGCTGGCTTGTCAGACAGGAAGTAAATCGGTAACTTTAGTATGACCTGCAAACTCAAGCTTTATTCTATTGGCTAAAAAAAAGAGGGAGTTATTTTGAAATAATAATGCTTTAAAATGCAAAATATAACTAGGTATTATAAAGAAAATCTACAATCATTAAAATTATACTAATCCATGTTTAAGCCTGACTCTAACATTTCTTTGTGTTGCTTTGAGTATGTCACAAATTTTCTAAACTTGTTTTCTTTTCTGTAAAGAAGAACAAAAGATGTTTCCTCAATGGGCTACTTTAAGGATTAAAAATAATATATGTAAATGACCTAGTATTTTGTTAGGCACACCATAAACAGTTTAAACTTGGGTGGTGGTAGTATTAATTATCTAGTAATCATAGCTGCTAATAAGTAGTTGGATTTTTTGAGTTAAAGAAAAAGACACCTTATGAAGAACTGATCATTATTAGTAATTAAATTTGTTCATATGAATCAACTAAATCTTGGAGGAGCTTTAAGGAGGTTTAATTTTAAGAAGCTTATTCAAATAGACCTGTAAGAAAATCCACATTTCTTAATCCTAAATGTCTTAGTCTCTTAACAAATCCTGACCTTTGTAATAATTTTATTTTTTTAATGGGGTGACATCAATAAATCAGGATACATATATTCAAAGATAACAAGTCCAGGTTATCTTGTCGTTCAATTATGTTGCATACCCATCACCCAAAGTCAGATTGTCCTCTGTCACCTTCTATCTAGTTTTCTTTGTGCCCCTCCCCCTCCCCCTTTCCCTCTCCCATTCCCCCCTCCCCCCTGTAACCACCACACTCTTATCAATGTCTCTTAGTTTCACTTTTATGTCCCACCTATGTATGGAATAATGCAGTTCCTGTTTTTTTCTGATTTACTTATTTCACTTCGTATCATGTTATCAAGATCCCACCATTTTGCTGTAAATGTTCCGATGTCATCATTTCTTATGGCTGAGTAATATTCCATAGTGTATATGTGCCACATCTTCTTTATCCAGTCATCTATTGACGGGCTTTTTGGTTGTTTCCATGTCCTGGCCACTGTGAACAATGCTGCAGTAAACATGGGGCTGCATGTGTCTTTACGTATCAATGTTTCTGAGTTTTGGGGGTATATACCCAGTAGAGGGATTGCTGGGTCATAAGGTAGTTCTATTTTCAGTTTTTTGAGGAACCACCATACTTTCTTCCATAATGGTTGTACTACTTTACATTCCCACCAACAGTGTATGAGGGTTCCTTTTTCTCCACAGCCTCTCCAACATTTGCTATTACCTGTCTTGCTAATAATAGCTAATCGAACAGGTGTGAGGTGGTATCTCATTGCAGTTTTGAACAAATCCTGACCTTTGAATACAACAAACTGAATTATGTTAGTATCCTTTAAGTCAGTGGTCCCCAACCCCTGGGCCACAGACCTGTACCGGTCCGTGGGCCATTTGGTACCGGTCTGCAGAGAAAGAATAAATAACTTACATTATTTATGTTTTATTTATATTTAAGTCTGAACGATGTTTTATTTTTTAAAAACGACCAGATTCCCTCTGTTACATTCGTCTAAGGCTCACTATTGCCGCTTGTCTTGATCACGTGATACACTTATCTGTCTCACCCTAAAGGCCGTTCCGTGAAAATATTTTCTGACATTAAACCAGTCCGTGGCCCCAAAAAGTTGGGGACCACTGCTTTAAGTATGTAGTTTCCTATCACTACCTTTCCTTGCCATACCACATATCCCCTAACACTGGCAACGATTATCCATCGATATTATTCCTTCCAAGATCTGGAAAAGCATTGCAGAGTGAAGAAGTATTTTATTCTATGTTTTCATGAAAAAATTAAGGGCAAAAAATTAAGTATATATTTTGTTCCTCTTTGGTAATCAATTTCAGATATTATTAAGAACTTATTTTTTAGATATTCTTAAGGAAGTCAAATCAATAATACAATACTTGGCAAATAGCATAACATTTTCCCTTTAGGGTAGTTGTTTAACAGTGAATCTAACTGGTACTTGAGACAGTCCAGCTTCCTTTCTCCCTGTCTCTGTCCCTGCCCTGTCCCTGCCATCTATCTATCAGGAAGTGTTAATGTCTACATGTCAGACTTTATTCAAAGTTCTGGAGATACTGTGAAGATGAATAAGGCGGGGTACATTCACTAAAGAAGATCATTCTGTTTTGGGGAAAACAACAGGTCATAGGGTTCTTATACTGCACCATCTGTTAAGGAAGTATACAGGTGAAATGCTTAATTCATGTGTGAGGTGCATCTGAGCATTTTTCCATCTGACATTATAATCCTCTTATTGAATGGTCAGTGTAATGTCCTTGCCTCTTGAATTTGAGTTTGGCCTTATGATTTGCTTTTGATAACAGAATGGGACTTGTAATTTATTTTTTATAACAGAATGAGCTAGAAGTGTCATTAGCCAGTTTCAAGCTTCAGCTTTAAGGAGCTTAGCATGTCTCTGCTTGCTCCTGTGTACCTCTGCCATTCCATGAGTAATAAGTGCCTATTGGTCCCAGGAGGAGGATAAGATGCATGAGCAAGTTTAGCTAAAACCAGCAGAGTTACTCAGCTGAGTACAGCCTAGATCAATCAACAGCCATTTTATCCATAGATGTATGAGCTAAATAAATGCATATTGTTGTATGCTATTAAGGTTTTATGGTTGGTTGTAACTTAGCATTATTATATGAGTAGTTGGCTGATACAATCAGTGAAATAAAAAAGTAATGTATATGTCAGAAAGATATTGTAGAAGAGAAGACTAGGTTGGGAGGAGGAGTATGGAACATGTTTACATTCATATTACCAAGGGAGCCTGATGGACCAAGAATACAGTTTGACTTTGACCAAACTGTGCAGATAATACAATTTAAACTGAGTTCACAAACACTCTGTGGTGATAGAAACCCTTTACAGGTTACTTTTTAAAAATAATGACCTAAATGTTGTTTATGAAGTAAACAGTAATCAGGGAGGACAAACACATGATCCAACCAGCTCTGCCCTTAGGTAAAGTCTGGGAGGACTTCAGGAGATGATTCTGCACTAGGCACAGGATGAATGCACAAGAGAAGGGCTATAGTTTGTCTATGAGCCTATGAGTTTGTAGAGTTTATGTAGACCTTATGGTGTCTTCCACTGACAGGGTATATGCACAGGTATTGCTCAGTGTATATTGTCCCACCCCTTCTACTTACTGCCAATTGATGCATGGGAAGAGGCCCCAGGATTGGGCAATTGTATAATCAAATCTCCTGGTGTAAGGATTTTTGTAACTGGCTTGAGTAGCAAAACATTGTGGCAAATTTCTATTTCCCTGGCTCCTTTCTTCCACCAATAAGACTATGGCACCGCCAAAATGTTAGGGGAAGTAGAAAGAGTTGTCAAAACACTACACATTGAATTCTCATTCCCTTTTCTAATAGTTCAAAATAAGTTTCAAATGTCAATTTTACATGCAGAGCTTGATAATACTCTTGCATTTAAAAAATAATCTTGTTTTTCCCCAGGACTCTCCTATAACATTTCTCACTTTCTATATTGTGTCAGGCTTTCCTTCCACTCACAGATTGCTGACTCCTGGAGAGCAGAGACCCTGCCTTATCTACTGGATGTCACCCAGTACAGTGAGTCTATCAGCCAGCACAGTGTTTGTGTGTACACAATTAACATTGATATTTAATGTAGTTCATCTGCCCCTCTATCAAACCTCCAGTAGACCCACATGCCGCAAAAACAAAACTATATTTTATTTTCTGGTTAAGTTGGAAGCACTGTCTCCCACCATTTGTGGAACTTTCTTTCTAGGGAGAGTGAGATAACTAAATCAAAGCAGAAATTCAGTTCTATTTCAATTTGGGTTTCCTCCATGCTTATAGACTCAGTTCACATTCATTCTGTATACTGTTTCCTCAAAAAAATTTGGACTTGATTTCACACATTCTAAAGTAAGAGATGCAAAAACTGCAATTTCTCATCATAGAGGAAAACAGAAACCAGTGAAGACTTGATAATTTGCCCTGTGCAAAGAAGATGCCTGTTATAGAAACCAAAATAAAGTGTGAAAAATCTAGCATTTAATTTTTTAAAGGAAGGCTATACTTGTTATTGCTGGCAAAATTATCCAGACATGAGGAGTTGTGACATGTTGCATCAAAATGTATATTAACGCCCTTTTATATGCATACACAAAGGCATTTAAATGAAGTCATTCATTCAAAAGAAAGATTCCTGGCAAAAGTCATATATTTCTATTGTATTTGCATTAAAAATTAGAAAAATTTTGGCTTAATTAAAACATTTCTTCTGTGTATTTTGATGCTTCTAGCAATATAATTCTACTGTAAAATCCAAATCAAGGGTTCTTAAAATTTCAGGAACATAAGTTCAAGTGGAATGATTATTAAAGATGCTAATTTCCAGATCACACTTGAAATAATCTGTATCTCTCCCCAAAATGACACTTTTTAACAACCACTGCTGGTGACTCAGCTGCTGCTGGTCGTCCATGAACCAAGAGGCAGACCAAACCACCTATAGTATATGTGAGTAAATTTAAGACCATTGGATCTACTGAAAACAAGAAATCATCCTTTATTAAATATCTGATCTCTTTGCAGTTACTGTAGTGGCTACTCTTTAAAAAGAACTGAAAATGGAATAGAAGTGTGGTTTTCTAGGAACCTCTTTAACTTCCACTAGAAATGAATCTAAATGGGCAATTAAGTTTACATCATTCAGCTTGCACCAACCATTTACTGTAACTTTGATTAGATCTTTTTTATCCTAATTTATTTAAAATAAACTGTTTTATATAAAAAATGTTATTAGCCACAATTTATTTGAAAAAAATACAATGCAATAGCATGATCACCAACTAACATTTATTTTACTTTGTTCAAAACTAAAATTTGAATACTAAAACTAGAAAACATTCTTGTATTTTACTTTATTTCCAATTTTTGCAACTTTTTTTATTGATCTCTTCTTTAAAAAAATAAAAGGTGGAAGAACATATAATATTTGAATTTCTGCTTTCATTCATTCATATATATATTAATTTTACGTATAAAAGGTATGTATCAAAAATATATTACCATGGTGCCATCAGTTTTTATTTTTTGAGAACTGATTAAGTTCCTTGTCATATTTTTTTTTTTTTTTAGAGAGGAGAGAGAGAGGGAGAGAGAAAGAAGAGAGAGACAGAGAGAGAGAAAGAGGGAGGAGCTGGAAGCATCAACTCCCATATGTGCCTTAACCAGGCAAGCCCAGGGTTTTGAACCGGCGACCTCAGCATTTCCAGGTCGACGCTTTATTCACTGCGCCACCACAGGTCAGGCAGCCTTGCCATATTTTTTATGTGTGTGTTTGTGGTGAATTGGTTTCAAGGCTAAAACTGAGAACATGAAATCTGGATTATGTAAAATTAAATGTATACAAACAAAATTAATATCAGTATGCCATAGAAGTGGGATGAAAGAATATTTCTCTTAACCTAAATTTAATATATCTAAAAAGTGAAAGAAAGCTAAAAGAAGTATTTAGCGAGCACCTACTAATTGACAAGTGCTATGGTAAATAGAAATACTGAGTTCAATACCTCACTGTGTTTATAAATTAGAAGAGAGACTAGTTGAGACAATACACTGTGCTTGGCACTACTTAGTCCATGCCATTTAATTTTCACAATCATAGTAAAATATCTATAACATGACCTCATTTACATAACAAAAGTCATATATGTTGAAACATATCTCATTTTGTATTTCTTATATATGATTTGATATATTTGTTGGCAGTTATATTTTGGTGTGAAGGTTTCTGAGATTAGAGCTATTCTACTTTGGTTTGAGTCTTGATTTCACCAATAATTAGCTTCATACCTTTGAACAAGTTTATTTACTTTTTCCAAGACTAACTATCTTCATTGGCAAAATGGACATGTTAATGGTTTATATTTAACGGGATAATTATGAGAGTCAACGTGATAGTACAAGTAAACCACATAGCCAGGTGTTCCACATAAATAAACATTTCATTGCCTTTATTATTACTGTGTGACTATATGGAAGCCTCCTCTGAGATAAGTCACATAAACTTTTAACAGTAGTTTGCTCTGGGATGAGGAGTGTAATAAGAAGAGGATGAGGAATTTGAAGAACACTTTTACTAACCTGTCATTAACGTCTGTGTTTAGTAACATGATTGTGTTTTGCTTTTGCAGTTTAAACAATAAAATTGAAAACATTGTTTTCAAATTCAAGAACATTATATTTAGAAATGGTCTAAAATTAGTCTTAATAAAATTATATTTTTGTTAACATACAATGATCCTTTTCTTTAGGTCTCTAAGTTCTAATTAGTGAGCTTAATGTTGGATTTATCTTTTGGTGCTTATTTTCTTTCTAAGAGTAGATAATAAATTGTTTTTGGGCATAGGTGAAAGATATGCATATCTATATATAGTAGATACTTTGTAAAATCTGTTGACTAATATTTGTTCATGGGTTCCAAGGATCTATCTTTTAACACCTCCATTTAATTTTAAATTCATTAAATAATAAAAAATGGATATGTTAAAAATGAAGTATTTTAAAATTTTCACATGGTTTCAGAATTTGCTTATGTTTCCTTTTCTTCTTCCTTTCTGTGGTGTGGTGTGTGTGTGTGTGTGTGTGTGTGTGAGTGTGTGTGTGTGTGTTTGTGTGTGTGAGTGTATAGTGATATGATGGAAATCATGGGAAAGATGAAGTATCAACTTAATTTATACTATAACAATGACTCCATCATCTATGCTAATGTATTCAAAGCACTTTACTATATAGTGAGACTAGAGAGAAACATGGGAATATATTAATATTGAATAATAATAAAATGCATCAGTAAAATTTCAATGATATAATATAAGTAATATTAAAATAGTGCATGTTGACATAGGAGTGGAAAGGAAAGAGAGCATTAAGAGGAGAGCAATTCTAATGAGAACAGATGAAGATTTTTTATTGGATTTTGATATATGGGTAGGAGGAGAATAAATATAGAGGAACAAGGAGGACTTCTCTAAAGACAACGATGAAGACATAGACCATAGATGCTAAACAAGAGAGACATAAACTATGTTTTCTATTTATTTTTGTTTTACTCTCATCTCCACTATCAATATCAGAGTCATCTAGGGGTATTTATTCAAAATGCATAGTCCTAGGTCCCCTGTCAACCTATTAAATCAGACTTTTTTGGGAATTTGTATTGAACTTTATCTACAGGTAGCATACACTGAGAAAAATCTACACTCTCCATGGATTTCATAATGAATAGTATGACTTGATTTTAAATGTATTCATAGCCCCTTCTCCTCACTGTCTCTCAATATTTCACACTTCTTTGGAGAAGAGCTTTCTGGTTTTTACTGAGAGGCCAAATACCATCAGGCAAACATTTTGTATGTGTGCAGGATGGTGTTTTGGGCAGAAATCTTTCAGCTTTTCTGTGAACATTCTTATTACTAACTATACTGATTTTAACTCCACAGTTCATGGCTGTCTACAAATTCACTGACCACAAAGTTGACACCTCTCTAGGGTATTTGCACCTTCAATGAAGTCTTTCCATGTGTATATTCTAAGCTTTTGTTTTTTTCTATTATGACATATTGTTAAAATGATGCTATCAGCAATTCATTCTCTAGACATTTGTCAATCTCTTATCATCATATGGTGCTCATTCCCCATTATATAACTGTGTGTGTACAACTCAACTCTAATTTCAATGAGATTATGGCTAAGAGGATAGACAAATGTATGTACTCAATCTTGAACCTGAAAACCAGATGGTCTTTTATATAATTTAACTTTTACTAATATGATGCATGTCACGTAGAATCTTATTAATTAAATTCACAAGGCTTTGATTAATATGAAGACTAAACATTGCTTATTAATTTAGTCTTCTCATATATACATTAGACTTTGGGAGCAGCAGATTAGTTTTATGGCTGGTGTAGGCAAAGCAGCTGTTCACAGCTATACAAAAATGTGTGTTGCCAAGCTCTAGTTTCACAGAGTCTTTCTTTAAGGATGTCTATTCAGACAAAAATCTTCCTGTACAAAAGGGTACTTCTAAAAACAGGAAATAAAACTTTTTTTTCTAAGTTAATTTAATGTTCCCCTCTACTCTTCCTAAAATTTTGTAAGCAATATTAATAATCTTTGTAAAATTTTTTTATAGAGAATATAAAAGAAGTCTCTGGCCAGTCTAATCTTAGTGGGTCACCATAAATTCTGAATTAGTTTAACTTGAATCAATTGGTTTTTAATAAATAACCCCAGAGAAGTATCATTTCCCTACGTATTAAACTTGTTTCTGTCATGTAGATATTGAAAGTAAATCTTCCAGAAGAAAATAAATGGCAACTACATCATTCAGAGGTGAAGGGACAAAAAGTCTTGATATCATCCTTAAATTCTCTTTCCCCAACACCACCCATCCAATCTATCAAAAAGTTCCACCATCCAAATATATCTACCAGCTCACCATTTCCCATCTCCACTCGATTTTATCTTCTTATACGCTACCACCACCTTTTATCCAAATTAGAGTAATTATATCCTAACTAGAATTCTTTCTTTGTTTAGAAATTAAATATAACAGGGTGACATTGATCAAGAAGAGCACATAAGCTTCAGGTAAACTTTGCTATAGCATTTGATCTGTTGATTGTATTGTATGCCCATCATCTAAAATCAAATTATTTTCTGTCACTGTATATTTGTCCCTCTGTATTCCCCTTCCCCCAACCCCCTACCTCTGGTAACCATTTCACTTTTATCTATGTCCACAAGTCTAAGTTTTATACCCCACCTATATGTTAAATCATATACTTCTTAGCTTTTTCTGATTTACTTGTTTCACTTAGTATAATGTTTCCAAGGTCCATCCATGTGTCCTAAATGACAATATATCATCATTTTTTATGGCTGAGTAGTATTCCACTTTACCACATCTTCTTTATCTAATATATGTACCACATCTTCTTTATCCAATTCTCTATTGAAGGATACTGCTTTCTTCCATATCTTGGCCACTGTGAATAATGCTGTGATTAACATGAAGGTGCATGTGTTTTTACATAGCAATGTTTTTTGATAGATATCGTATAAAGGGATTTCTGGGTCATATGGCAATTATATTCTTAATTTTTTGAGAAACCACCATACTTTCTTCCACATGGTTATACTATCTTATATTTCCACCAGCAGTTAGTGAGGGTTCCTTTTTCTCCACAGTCACTCCAATACTTATAATTACTTGTCTTTATGATAACTGTCAATATAACAGGGGTGAGGTGAGATCTCATTGTAGTTTTGATTTGCACTTCTCTAATAGCTAGCGAAGATGAGCATTTTTTCATTTATCTGTTGGCCATATGTATGTCTTCTTGGGAGAAGTGCTGTTCAGATCTTTTCCCCATTTTTTAATTAGATTGTTGGCTTGTTTGTTGCTGAGCTTTGTGAGTTCTTTATATATTTTGGGTATTAACCTTTCAGCAACAAACAAGCTAACTACCCTTCTTACTTCTACACAATTCTACAAACAGCATCCAGAGTGAAATATTTAAAATTTAAATCTAATCCTGTCGCTATTTTTGTGACACACTACCATACTCTTCATTACATTTTGAATACAATGGTCTAAATCAGGGGTCCCCAAACTATGGCCTGCGGGCTGCATGTGGCCCTCTGAGGCCATTTATCCGGCCCCTGCCACACTTCTGGAAGGGGCACCTCTTTCATTGGTGGTCAGTGAGAGGAGCACATTGACCATCTCATTAGCCAAAAGCAGGCCCATAGTTCCCATTGA
The DNA here is from genome assembly GCF_036850765.1 of Saccopteryx bilineata. Classification (NCBI taxonomy): domain Eukaryota; kingdom Metazoa; phylum Chordata; class Mammalia; order Chiroptera; family Emballonuridae; genus Saccopteryx; species Saccopteryx bilineata. Next base: position 84,821,703 of record NC_089491.1, on the reverse strand, counting down.
AATACTGGTCAGTTTGTTGATTTAAATTTACTTGTTCTTTATTTTAAATATTGTATTTGTTCCCGTTTTGTTTCTGGTTTTTTTGTTTTTTTTTTACTTTAAAATAAGATATGTGCAGTGTGCATAGGGATTTATTCATAGTTGGTTTTTTTTTTATAGTCCGGCCCTCCAATGGTCTGAAGGACAGTAAACTGGCCCCCTGTGTAAAAAGTTTGGGGACCCCTAGTCTAAATCAAGGGTAGTTAACCTTTTTATTCCTACCGCCCACTTTTGTATCTCTGTTAATAGGAAAATTTTCTAACTGCCCACCAGTTCCCCAGTAATGGCGATTTATAAAGTAGGGAAGTAACTTTACTTTATAAAATTTATAAAGCAGAGTTATAGCAAGTTAAAGCATATAATAATAATTACTTAGCAAGACTTTATGTCAGATTTTTGCCGTTTGGCAGAATAAATCTTTATAAAACAACTTACTATAGTTAAATCTATCTTTTTATTTATACTTTGGTTGCTCCACTACCGCTCACCATGAAAGCTGGAACACGCCCACTAGTGGGCGGTAGGGACCAGGTTGACTACCACTGAAATGATTCTACTGGATCTGGTACCCCACTCCCTCTCTTTTTTCCACTGCCTTCTTCCCTAATTCTCCTCTAGCCACTCTTTATTCTCCCATGAATATGCCAGGAATGTTCTTTTTTGTAGGAATTTTGCACTGGCTGTTTCTCCTACCTGCTTCACCATCTCCAAGTCAAATACAACCTTCTCAAGATGATCAGAGCTTACTACTCCCAAGCTCTTCCCTCTGCACAGCCAATTCCCTAACTTTTCTATTCTCACCTCCACTTTGTCACTTTCTCATTTTCAAATGAGGTTTGGAATTTTAGGTTATTTTGTTCACAAATGTACTCCTGTTGCTTGGAAGAGATTCTGGCAGATAAGTGTTCCATAAATATTTGTGCAAAGCTGGAACAAGACTGTTAGATGTACAGCTGTCAATAATCAAATATCTTTGCTAGATAAGATGCATATTTAAAAAATTATTTCTTGCAAAGAAGAGATGTGTATTGTTATTTTATGGACATCAGCTGAACTTCTACTTCTCAGAAAATTGAAGTATTTATCTGACCAATATTGATTTACAAGATTGAAGAATACTAAGAAATAATAGGTGGGGTTTTAGTACTTTTTATCAGAATTATGACATTTCATGTAAAAATAGTATTTTTGAGTAAGTAAAAAATTGAATTAACTTTATTCTCAAACATGGAAAATACACATTGTAAAGCCTTGGGTAAATGATTTCTATTAACCTACATGTAATGTTACTCAGAGCATAGTAATATAACAAAAGCAAAATTGTTACTTTTGATGAAAACAGAGAAATAATTTATTTCCATCTTTTTACTCATGTTGATTCAAACAAAAAAGCTAATGTAAAGAATATGAAGATGTGATATATGTTTAACATTTGGATAGACAGCTTCTTGAAGCTAGAATTATATTTAGTAATTGTGTGCCCTTGATTTGTATGCAGGAAGACTAAATGTCAATTAAGCACTTGGATTTCAAGATTCAACCTGTAGTTTTGTTGAAATATCTCTGTATGTGTGTTTGTGTGTCTGTGTGACCTCCTTCCCTATTTTTGTAAGCTCTTTCTACTAGTCCATCATAAGTTTTTTCAATTAATAAATAGAACCAGCTTCCTAAAGTAACAGACCATCTCTTACACACAAAATGTAAATGACAATGATGACACTTATAAACTTGGTAAGGTCACACGTCAGAATAGATTATTGTTCTCTTCCTGTTTTCAGTTTTTTTTCTCTCTCTCTCTTCATATTTATACCACCAGAATAACCCTACCAGATGATGTCGTGATCTATCTATTAATAAAATCCAATCAACATAATTTAGTTTTTATTTTAAGAAATAACACCTAGTTTGAAGAAAGATTAACATGTGATAAATCAGAATAAATTATTTAACAATATCTTTGCTAAAATATAATGTTTACCAGATTCAAGTGAAACTTCTCTTTTAGGTACTAACTTTCAAAAAGAGTATTTTGAGTACACAGCTGTTAGAAAATGATTACACTCTACTAAAAAATATTCTTGTGACATACAGTCTCAGGACATCACAGAAGTTGGCTGGGTTGAGAAAACACATCTTTGTCAGTGTGAAAAGGTCTTTCATGGCCATAATACAGTCTGGGTGTCATACTCACAAGATGCCATAGAGATTAGCTTTTTATTCCATGATTGCATTGAAAACTTCCATTTTCAGTTTAAAAATCTTGCCAGAAGAAAATGAATATGGCTGAATTGTAGGATTGCTTCTGCCATTCATGCACTGTGGGCTTGCATTCAGAACTTAAAAAGAGGGGGGGAAGAAGAAAGCAGATGACTGAGTCTGATTCCCTTTGATGGAGCTGGGAGGCGCCTTTATATGTAGGCAACAATTTAACTCTACATGAAGGCTACTTACTGGTGCTTTAGCAAGAGGTACAAGACATGCTAGTTCACTCTGAACAGCTTTATTTTTATTCCATTTCTGTGTCAATACTATACCTACCATATATTAATATCATATTTTCAAACCTATGTTGTATTGTTTTCTTTTTAAATTTTTCTTCTCTCCAGTCTCTTAACCTTTCTAAACTTCTCTTTCTTCATATGCACCATCACCTTCTTTAATTTATTTCTGTAATGTCCATCTTCTTTAAGTTTTAACTATATATATTTTTCTCCAACTCTTGGATCAACCTTCATTTTCTGTTTCATTACAACAGTTTGGGATGATCTTTGGTGTCTCCCTCTCCCACTTCCCATGCCCAATTATTTGCCAATTCAAATACAGTCTATTTCTGTAACATCTCTCATCTTTTTTTTTTTTTCAGAGACAGAAAGAGAGTCAGAGAGAGGGATAGATAAGGACAGACAGACAGGAACAAAAAGAGATGAAAAGCAACAATCATTAGTTTTTCATTACTAATGAAAAACTTAGTTGTTCATTGACTGCTTTCTCGTATGTGCCTTGACCGTGGGCCTTCAGCAGACTGAGTAACCCCTTGCTCAAGCCAACGACATTGGGTCTAAGCTGGTAAGCTTTGCTCAAACCAGATGAGCCCACGCTCAAGCTGGCAACCTCGGGGTCTCGAACCTGGGTCCTCCATATCCCAGTCCGATGCTTTATCCACTGCACCACCGCCTTGTCAGGCTAACATCTCTCATCTTTATTCTCTCATTGACTTTCTGTTTGGCAATTCTAATTTATATTTTGATTACCATTTGCTGAGAATTTTGCAATAGCTTCCCAGGTGGCCTTTTTGTTTCTTATTGTCTTAACCCAAAACAAACTAAAATTAATAATATAAAATAAAAAGAAGCTTTTACTTGATTAATGACTACCTATTGAACTGAGTACATAAACTTCAGGCTTCATTCAGCCAATTTACAAGGAACACACAAGTTATCTTTCAGTTTTTCTACTCCTTTTCTCTCTAATTGAATATCTTCTGGTCTTCCCAAAACTAGTGCATTTGAATCCCATATCATGATATTCTGTCTTTGTTTTTTTCTGAATCAAAATTATACTCTTTCTCCTAAGGCATACCTCAAGTAATATATTTTAATTATCTGCCATAACTATGACTCTTCCTTCTTTAATTTCTCATGATATATGTGGTGCATCTCTGAAGGTATAGACAAGGTTTTGCTTTGCTCCTGCATGTCTTGCCCAAAACCCTACTGGAGTAAACAGTTTGATGTCAGGCATTTCCAACTGTTGTTTTTACCTTCTATAAAATTTAGCACTAAGAGAGAGTTCCTAATGGCTCACCATCACAGAAGTGCTAAACTGATGTGACCACTCAGGTGTTCCTTTAGCTAGGTGTTTAAAGCTTAAAGGGGCACTAAGTTCTATTATACATTGTATCTATCCTGCAAGTGCAAGAATGTCCTAGATCCTGTGAAATAGAGAGAGTTTAATGACATTTGTGGCAAACAGGAATGCTATAGGTTTTAGTAGTAAATAAAAAAAATTTAAAGTTTGTGTGTTCTTCTGAAGTTCAATTTTTGTTTTTAAAGATAATCTGTGAAATATCGTCTTTCTCATTTAAAAACATATTTTTGTTCGATATAACTATATATCCATTGATATTTGACCTTTTAATTAGTACTACATAATCATTAACATATATAGATGACATATCTATATGGTAAAAAAAGGCACAAAAAATTAAGTGGAATTATGACACAGGTATTGCTGAAGTGAAATGCTGTAAGTTGGACTAGAAATGAATAAATGGAAAACTAAAAACTGTGTCATTTAAAAAGAAAAAAGAAAACAAAGGACAATTTACTTTTCTCACATTGAACTAATTACTTGTCAATCTTATACCTTATTATACTTAAATCTAATGTCAGACCTGTGTATAACAAGACACTTGATTGACAACTCAGTTTTTTACACATGGTTGTGATGTTATACTTATGTTTAACTAGGCATTTAATTGACATAATAAAACCAATATATCCTTATATTTCATCTTAAAGTTGATATTATCCAAAAACAAAATGAAGATGGTTAGCAGGCATTTCATTATGCATTAATATTTTAGTTTTCTCTTTTTGGCTTATATATAATGGCCATGAAATTAATTTTACTTTAAGATTTATTTTAAAGCATCTCTTTACAGTATCATATATGAGAACTCTACTGAACCATTAAAGTACATAAGCTACAAACCAAGATCTCAATATAATTTTTAGATATTCTTTAGAATCCCATTATAATACAACTTGCTACTATATGGATTCAGATACAGTAAAAATAAAACTCTTTTCTGAGGTACAACAGTCACTAAAATTGAAAACAGCAATATGAGACTGAGACATTCTATTAAAAGTGTTAAGATTTTGCCACTATATTTCTTCATGGGTCTAATTATTTAAAATTGAATTTCAAATGCTAATCAGTAAGTAAATATTATAAAATATGCTTGTTTTGAGTACAATTCTGAATGTGCTTTCATTTAAACTTGGGCATTTTCAAATTATTTTCTTTAGTAACAATGGATATCCTAAAGCACATCAATAAGTATTACATCAACAACTTTCTTTAGTGCTAGACTTCTCAGGGTCTTTGAAATGCAAATATAAGATGTGAATATCAAAGTGTGTGAAATAATATCATGTTCTCCAAACTTCTTTGAATCAAACTCTTCTCCTGGGAAGCATCCAGTGAGGGCAGAAGAGATCTGCCCGTTATCCTTCGGGAGATACTGCTCTGAGCAATTGTTAGTTAGTTTTTGTACATTAGGATTGGGTAATTCTATAAATATTATTAGAAAAATAGTATAGTGTTGGAAAATATATTAAAAACCTTAAAAACATGATACATGAAAAAAAACAGGTATTCTTTTTTATTAAAAAAGTGGAACTAATGAAGAATGCATCTTTATAGTAGCAAAATATTGACTATAATTTGATTTCAAAATATACAGAAATAGTATGCAGCAACTAAAATCAATATGGTAGAATTATATTTATTGATATGAAAATAGAGTTCCAAAATATTAATAACACAAGCAGGTTACAAAATAGTGTATACAAAATGATTTTTTTTTGTAAAAATATACCTAAATGTGCATAGAAAAATGAGATAAATATATATCAAATTGATTATAGTAGTTTCTCTGGGTGGTGGAGTTTTAAATGTGACATTTAATTTCTCTTTTATGTTTGTTTTTTATAATTCATTTAAAATAACTTACATGACATCAAATAAAAAAGAAATATAAGTTTAAGAACATCATTATCTCAAACTGTAAGCTTCCTTAGCACAATAAACTTTTAATTCTTATGAATCATTTTCAGGGAGAGAGGCATAATCCTTATGTGGAACTGGACTAAACTGTACATACTTAGATCAACAGCCCATCTGATATAAAATAAATTGAAAAGGAGAAATCTTTTTCTTTATGGATTTTGAAATTTATCCAAACATTTAGAAAGACCATCGAACACTGATCACATTTGGCAAGCCATGGCTTTCTCACTTCCTTCATTTCTGACAAGTCTTTGACATTGAACAGGAAGAAGAAGGAAATGCGTTAAGAATACAGGAAAATTTTATGAACAAGTAGTTTGCGTAGGTCCGTTAGAATTTGTAAAAGATTTTTTAAGGTGTAATTGACATGCAAAAAAGCCTATAAGCTTAATGTATATAATTTGCTGAGTTTGGGCATATATGATATCATCACCAATGTTAAAGAGAAATTCACAGGTCCAAAATGGTCTCAGTTGTGCTAAAGCTTATGATATTAAACCTAAATTTAATAATATCTGACCTAATAGATGTTTCACTGGAATTTTCTGGTCAAACACCAGTAAAGTAAGGTAACACTGGAGAACAAAATTTTTGTTGCATCCACAAAAACACTTGTTCTTGCCTACTTTGAGTGTACTGATCTCAAATCTGACATTAGTTTTTCTCTGTAAGCTACAGTTTTTTGCAATTCAAGATTTTATGTTTTCATCTTATTGTAAAATTTTCAACATATAGTTTAACATAATGAAGTAGAATGTCTTCTTGGGCATCATCTTTGTGAAAATATAATAATTTATATAATGCAGTAAATACATTAATATACTATAAGATATGATTACATCAGAATTTATCTACAATTTTGAAATAGAACATATTAAAACACTTGTTTTAATCATAAAATTTGTGCAAAACTTATTTAAATTCTATTCAGGCAAAAATTTGCATTTGTAGCTCTTGCATTTGTGTACTTGTTGAGGACAGTCTCGTTTGATGCTCCAGCAGTAGTCTGCTCATCACTAACAGCTTCAAGATTTTCAGGAAACTTATCAAGGTGATTGTTCAGGAAGTGAATCTTAATGCTTATGTTACATCCAATGTCGTGGAAAGCCAACAGCATCCTTTGAACCAGAAGTTCATGGTTTTCTGCTTTTTTGTTACCAAGGAAATTCTTTGTAACTGCCACAAAAGACTGCCATGCTGCTTTCTCCTTCTTATTCATCTTCCTGGCAAATTCTTCATCATATATGAGGGTTCAAATTTGAGGTCCATCGAATACATCTGCTTTTATCTTCTCAAAAGACAAGGCAGGTAAAACAAAAATAATATGTTGAAAGCATTCATTTTCTCTATTCAAAGCCTGAACAAATTGCTTCATTAAGCCAAGTTTGATGTGAAGTGGGGGAAAAATGATCCTGTCTTAATTAAGTACAGGTTTTTTACAATATTTTGTATCCCTACTTCCAGAGCTTCACGTTTTGGCCACTCCTTCTGTGTCCGGTGTTTCTCCCAAGCTCGGCTCTCCCACAAACACAGAAAGCAAGGATACTTCGTGAAACCTCTCTGTTGTCCTAGCAGGAAATTTACCATTTTAAGATCCACACAAATGATCCAGTTATGCTCCTTATACTTTAGAAAGTCGAGGACAATTTTTATGTCATTATAATCTTCTCGCAGATGAGTTGAATAACCAATTGGAACCACTGCATAAACATTACCATTGTGTAGGAGAACACATTTCAGACTCCATCTAGAGCTGTCAAGAAATGGCCACCATTCTGTTGGACTGTAAGTGGTAACACCTAGCTGGCTGAGAAGACTACTGATATCATGACAGTAAACAAAGTGTTTGTCTTTGGAAAAAAAGTCCACAAAAATTTGTTCAAGCTTTTTGAAATGGGATACTTTAGCTGACCAGTGAAGTACATTCTTTTCTTGAAGCCTGGAGGCAAGTAACTCAGCTGCTTTCTTTGATAGGCCCAAATCTCTTACTAAGTCATTCAATTCGGGTTGGCTAAACTGCTGAGGGGTTAATGACTGCTTGGCATCAGAAGAAGACCCTTCAGATTCTACAACCTCATGCATCTTATCAAAATACACTTGATCACCATGTTCACTTTCTTCATCTTTAGAAGAAATAAAACCATTGAAAACTGGAACCAGGAGTGTCTCAGAGTATGGGATAGGTCGTATTGCTGAAGAAATATTAGGGTATGAGATCATATGCCGTTTTTTCTTGCTGATGCCCTTTGTATGGATCAGATAGAAATAACAGTCACTGCTGTGGTCCTTAGGTTCACGCCAAACCATGGGAATACCAAAAGGCATTCCTTTGCATTTTCCTTTTGTCCAGTCACGAAGCATTTCCTCACAATTATGACACACAATATGAGGAGCCCAATTCTTGTCTTGATCACCAAGGGGAACTTGAAAATAGGCAATATGTGCACGTGTCACAAATGATAAAATATTACACCTTTGACGTTGAAGTGTGTAACAGCTACATATATAACAGAAGGTGTCAGGACTATTCTTACATTAATGCCTACTCGAAGAAACCATGATTCAATCTTAAAACAAAATAAGAGGGTGTTTTTATCAGATAATAATTTTTTACATTTAAAAACAACTACATTTATGTAAAAGTAATGTTTGTAAAACATTAATTGCCTTGTGGTTATGTTCAATCCAAGAATCATTGCCCTTTAACTTCAATTTAAAAACTAATGCATGCTATTAACTGTAACAAAAAGAAATAAAAATTGCATAAAAACTAGAGCATGCACCAAAAAACAGATTTCATATTTGGAATCAATGATGCAGAAATATATAGAAACGGTTCTAAAACCTCATGCAACAGAAAAAGAAAAAAAATTGTTTCCCAGTGATCTGTCACAGGTCCTCTTTATCCCCTGATCTCATAGAAAACAAGTCAATCTACATGACAAAAAACTCTTGCTGTTTCTTTCCTCCCAAAAGATGATGTCCTGGTCTAAGTATAATCCTATTTTTGTCTTTTGATATAATTGTTCTTTTGCCACACTCTTGTTATAAAAATCTTCCAATTTGTACAACCCCTTTAGTACCCATCTAATTGTCTGATTCATAAATCCTAATAAAACAGATTAGATATTCAAATCAGGTTAAATTTTGTTTGTAATACCACAATAGCCTGACCAGGCAGTGGTGCAGTGAATAGAGCATCAGACTGGGATGCAGAAGATGCACATTGGAGACCCCGTGGTCGCCAGCTTGAGCGCGGGCTCATCTGGTTTGAGCAAAGCTCACCAGCTTGAACCCGGGATCGCTGACTGGAGCAGGAGGTTACTCAGTCTGCTGAAGGCCCACAGTCAAGGTACATATGAGAAAGCAGTCAATGAACAACTAAGGTGTCTCAATGAAAAACTGATGATTGATGTTTTTCATCTCTCTCCATTCCTTCTATGTCTGTTCCTATCTATTCCTCTCTCTGACTCTCTCTGTCTTTGTAAAATAAAATTAAAACCACAATAAAGGTAATGAACATATCTTTCACCTTCAAAAGTTTCCTTTTTTTTCCTTAAAAAAATTTAGCCTACATTTAAGATTGCAGGGATTTGAGTATTTAGATATTCACAGCCCTTATTAATATTATATTTTTAAACAGTTGTACATTTAAAATTGGTTTGTAAATTTTATATCAATCTCAATGTATAGTCTTTCAAGTCATACACCAAATTTTGTGTCAAAGTTTCTTTTCCTTTTAGATCTTAGTATCAAAGAACTAAAACAGATTCATGGGGAACCTACCTCCTGGTAGGATTAAGTCAAGTAAACATAAGATTGATTCCCAATTGATTTTATTCCTCCAAGTGAATTATTCTGTTCTCATATTCATTCCTGATGAACTTTATTCTGTGCCTTTCTAATCACCTTCTCTAAACTTCATGACCAGATTATAGTAACAAGGTCATAGATGACAACATTAAGTATCTCAAGCCCAAGTCTATCCCTGTTACACACCATATCTGCAATTCTCTCCTTTCCTCTATGACCAAGATTGGCTTTGCTCCAGTCATGAACATATTTGAGTAAGATTATGAATAGGTTATTCCACAAATCAAAATGAACAAATTCTCATTATACTGGTATGCAAGACATGGTCCACTTTTGCCACATTTGTTCAACATAGTACTGAAAGTTTTACCCAGAACAATTAAGCAGGTGAAAGAAATTAAAGATGTCTAAATAGGAAAGGAAGAACTAAAACTACCTGCTTGAAAATGACATGATTTTATATATATGAAACTCTAAAGACTTCACCAAAAAACTGCTGGAATAAACAAACTGAGCAAAGTTTCTATACACTAACAGCAGATTATTTGAAAGGGAAATTGAAAAATCAAACAAACAAACAAACAAACAATTCCACATATAACAGCACCAAAAGGAATAAAATGCTTAAGAATAAACAGATATGAGATATCACTGCCTTAATTATTCTACATTCTTTCGCTCTCAGCCAGGATAGTTGTTTGCCTGGTAGGATGCTGTAGCCCTTCGTTCAAGAGATAAAAACCTTAGTTATTGTCTTATTTGGGGCCACTGGTTTTGAAAATGCCTACTGTAGTTCAACCCAGGCAGGGAAGCACCATGAGTCACCATAGTAAGTTTCCTGGGTTTGAAATATATTGGTACTTCTTCTACCTTATTATTTAACAGCAACACCATTTCTTAATGATAATTAGGGTTACTTTACTTATCTAGTATTGTAATTTATTTTTTTAACTTCTGTTCTACTGTCTTGGAGGTAGAAGGTCTACAAAATGACCATGTGATAGACATAGTTTTAAGGTTAGTGGAATCCTTATTCTGGTCCATGATAGAAGTCCCTTCACGTCTCTTGCTGGCAATAAGAAGCTCTTGCATGGAAGAGACTAACTTTGTGGGCTTGGAAGCATATTTCCCTTAATGCAGCGGTTCTCAACCTGTGGGTCATGACCCCGGCGAGGTCGCCTAAAGCCATCGGAAAATACATAATGCATATCAGGTATTTACATTCCGAATCATAACTGTAGCAAAATTACAGTTATGAAGTAGCCACCAAAATTATTTTTTGGTTTGGGGTCACCGCAACATGAGGAACTGTATTGCAGGGTCACAGCATTAGAAAGGCTGAGAACCACTGCCTTAATGGGTCTCTGAGATTGGTGGTGAAAGGAACACTTTTATGTGTAGCTATTTGTTCTTAATTTTTAGAGATGCAGCACAATACGACTTTTAGTTCAAGGCATATAATGCATCATAAAGGATAGGGCAGAACTCTATAAGGTGTTTTACCCAATCTAATCCCTTAATCATGCCTGCATGGAAGAACAGTGGATTCTGTATTCATGTCTCCATTGTTGAACTTCCTTCACTAAAAAGTGAGTGTCTCATTAGAGACAATATTATGAAGCATCTAATGAAAAATAAATCAGATACCTTGTGACCTCTTGAATAGGACGCTAGCTCCTACTAGTTCTGGTTCTGGTGAGACTTAGTAACATTTACCTTTTAATGTAGGGTCTAGGCTGAAGGAACAGCAGCTTTCTCAGATAGGCCTCCTCTCATGGTGAAGGCAGAGGTATAAGAAAGATATTTCAACTATGCAAACACATTTTCAACTTCTCCTGGTGTCATGTTGATAACATCTCATTGGCCAAGCTAGTCACATAGTTATGTTACAAGTCAAGGGGTGGGGATATAGTAGGAGAACAAGTGAACAATTTTGAATAACTGAATCTACCTCCATCTGTTATTTTGTTCATAAATACTGGTACCCCTCCCAAATGCTAAATACAGTTATTTCCATTCAAAACACCTACCCCCCATCTTTTGGATAATCATAGCATCAGGGTCACCAGAAGATCATTGTCCAAATGTGATTCCTTTTGATCTGGAGAATCATGAACTAAAAAAAACAATTTATCAGCCTCACAAATAGCCAACATACAGTGGTAAAATATGGGATGGAGAGAGCCAAGGAACATCCCTATTTGAAAAGGGAAAAATAAGAAGACAAAATACCTAGTTCATGGCATTGTTGATACCTTTCTGAGTAAAACTTGTCAGGCTCTTGATATGATATCTGATCTTTGTACATTTCAAAGTCTCAATCATATGAAGGCTGCATTAGCAGTGTTTTTAAAAATAAAAGTTTCTCAAGAATTTTGTAGTTTTTATGTATTAGAGCTATATTGACTCACATGATTCTGATTTGGGACATAACTCTCCTTCTATACTCAATTATGTATATATGAGACATGCCAGGATTTTGTGAGACCATGCCCTAAATCATTCTATGAATTCTTTTGTCTAGCAAAGAGAATCAAGAAGGCTTCAATCTGATTTTGTCACAAATATTAATAAAGGCTCCTACTTTAAAGGTATAGCTATCTGGAAACTGCTGGATTTGCTGAGGTCATGGTATAAAGTCTAAACCTGTTATTTGGTCAAAAATAGTTAAAATTTTTAACATTGCAGTTTTTGGATTTCAATATCCCTAAAATGGGCTTACACTGTAGCCAATTAGTATTAATTTTTCTTAAGTGAGAATTGGGGAGGCAGAGAGACAGACTCCCACATGGGCTCTGACCGGGATCCACTTGGCAAGCCTCCTATGGGGCAATTATCTGCCCATTTGAGGCTATTGTTTCATTGCTCGGCAACCAAGCTATTTTAGTACCTGAGGCGAGGTCATGGAGCCATCCTCAGGATCCAAGGCCAACTTGCTGCAACCAAGCCATGGCTGTGGGAGAGGAAGAGAGAGAGAAAGGAGATGGGAAGTGGTGGAGAAGCAGACAGTCACTTCTCCTGTGTGCCCTAACTGGGAATTGAAACTGGGACATCCACACACAGGGCTGACACTCTACCATTGAGCCAACCAGCCAGGGCTGCCAATAATTTTTAAAATACATCTCATTCTTATAGTACTCTATTATATGTGCTGGTAGCAAGCATCTCATTCTTTAAAAAATTTTCATTGATTTATCTTTCCAGTTCTACTCATTCATTATGCATATATTTTGCAGGCAACAATTTTACCAAATGTTACTGGTACATAATACGGGTCACCATTTTTTTAGCCTCACATGACTGTTTTGTCACTATTATTTCCAGGCTCCTGTAACAGTTTATTCAATGTCATATTACAAAATAATATCACACGTTTTAGAAATTTGTTATCTTCTGCTATTCAATAAGCCACCACAAATAGTGCCTTATAATAGCATTTCATTATTTTTGCTCATTTGACTGTGAGTTGGCTGGGGGTCAGTTGATTTAGACTGGGATGAGTTGGCCAGCTCTACTTCAATCTCTGATTCTTAATGTCTGGCTGGGCTTGATTTCACAATCCTAGTTGGGTTTGGGTCCTTTCCACATGCATTCATTCTTTTGCTCAGGCTGAAGTGGCAGGAGCTACATAGAAAAACCTCTTCTCTGGATATGGCAGAAGTGCAAAGAACAAGCCCCATTGCATAGCCACATTTCCAGTCCCTGCTGTATAATGTTGGTTAATATCACATTGGCCAAAGGAAGTTTCATGGCAGAGGCAAGTATACTTTGCTGTGGAGGTGGGGAAGGAAATCGGTGAATATTTTTGAACAATTATCTAATCTACTGTAAAATATAAGGATTCTGCCAGCTGACAAGTATGTTCATCTTGACTGTGCACAGTACTCATGGATTAGGTAAATAACAAGTAGGTTCCGGGATCCGCTGCTTCCATTAGGAGATAAATCTGGACCAGAATGTCATTTTCCACATGGCCTTTCCATACCCCTCGTCTAACAAGGATGGGCAATATGAGTTTGTTAGTATCAGTGTTAGCTCATACACTGTATCCCAAATCCTCCAAATGATTTGGATATTCTTTTCTGTACAGTCCACTTTGATAAATGGCCATAGTCCTTTGGGAAATAACTGAGGCAATAATTACTGTCTGCTTGCAGGGGCACTGCAAAATATTACCTCAATGCTCTTACATTCTCTTTTAGTTGACTGACTTTGGGTCTGAGAACAGGATCAAAACTGAAAATTGAGTAGGGATCATGATTCTCTACTGCTGCACTGACATTTGCTTTTTGTTTATCCACTTTTGATTTTTATATACCATATTATATATGTATATGTATATATCAAATAATGACTTCATGGCTTCAAAACATAGACAGCCATCAAGCAAAAGGATGTAGACAATGGTAGTTACAAGTTGGAGGACATGAAATGAAATATAAGATCCAGGTAATATGGGCAAAGTTCTGGATTATTTGCTAGCTCTCTAAGACATAATCTATTACTGTATCCTAGCAATTGTTTCTTATCTGGTGTTTCTGCTTCCACTTTTATATCTCTTCAAAATATTCTCAGCACAACAGTGAGAGGGGTGGTAATAAAACTCAAGTCAGATGTGCCTTTCCCCTGCTCAAAATCTTCTGTTGACTTCCCATCTTAAATAAGGTAAAAGAAAAGTCCTTGCCATGAAATTAGAGGTTTTGCAGAATCTTTCCAACCTTATTGACTTCCTCTACCACTTCTTCCCCTCTCCATTTTGATTCAAAAAAACAAACAAACAAACAAACAAAAAAAACTGGACTCCTTACTCTTTAGGTATCTTAGGTCATTGCAACTGCTACCTCCTTTGCCTGGGAAACCATTCCTACACATAGAGGTATGCTTTTTTCCCTCACCTCTCTCTGATCTTGACTCCAGTATCCCCTCAGTGGGTATATTAAACTCAAAACCACCTCCTCAAGTTTTTTCTTCCAGCTTTTAATTTTTATTCCTTATTCTTATCACATGTTAACATTCTGTATTTTCTGTTATTAATTTTGTTTATTCTCTGTCCACCCTCTAAAATATAAGCTTCACCAAGACAGTAGCTTGTTTCTTTTATTCACCATGTATTTTCAGTACATGAGAGCTACTCAATAAGTATATTCAAAGTGATTAAAAGAAGCAGTTTTAAAAACTAATTACTTTCATTGGTCTCTGTGTCTTTTTCTGCCAAAACCATGCTGTTTTGAGTATTGTGGCTCTGTAGTACAAGTTGAAATCAGGTAGTGCGGCACCTCCAGCTTCATTCGTTTCTTCTCTGGATTGCTTTTGCTATTCAGGATCTTTTGTGATTCCAAACAAATCTAGTGACTTTTCTTGTTCTCTTTCTTAAAAAAAATAACATTGGGATCTTAATGGGGATTGCACTAAATTTGTATATTGCTTTCGGTAATGTGGTCATTTTAACTATGTTGGTTCTTCCGATCCATGAAACTGAAATATTTTCCCATTTCATTGTCTTCTTCAATTTCTTTCAATAATGCTTCATAGTTTTCAATGTTTAAATCCTTTGTTAAGTTTATTCCTAGGTATTTTATTTTTCTGTTTTTGCAATTGTAAAAGGAATTGCTTTTTTTTAATCAATTCATTTTCTGATGTTTCATTGTTAGCACATAGAGAAACAATACATTTTGTGTATTGACTTTGTGTTCTGTGACATTATTGTATTTTTTTATTGTTTCTAATAGTTTTTTAGTGGAATCTTTGAGGTTTGTTATATACAGAATTATGTCATCTGCAAAAAGTGATACCTTTACTTCTTCTTTCCCAATATGAATAAGTTTTATTTACTTCTTTTGCTTGATTGCTATGGCTGAACTCATAGAACTAAGTTGAAAAAGAGTGGTGAGAATGGGGAACCTTATCCTGTACCTGAATTTTAGAATAAAAGCTTCCAGTTTCTCACCAATGGCCTTTATTATGTTGAGGTACTTTCCTTCTATACCCATGTTATTGGGTGTTTTAATCATAAATGGATGCTGTATCTTATTGAATATCCTTTCTGCATCTATTGATAGGATTATATAATTTTTGTCCTTTGTTTTGTTAATGTAGTGCATGACATTGATTGATTTGCATATGTTGAACCATACTTGTGCTCCTGGAATGAATTCCACTTGATTGTAATGTATTTTGTTAACATATTGTTGTATTTGATTTGCAAGTATTTTGTTTAGGATTCTGCATTTGCATTCATTAGAGGTATTGGTCTGTAGTTTTCCATTTTTGTGTTGTCTTTGCTAGGTTTTAGTATCAAGGTTATATTGGCCTCATAAAATGTGTTAGAAAGTATTGCTTCTTCTTTAATTTTTTTGGAAACTTTGATAAGTATCAAATCATCTTTACATGTCTGGTAGAATTCACTAGTAAAATCATCTGGTCTTGGACTTTTATTTTTTGGAATGTTTTTGACAGTTGTATCTATTTCCTCTCTGTTTCTTGGTCCATTTAGGTTTTCTACTTTCTCATGATTCAGTCTAGGAAGAGTATAGAGTTCTCAGGACAGAATAGAAAGCCCAGAAATAAAACCTCATGTATATGGGCAAATAATTTTTAAAAAAGGAGCCAAAAACAGACAATAAGGAAAAGAAAGTATCTTTAATAAATGGTGCTGGGAATATTGAAAAGCCACAAGCAAAAGAATGAATCTTGACTACAGTTGTTTCCCCTGCACAAAAATTAATTCAAAATGAATCAGTGACCTAATAAAAATCTGAAACAATAAATTATATAGAAGAAAACACTGGTACTGAATTTATGGACCTTCGCTGTAGATAACATTTTATGAATTTGACCCTGAAGATAAGAAAAGGAAAAGCAAGAATAAGTGAATGGGACTACTAAACTAAAAAGCTTCTGCACGGCAAAAGAAACTAACAAAACAAAAAGTCATCCAACTGAATAGGAAATGACATTCAGAAACAACAGCTCTGACAATGGGTTAATATCCAAAATATATAAAGAACTTATAAAGCTCAACAACAAGCAAACAGACAATCCAATTAAAAAAATCAGGTGAGGACCCGAATAGACACTTCTCTCATGAAGACATGCAAACAACAACTATAGATACATGATAAAAAGCTCAACTTCTCTAGCTATTATAGAAATGCAAATCAAGACTACAATGAGATTACCACTTCACAGCTGTTAGAGTATCTGTAATCACAAGGCAGGTAGCCTGACCTGTGGTGGAACAGTGGATAAAGCATCAACCTGGAACGCTGAGGTCGCCAGTGGACATAGACAAAATTAAAGTGGTTAACAGAAGAAAGGGTGTTTGGGAGAGGAGAATGAAGGGGCCAAATATACAGTGATGGAAAGCATTTTGTTTTCCGGTGATGGGCACACAATGCAATGACAAGTTCACATGTTCTGGAGATGTATACTTGAAATCTATGTGTTTTATGGACCAATGTAACCCATTAAATTTAATTTCTAAATAAAAAATAGTATAAAAATAACGAAGGAAACTAGTTAATGAAACTGGCCCAGGCCTGACCTGTGGTGTGCAGTGAATAAAGCGTTGACCTGGAATGCTGAGGTTGCCGGTTCAAAACCCTGGGCTTGCACGGTCAAGGCACATATGGGAGTTGAAGCTTCCTGCTCCTCCCCCCCCTTCTGTCTCTCTCTCTCTCTCTCTCTCTCAATCTCTCTCTCTCTCTTTCTCTCTCTCTCTCTTTCCTCTAAAATGAATAAATAAATAAAAATAATTAAAAAAAAAGAAACTGGCCCAGTTTAAAAGTTTACCTCTTAATTTCTTGAGAGACAAAGTAACATTTTTTAAGGCAAACTGAAAGCTTGATTTAGAAAAAGGATGATTTTCTTTTAATATTGTTATTTTATAGTACCTTTAAAATCATAATGGAGCTGAATTTGTAGCATTAATCTTGATATAGTTTGGTTCAGATATTAGAGTACACAAATATGATATTTGTTATTAATTAACTAAGAAAAAACTATTTTTATTAATTTTGATTTTTTTCTATGTATCGTTTTTTAAACTATAAGCTTAAATATTTTCTAAATTAAATAGAAGAATTTGAGGTTGATCTCTTTGGGCTACCTATTACTCCAGCTTGATCATACTAAATATATTTCATTTTTATTTTCACTTTTATAATTATTTTCGACATTGCATTAAGCTTCTGAATCAAATTCACACAGGTGAATTTGCTCAAATGTTTACTTATATATTTTTTTCCACATATTTCCCATATTTTTCTTACAACTTATTTTTCACCTGTTTTCTAAACAGCTCATACCTGTTGAGAGAGGCAAAGTAGAAATGCATAACTAAGAAGTAATAATTGCTCTTCTTTTTACTCCACAAAGAAAATGGTTAATCACTGAGTTTGCATATTTTATTTACATGTTTAATTTGTGTAATTTTCTTCTAGATCATAAAATATATACTATTGATGCTATTTTATATTCTCACATAGGTATGTGTACCTTGAAAGATACCTTTATTTATTTATTAGAACATTTAACATTAAGATCTACTCCCTCAAAACATTTTGAAGTGCACAATATACAAGTGTTAACTAAAGGTTCAGTGTTGTACAGCAGATCTCTGGAACTTATTCATCTTATAAAACAAACTTTAGTAATATATAATTTTATTATTTATTTATTTATTTATTTTTATATATTTTTTATTTTTCTGAAGCTGGAAACAGGGAGGCAGTCACACAGACTTCCGCATGTGCCTGACCGGAATCCACTCGGCACGCCCACCAGAGGCGACGCTCTGCCCACCAGAGGGCGATGCTCTGCCCATCTGGGGCATCGCTCTGTCGTGACCAGAGCCATTCTAGCGCCTGGGGCAGAAGGCCAAGGAGCCATCTCCAGCGCTGGGGCCATCTTTTGCTCCAGTGGAGCCTTGGCTGTGGGAGGGGAAGAGAGAGACAGAGAGGAAGGAGAGGGGGAGGGATGGAGAAGCAGATGGGCGCCTCTTCTGTGTGCCCTGGCCCAGAATTGAATCGGGACTTCCACACTCCAGGCCAACGCTCTACCACTGAGCCAACCTGCCAGGGCCTAATATATAATTTTAAATATTACATCAAAGAGGCTGAAGGTTATTATCATCAGACCTGGATGCCTTTTTTAAATTTTATAGCCATAAAGTTTTATTTATTTATTTATTTACTTTATATTTTTCTGAAGTTGGAAATGGGGAGGTAGTCAGCCAGACTCCCACATGCACCCGACCGGGATCCACCTGGCATGCCCAGATGCTCTGCCCATCTGGGGCGCCGCTCTGTTGCAACCTGAGCTACTCTAGCGCCTGAGGCAGAGGCCACAGAGCCATCCCCAGTGCCCGGGCCAACTGTGCTCCAGTGGAGCCTTGGCTGCGGGAGGGGAAGAGAGAAACAGAGAGGAAGGAGAGGGGGAGGGGTGGAGAAGCAGTTGGGCGCTTCTCCTGTATGCCCTGGTTGGGAATCGAACCCGGGACTCCTGCATGCCAGGTCGACGCTCTACCACTGAGCCAACTGGCCAGGGCCTATATATAATTTTATAAATAGAATATTAAACAATGGTCATACTTCTATTCAGGGATAAGTGTTAAATAGCAGATATGTTGAAGGGCACTGTGATAACTGTGAAAAAAAATAACTTGTCTTATAGTATTTGAAACTTACCAACTATGAAAACCATGAAGATTGTAGAGAGGTAGCTGGTATAAAATGTAAAGATTTCTTAACATCTCATATAAGTTGTCTTTATAAGTTCTGTGAGAAAACTAACTTACAAGTAATATAGCCATGAGCAAGTCATCTTATCTTTTCTTTCATAAAGATAAATGTCATAATAGATCAGTGCTCTGCCTCTATTTTATATATTCAAAGTATATTTTTTCCTCCTCTATTCTTTGGTACTGAAATTACTTTAGAGAGTAGTTAGAGAAAATTGAAAGTGTTTTGGAAGATGTAGGGATAAAACATTGAGACTGCAGTGAAACCTTTAATAACTTGTGAATTTTGTCATCTGTGAAGTAACAACAGATGACAAATTCAGCTATAAGCAGTATAAAAGCATCCTTTTCTTAAAGGAGAAAAGTGAGTTTCCCTCTAAAATTATGATCAGCTTTAGATCTTCAATGTTTTTTGTGCAAAGTTTTAATGCACCATAAAGTATATCCTAACTACCATAAAGATAGTACTTTCAATGGAGTCTGGGATTCAAGTACCAGTTTCTAAAGTGTTAAACCTATTTGGTTTGTCTCTTATTGGGGAAAAATTCAGTTTGTATATACCTACATTATTTTACTAAGGGATTGATTACCTATGCATTCTGTAGACTACATTTTCTGATAAACAAAAAGGTTTCTTATCAGAAATTCACTATCTATTGTTGCTATTACTGCTCACTAGATATTTAATTATTTCTTCTTTCATGTCTAATAAACATCTCATACATAAAATCTCCAACACAGATTCCTTTATACCACAAATTACATTAGCAATAAGATTTAATGTATTTTTAATATTTTGTTTTCAGAAATCTTTCCCTTTCTGTAGAATAGGCAGTTTAACTTTTTAAAGTCATATACATAGAACATTCTTTGCTAAGAAATTCTTATTTTTTTAGATGTTAATTATTATAAATTCTAACTGCTTAAAATATATTTCATTGGTTTGCAGGTCTGTGCTCAGTTAGACAGTGAGACTGCACATATCTATTAGTAATACCTAGAGAATAAAATGTCTCAGTGAAATATCAGGTTAGAAATAATTCAATTGCATCATGTAATATAGTAAAATATTAAACTGATACATAGCAGAGTTTAGCATTATTTGTTAAACATTTATCACAAACTTGTGTGAGTTTAACTTTATTTATTTATTTATTTATTTATTTTTATTTTTGTATTCCTCTGAAGCTGGAAACGGGGAGAGACAGTCAGACAGACTCCCGCATGTGCCCGACCTGGATCCACCCGGCACGCCCACCAGGGGGTGACGCTCTGCCCACCAGGGGGCGATGCTCTGCCCCTGGGGGGGGGGTAGCTCTGTTGCGACCAGAGCCACTCTAGCGCCTGGGGCAGAGGCCAAGGAGCCATCCCCAGCGTCCGGGCCATCTTTGCTCCAATGGAGCCTTGCTGCAGGAGGGGAAGAGAGAAACAGAAAGGAAGGAGAAGGGGAGGGGTGGAGAAGCAAATGGGCGCTTCTCCTATGTACCCTGGCTGGGAATCGAACCTGGGACTTCTGCACGCCAGGCCGATGCTCTACCACTGAGCCAACTAGCCAGGGCGAGTTTAACTTTTTTTTAATGTCAATCCAAATGATCTGTTCTGTGATTTAAATTCTACTTATTTTCCCCAGGTCATTATCCTGGGGGAAAATGACCACTTTTCTTCTTTCTTTCATGAAACACAGAGTTTAATAGTATCTGATTCAATTACAGCTTCAGCTCTATAATCTTCTGATTAATTTTACAAATTCAGTATTTGTTCCTGTTTATAGTCAAGTAGCCATCCAAAATATCTTAAAGAACAGCCTATAAAGAATTATGCTACTTAGAAAAGAGAAATTTCAGCCATAATTCTAATCAACCAAATTTATATAAATACATTTATTTTTGAATATTTCCTTTTTTTATATGTACCTATTTTCATACTGTTACATTTGTATCCTGAATTTTCACTTGACAATATTTAACAAGCATTACATTATCATCATTATAATAACCATTGAATAGTTTAATAATTTCCTTTTGATTTAACATAATCTAATAAGCCAAAAGTTTATAATACATTAAAAATTTAAATCCTACTTAATATTCTATATAGTGGATGTGCCATGTTTAAGGAACTATTTTTTTGATGCTTGTCATTTAGATTTCTTCAAATTTTCTACATTACAAATTATGCCCTAATGAATAACCCTTAATATTTTTGGAAACAGAGAAAAAGACAATGTGATAAAATGTTAACATTTGGATAACTTGAGTGAACTTTACACATGAATTCTTTGAACTATTTATGCAACTCCTTCCATAACTCTGAAATTATCTCATAATAATTTCAAAGAGTAGATTTGAATAAGTGGAATTATGATATCAAATGGTATTCATGTTTTGAAAGCTTTCTTTTTATATTGTCATTTTATACCAATAAGTGGTACAGCGGTATGTGAATACCTATTTCATTGCTCAATTAGCAAGTTATCTATGACTAATCCAAGTAGAGGAGAGATTTCTGCTCTGTGCTAAATTCATCAACAAGTTCTGAAGGAGAGGTGGAGGCTGTGGAAACGTGCGTAGTGTAGAGGTCTGACGGGAAAGAAGGAAGGGAGACTGAGTTTAGAAAAATATGTCAACATTTTTTTTCCAGATATCTTTGGAAGTGCTCACACAACAGAATAAGAGAGGAAATGACAACAGATTGCTATTTTGTGGGTTTTCCCCCCTTATTGGTTAAGTTGCTGTCTGGATTAGATGCTCCGTGGAGCAACGTCATTGTCAGCAAGACCTGTACCTATATGTAGCATGTGTACAGGTTTCCTCCGCGATTGGGAAGGAGAGCACTCCTGTGAAACCTTCTGTAAATTGAAACGACATAAATCTAAGATGTAAATTATATGGAAAAAACTTACGAGCTATCTCAGACCTCTAAAACAACCTCCCAAATCATAACAAATAACATGGGTAGGACCTAAAATAACACATCTCGTCAAATAGTGTCTCTCGCGGTGTAGGGTGCGCCCTGCGCCTGTAAGGGCTGCTGCAAAGTGAAGGCTGGACGCGATTTCAGCAGACACGCTCTCGGTTTGACTTTTGGTTCGCGGTAACCGGGGTTAAGACAGGTTTTTCGTAAAAGAGAAGTGGTGTAATGGGAACTTTCAAAACACAGGGGATACCTGTACATGCAAAGTCAACGAAGCAAATATTTTTAAAGCTGGAAGGGAACTTAGAGATACCCAATCAAAAAACTTGCAATTTTAGAGATAAAGTTATGGAAACTGAGAATTAAAAAGTATGGTTAATTTATAAAACTGATCAGCAATAAGCCATGTCTACAACAAAGTTGTCTTTTTATATATTACTGGGCTTTTCCCATAAACATCATAATCTTAGTAAGTCTATAAAATAAAAACTGATACCATCATTTTCATGTAACACTGACTGCAGTTACTGAGACAATCTTTTAGTTTTCAGTAGTTCTTAAGACTTTTTAAAATCAGTGAACTAACCAAATTATCCAAGGTTCTTTAGTATTTGAAAGCATACATGAGTTAGTGTGCATCCTGGACAAAAATTATTATTATTATTTATTATTTTGAAGAGCAGTGCAGTACATTTCAGAAATATTAATAGTTGAAGATCTTCATCAGAGGGACCGGACTTATTTTTCAGCAAATATATATTGACTGCCTATTATATGTCACTTGTTCTTTTTTCTAGTTGCTAGAGATTGGGGATACAGCATTAAAACAAAATCAAGCCTTTCTGGACCTTGCATTTTATTGAGAAATTTACATTTAAGTGTTTATCAGTTTAATACGAACTAGGTAAGTTGTTCTTATAAATTGCTGAAACTAATTATAAAGATAATTCTATGATCTTTGTCTAGAGAATAAAAGTAAAACTATAGGAATCATAGTGCTTGGGATCAGCATTTGTGAAAATGAAAACACAAGGAAAAGAGAAAGAAATAGCCTTTCATGGTAAACCAACTGTTTTGCATTTTACAGCTATAAAGTTAACAGTTCAGCACTAAAGTGATAATTCATTCATTTTTGTCATTTTGAAATTTCCCTTTAATCAGATGTGAGGAATGGGGCTAACTATCTCCTAGCCCAAATAGGAGGATATCTTTATTTAAAATTCTTTTGGTGACTGAATGTTTAACCCAATCAGATTTAATCGTCAGCATAATAACACCAAATTTATACTCATACATATTTCACCTGGTGGTGACTTTTCCTAGAACCCTCAGAGTTTTGCTTCTATGAACAAATGTGGCAAATGACATTTTCATGCTCAAATGAATAAGTGTATTTATAGAATAAATTCTTACAGGAATAATTCTGACTTATTGTTTGTAAATTATTAATTTAACATAGTGTCAAAATGTCCTCCAAAACAATTGCACCAATTTTTATGCTGACTAACGATATAAAGGTATTAGTTTCTCCACAAGCTTCTCCATACTGTTTATGCTAAAAACTTGTCCTTCTTATAAGTGCAAGTGATTTTATAATATTGCTTTACTTTGTATTTATGTAATTATAAGGATAAATGTCTTTCACTTGATATTTGAAGAGATTTAGATTTTATACTTCTGGATAGTTGAGCAGGTTCTGAAAAAAAGAAGTAATGTTCTTAGCTTCTAAATTTGGAAACTGAATTTCCATTTATTTTAGCAAAAGAAACATTTTAAAAATAAAAAAATACAAAGTTACTCAATGTAAAAAAGACTTTCAGCACATCTCTCGTCTCCTTCACAATAATGCTTTTTTTTGCTATGTGGATATTTTTGTTGATTTGGGTTTCATAGGAGTGTGTGGGTGTTTTCCTTCCATGAATAATAATGAGATGAGTGCATTTAAAAATATTGAAAAGAGATAGTGTGTTCCATACACAAAGCCAATCTTTTAATTTTCTTGTTATCTTATGCTGAATCAGTGCAAGGCTAGGAAACAATGAATTCAATTTATATTCTTGGTATTTCTGGAGGTGATTATTTTCTGAGAATTGTATTCTACTTGGCACATGCCTTGTTTTGGGGTTGAGGGGTTTAGAATTCTTTTGATCTAGAAAGTTGTCTTATTTTTGAAAAATCTGATGCCTCAGCTATAAGTAAGTCTATCATATATTATCTTGGTGGTAGACAGCTAGCTACCTGCTACCTAGAGAGTAAGCTAAAAGGCACAGGATATAGACAACATAAGGGTTAAATTGCAAATCTTTTTTTTTTTTTTTGTATTTTTCTGAAGCTGGAAACGGGGAGAGACAGTCAGACAGACTCCCGCATGCGCCCGACCGGGATCCACCCGGCACACCCACCAGGGGGCGATGCTCTGCCCCTCCTGGGCGTCGCTCTGTTGCGACCAGAACCACTCTAGCGCCTGGGGCAGAGGCCAAGGAGCCATCCTCAGCACCTGGGCCATCTTTGCTCCAATGGAGCCTTGGCTGAGGGAGGGGAAGAGAGAGACAGAGAGGAAGGAGAGGGGGAGGGGTGGAGAAGCAGATGGGCGCTTCTCCTGTGTGCCCTGGCCGGGAATTGAACCCAGGACTTCTGCACGCCAGGCCGACACTCTACCACTGAGCCAGCCGGCCAGAGCAAATTGCAAATCTTTTAACAAAACAATTATATCATCCTTAAGAATAAACATTTATGTCTAAAATATACTGACTAGATTTCAAGTCTCATTATTTATGGATTTTATGAGTCAATATAAAACCATATTACATTAGTCATTTAGCTTTGGATGGCAACTGTATTATGAAGATTGCTTTTTAATAAAACTTAATGGGGTTCATATCAAAATTCAGTGACCAAAAACTGTTAAGATTAAAAGTAGTATTTTGATTGATAGTTTGAAATCAAACTCAAGAACCTTTTTATAGCAAACAAAGTGACCCATTCTGATATTTTGAGATGTCATATGGATGGCATAGCATTTTGTTTTAATATCAGCGATAGTAGAGGAAAACATATATTTTTTTGAACCAGGTTGTTTTGGGGTTCTTTACCATTTGCTAATTCATGTTTACCTAATTATTACCATTATTTTTTCTTCTGGTCAATGCCCTCTGGTTAATGTTATCTTCTTTTTCCTGATTATCAGATATTTCAAAATCTAACTATTAGCTGACAATTTTTTCCTTAAAAAAAGAAACATTGGAAAAAGCAAGACATTTATTGAGTTCTTATAATATACAATACAAAGCATTGTTCCTTGGCACTTGACTCATTTTGTACCTGAGAAAACTAGGCCTCAGAAAGTATTGGTAACTTGTAAATGACTCAACAGTTAAGTGGTGAAGTTGTGATTTGAACTTGTGATTGTTAGACCATAAAAACCAATCTCTTGCCAATATACTATGCTACTCTAATCAGATCAGCTAGTGAGGAGAGGGGCCAATTGCCAGCTGTTTGAACAGATGAATTCCACTGTCAAACTTATTGTATCTTGCAATGCATTTCAGGATCCTACTGCTTTGTAATTGAGGCAGAGAATAATAGTAATTTGCTATTTCTGAAATCTTTTGTGTGATAATGTCCTTGGATTTTTTTTACATAGGGGGAAAAATTGTATTTGTTGAGGTTCTTCTGCATAATGGTTATACTATTTATAATCACATTTTAATCCTTATTTTAAGTCTGTGAAGTAAAGATGGAGAGATTGAGGCTTATTAGCTTCCCCCAGGGTGACAAGTGGTCTATGTGCATATCAAAATTTCAAAGGTTCCTATCATGCTGATGCATGAGGTAAGGTGAACCAGAATGTAAGTTTTGTCCTATAGAAATAAACATCGTAAAAGAGTTTAACTGGTTTTGTGCTTGCCCCAAATTTAAAACACATTTATTTAATTTAGGTGTTTGCCTTAAATTACAAAACAATAAAGTCTTCATTTATTTTTATTTTGAAGACATTTTAACTTGACTCTTCAAATGGGTAAATTACTTTTTTTTTTTGGTACCTTAAGATTTTAGAAAATACGGAAACAATGCTCTTATGACTCTGCCTTTTCCCACCAGAGTGGACCTACTTTTCAGAACCAAAATATCATTATTTTACCAGTGGGAAATTTGGAGAAATATTTTCGGTAACAGAATAGCCTATTTGGACATGTATCCATTATTTTATTTCAGATCTGCCTCTGGTCAAACAGATTCTTGAAACATTGTCTAATAAAAGCTTTTTGTAGAATACCCAAACAAGAAATTATTGTTTTGTTTCCCTAAAACTAATACCAAAGAGACATTATATTCTACTTAGAACATATGTTCATGAGTTGAGATGGCTGAAACAGGTCTGAGCTTAAACATTAACCATATTATTTTAAGAATTTCCAAGGACTGCAAGCAAAGGAATTTAAAATTCTTAGGTGATTAGAATGTGAGCTTAGTTTAGTTTTATGAATTTAAAAGAAAGAGTTTTTGGAGATTAATTTTTATAACATTGTTATTCACATTGAAATAATTAAACAGTCTGGTTCCAACATTATAGACCTTAGAGATGAGAATCATGGACTTTTTGTCATTTAGTACTTAAATATCTACAGTAAATGTGGGTTTCTCTGTATAGCCTCATCTCTTTCCTCCAACAATTGTCAAGGTACTCAAATTGGTTTGGGACGTGTGCTTTATTTAAGCATTTGTTACACATTGTTTCAGAGATGGGGCAGCCATTCAGAAACATCCTCCTCCTCCCATCAGATTTATGAATTCTAAAGATTCCACATTGTTGTGCATGGAGAAATAAAAAATTGGAAGTAACAACTTTTGAGAGTGTTGATTTAGCATGTCCTATGTAGGTAAGAATTCTATTAAGTGAGGATTTTAGTATTAAATGTTCTTCCCTATCCAGGATAATTGAATTAGAAAACAACTGTTCTCTCCTTTCTTACAAAACAAACAAACAAACAAACAAACAAACAAACAAAAAACCCCAGATCCTTTGATCAGCATTTTACATGACTTCTTTTATTTCTTCATTTTATAATACCATGAGATAAAAACTGTCATCCCCAGTTTACAAATGAGCAAGCTGAAGTTTAATGAAATCCAGTAACTTGCTGAAAGTCAAAAATAGGTAGCAGAGTTAGAATTCCAAAACACTGAATAAAAGCTTAGTGAAATTAATGGATAAACAAAAATATTGGGTGATGCTTATCTTCTACTGCATTCAAATCTAGGACGAAAGTTTATACAGTATTGTGAAATGGTATAATTTGTATCCCTAGGACCATCATGCAGTGTAAGAAAATGCAAACTAACAGAGGAGAGACAAACTCTAGAGGCTCATTCTCTATTTGCTTATGGTAGCTTAGTAAATTTGGGTTAGTGTAATAGAATGAGGCTTTGCTCTGGAGGCCTTCCCTAGCATCCCCACCATTTCTGATCTAGACAAGGGAGCTTCCACCATTGCATAGTTGCATAGATTCTCCCTGAATCTTGGTTCCTATAAATGTGTAAAGTTTTCAAAGCGTGGAGACCCCCACAGTGGGAAAGCATCCAGCCCAGTTATGCTCATTTTAGCATATATCTCTGTGCAATAGAGAGATTGGGGGGTCAAGTGTGTTCTGCAATTTTTGTTTATAAATTTCTACCCAATAAACATTATTTAATATTTATACCAGTAGCATAAGTGTCTGTGCTCTCTTTACACAACACTTGAATGTCCTATGCTGTTTAAAACAAAGTTAATGGCAAGCAAATGTCTTATTACTTCAGATGAGAGAAATCTTTGAAGCTGAATTATCTGAAACATAGTTTGTTGTCATTGACTCTCACTTTAGCATTTTGCTTTCTGCTAGTTTATACCTGATAATCCCCCAAATGTGAAGCCATTCTGTTCAGGTACTCAGCACCAGCTTCATCAAATTCAATCCAAAATTCATAAGAAAATATGATATACTAGAATTATTCAACATGAATCTTATATGTCAGAAAGAAACATCTTTCCATAAGTAAAGGAAATCCCATAAGGAAATGAAAATAGGCCATTTTTCACCAGTGATTTTTTTTCTTCTTCCTTTTTTCCTTACTCTTCTGACATCTTTCCCTCATTCTCTCCTTTCATGACCCTTCTTTTTCCATGACTCTTCTTTCCTCAGTGAATATGCTGTGCAAAAAAGTACAAATATAATAAAAATTTATTTCCTAATATTAATACAATAAAAGCTCATATTGGTGAAATATATCTCTTGTTATGATACAATGTATTTCTTATTTGTAAATTTATTTAACTATTCTTAGTGACTGTGTCATTTTTCCTTTCCAAAACAAATATTTAATTTTCTAAAAATTCAATATTTGGGATTCTTATATTGATATAATTCCATGTTTATTTGTGGAGAAAGATGTAGAAAACACACAAGAAGGAAAGCTTATCTTATTTCATTTAATTTCAAGGGTTATCTCAAGTAATTTTTTTTCTTTTACATTTTAAATTCTCTAATATCATATTGGGGGAACAAAACACAATTACTCAATGAAACATAGAATGATAATTTAAAACTAATAAATAAACCAGATATACTCATCTGGTACTATTATTTTAATTATGTTCAAATTATGTGAAGATAGCTCTCTTTGTAAGAACAAACATAATCACAATAAGTCACTGTAAATAAGGTACTGGTAAATGAATTACAGTACTTTCACATGACATGGACACTGCTGAAATGATATAGATATGTAGACATTGGTATGAATAAACACTTTCAAGATACATTAATCAGTGAAAAATATGGTATAGAACAGTGAGTATAGGATGATCACTTTTGATGTTTTTTTAGAAAATGTATGTTTCTATATTACACACACATATATGCATATACATATATATTCATATATATATGTACACACAACTGCACACATGGTTACTGTTTCTGGTTTTCTAGACTATTAATAGTGAGAAGAGGGACTCAGGTGTGGAATCATGAGAGGCTTTGACTTTTCATTATATACTTCTCTGAGAATTTATCATATCTAATTATGTATATATATGTGATTTTTTAAATATCAAGAGGTTAGAGAAATTATAGAACAGTTTGGCAATAAAATACACCTATAAATATAACTTGAAAAATATTAACTTTTGGCTGACACTAGTAAAACATCACAATATAAATCTAGAACTTATTATGGATTCTCTATAAAAAGTCATTATTATTTTCTTTTTTTTCAAGATTTTATTTATTCATTTTTAGAGAGGAGGAAGAGAGAGAGAGAAAAAGGGGGAGGAGCAAGAAGCATCAACTCCCATATGTGCCTTAACCAGGCAAGCCCGAGGGTTTTGAACTGGTGACCTCAGCATTCCAGGTTGTTGCTTAATCCACTGTGCTACCACAAGTCAGGCATATTATTTTCAATCAGATGCTAAGGATTCCTGGAGCAAGTTTAGAATGACTGACAAGAATCATTTATGTAGAGTTCAGAAAAATTGCTAAGTGATATGAAAGAATGAACAATTACTGACTTATATTTGCTCAGGTCACAGCAGCCAGGGCAATTTAATCAGGTGCATAGGATATTGGAAAGAAGTGATTTCCTGTTCTTCAAGACGTCATTGATATAGACTCCATGCCTCCTTCTCTGAACCTTTTACCAGGTTCCCAGGGATTCTTGCCCAGGCAGAGGAAACAATGGTCTCTTGGTAACAGAGATGTTTCCACTCGCCCTCCTTTGATGCCCTAGAACTCACTGTAAAGATGTGTAGATCCACTGACACCACACTGTGGGTCCTGGTCCTGCCCAGGTTTGCAGTACCTGTATCAGTTTATTCATTCATATGTTATCTATTCATCATTTGATGTCCATTTGTAATGTTACCAGTTTTTTGGTTATTACCAATTATACTGCTATAAATATTAATGAGAAGTCTTTATATGGATATATAGTTTTGTTTGTCTTGTGTTAATATTTAGGAGTGAAATGGCTAGGTCATATGGCAAGTGAATGTTTCATTTTTTAAGAAATTGTCAAGCTTTTCTCAAACTGATGGCACCATTCTACAATCTTACCAACAGGAATAAAGGTTCCAGTTTCCCTACAACATCACTAAGATGATGAGATATGGTTATATTGATATGGTCAGTATTTCTATCTATCTATCTATCTATCTATCTATCTATCTATCTATCTATCTATCATCTATCTTATTTTATTTTAGTGAAAGGCAGGGAAGCAGAGAGATTCCCATACACGCCCCAACCGGGATCCACCTGGCAAACAAACTATGGGGCGATGCTTTGCCCATCTGGGGCCATTGCTCCATTGCACAACAACAAAGTCATTTTTTACTGCCTGAGGCAGAGGTCATGGAGCCATCCTTAGTGCCCAAGGCCAATTAGCTTGAACCAACTGAGCCATGTTTGCAGGAAGGAAAATGAAAGAGAGAGAGAGTGAAAGGGAAGGGATGGAGAAGCAAATGTTTACTTCTATGTGCCCTGACTGGGAATTGAACCTTGGGCATCCAGTCACTGGGCTGATGCTCTACTACTGAGCCAACTGGCCAGGGCCAATATGGTCAGTATTTTTTATTTTTGCTTTCTAATAAGTGTATAGTGGCAACTTTTTATGGTTTCATGTTTAATTTAAATGTAAGTAAAAGAGAGCTATTTTTCTGAATAGCTAATAAATTTCCATAGAACTCAAGATATGAAAAACTAAGCAGAAAGCAAAATTATAAAAGGTACATGCAGAATATTTAAAAATTGTTTTGTTTTACTTTGAAGCCAGTTATTTTTAAGGGGAAGTGCTAGAATGCTTATTTTTTAAAGTAATTTTTAAAGATTACAATGGATAAGATATTTACTGAGAATCCAAGTATTATAGCAAATCAACCATTTTACTTGACTGTGGTTCCTAATGAAGACAAACCAAGCCAAACGAAACCAAAACAAAACCTGTCCCTAGTAGCATTAAATTATCCAGAGTCTTGCAGAAAATTAGTGACTGATTTAGTACTAAGATTCATATTTCTTAACTTCTAAACTAGTGTCACACTAGTCATACATCGGATACTGTTGTAGAAAGTGTTTTGAATTTAATATGCACTTTGGAAATTTTTGAGTATAATGAAAGTACATGGATCTGTTGTCGAAACTGTAATAAGAAGTGCTTATGCGTAGCTACACAACATGCAGCAGGAGAACAAATCACTCAATTGGGCTTGTAATTTGGATTTGCATGATTGGGGTAAAGTCTTGTTATTTATTAAACAAAGAAAAGTTACAAGAGAATATCTTACATGGAATTGTGGAGCAAACTTTATAGGAAGAAGAAGTAAAAGGAAATGAAGAACAAGAGTTGCAAAAACACTGTGTAGAAATGAGCCTTTCAGGAGAAAAGCAATTAATAGCTGTATGGTCAGAGAATTAGTGATAAATGCACAGATAAAGAAAAGATAGCCAAAGAGATAATTTCAGATCCACGAATGGAACAAAATACAAAAATAAATTATAAGAACAAGAAGCCCAAAGTAGAAGATTCTATCACTCACTTAGATGTTGAAATACTGTAAGGTAATGGTATAGAACATAGAGAGAAAAATGTAAAACTTTAGATGCCAAACAATAGGGGTATATTAAGAGTAGTTCAAAGAAAGGACCAAACAAAATAATAAAAATCCAAAGTCCTGGAAATAGAATTGTAGAGTACAAAAGAAAAACCTGTAGGAAAACTGATTACCCATAAACTGTTTGCATTTGTGGCTTCTAATAATAGTAGATGATAAGAAAATATCAAGAATTTATGTTTAATTTATAAAATATTATATGGAATCTATGTGAGAAGATATATTATCACAAGAATTGACTTTGGGAAAGAATACATGGTTTTTATGATATTCAATCCTCAGAATGGTTTTACCAAATTAGCACAAATGGATAATAGTTCATTGATATTACTTATAGTAGTAAGCTAGGTTTTATGAAAGCAAAACAAACTGATAGAAATAAACATATGGTCCTACACATCAAAATACCAAATATATCAATAGATATATAGGACAGTAGAAAAAAGCTTAGTAGCAACCTACATGAAACAGAGTGGACTTTAAGAAATATTGGCACATCATGGAATGGATCATTTTTATAATAACTTTTATTTGTGATCCAAATTCAAACTAAGAGGAAACAGAAAAATTGAAAATAAATGACTAATTTTCAGACTTCCCCTTTATATGGGAATTCACTTTTAATAATGGATTGGTTTAGATTCAAGTTGGATCATGCTTTGTTAGTAGTAGCTGGAGTGGGATGGGTGGTTTTTTTAATATCAATTCATATTTTGCCTAAAAAGTTCACATATATCACTAAACCATAAGAGTATTTTTTAGTGTGAGGCTCTAGCTCAGATATACTGGCATAGCTATTATTTCAGTCCTTAGAATAGTCAGGAATGTTGATAGTATATTCAGCTTTGATGTATACGGCTCTTTCCAGGCAGAGGAGGGCTGAGTTTGTTGCTGATTGGTGCTGGTCCATCTACATTACAAAGCACAGATTCTCATTCCCTTTTGACTTTGACTCTCATCCTTATAATTAAGACTCCTTTGACTTTGTTTGGCAACTCACCATCTGCAGAAAAGGAGGGCAAGCCCAGAAAACTGGCACCTTCACAATTTCACAGGGTCCTTGATTAAACTCCGTTTAATTCTGAGTATCTTAATCAAGGTAATTATCTGACTCTGGGTGTCTGCATCTGCACTCGCTCCTCTTGTGGGTTCCTCCAACAGCTGGAAGGTGTTTGGATGTGGCAGCTCTCCACAATGGCCCCACTGTGGAGAGCAGTGTGAGCCTATCAGTGGCTCTATTTATCATCGTCCTGAGTATATGGCTACACTGATTTGTTTTTAAAACCTTCCAAATGTGTACAAAGCAGACTGTTTATATTGTGCCAAAATACTAGATTAGCTAATTTGCAATAATACTGAATTCAACCCTTAAATATATTTCTCTGTAAGCCTCATAATTCTCACACCAAAGTTCACTAATTACTTATCTAGCACATTCACTACCTTCCCCAAAATACAACAGAAAGTTCAATCCAGAAGAGAGCCAAAAGGCATATTCAATTCATCAGTCATTTCACGCCATTTCAGGTTTGCCAAATGCTAAATGCTTTAAATTTGTTAATTAATCAACACTGTAGAAAATACAAATAAGAATACATTACAATATTAGAAATGTTGCTTATCTTGAAAATTTTAAGTTTTGTTAGTCAAAATAGTTTTGAGAAATAGTTAACTACAGAGCTTAGCATTTTGTTGTATTATGTTTTGTACAAGAAAGTTCATCTGGGGTTGTGGGTACATAGATTTTCTTAGAAACAATGTAGACTTTTTCCTTTGATTTATACCTCATGAGTAAATCGATCCAGCAGAGCTATTATATATCTTCCTTTTCTATTTCTTTCCGTCAAGGCCTTCCATTTTTGGGTGGAGGAAAGATGAGAATCTTCTAGTCATGCCATTTCAGAACAGAAAGGCCTTGGAGAGTCTCCAATATAGTATTTCTCATCTGCAGTTTTTTGTTTGTTTGTTTTTGTTTTCTAACTTGCTGAACTCTTTCATAATAACATAAAATCTCTGAACAGTTATAGAAATTTCTCATTAATTTAAACTTTTGGTGCAGGTCATATAGCTTATAAGCCAAAAATATTTTATTTTAAATCAGTATAGTATTTGATTCTATAAAGCTAGTTTAATAAATGTACAGTATATTCAAACCATATAATTCTATTGTCTCTTTTATTTGTTAATTTACACTGAACAGTTTGTAAGAAAAAGTATTTTTGCTGACCAAAAAAATTTAAAAAGCTATATTTTATATTTTGTGTGACTAAACAAGTTTTTATCAAAATAGATAAAAACTGCATTCATGTTTGAAATTTATTAACAATTTAAAAATATATAGCATCCATATGTTGTCTAAGATAATAAAATAATAGAGACCATGCTAGGTACTTTTGCAAGTATTTCTTCTATAATATCATATTGCCAATTTGAATCATTTTGAAGTCTAACTTTATATTTTATTTCTTAAAAACAAAACTACACCAGTACTTTTCTAAACATGAAAGTGTCTAGATGTGCAGTATAGAAATTCAATTATTGATTGATTCAATTTATAGATCTGCCACAGATTACTTTGACATGAATTTCCAGCAGAATATCTCTCCTAAATTATTCTCTAACTGGTTGTTTTTCAGTGCCAAAATTCCTCTTGATATCTTCTTTAAAATGGTTATTCATTTTCAAAATCCAAAAAAATATCTGACTAAAAACAAAATTTTGAAATTACATAGTAGATTTAAAACACAAATGGAAAGGTAGATGATATTTATGATAGTGGTAGCATTCGTGAGCAAGAAGACAGGAAGATGACTGTGGGTCAGGGAGACTTGTATATATTTTAATTTATTTTTTAAAAGAAATTCAATCAAATATAAAATCTTAGCTATTTTTAATTCTGTGTGGTCTGTAAAAATCTCTTTAAAAAACTCTTCTGACTTGGTTTGCTTTGAAAATCTACCCAATAGCTTTCTGTCCCTACTTGATTATAAGTAAATGGTTACTCAACATCTCTGTGTTTCCACATGTCGATCTGCTTTATAGAATGATTGTAAAGAGTCAAGGAGGTTGTTTCGGAAAGGGCCTAGCATAGTGCCTGGACCAAATAGCAAATCAAAATATTAGTTTCTTATCTTTCTCTTGTTCTTATCTCTTTCATTTATTATTACATTTACAGAATTTTCTAAAACTCTATGATTTTTTTTATCCTCCAATTTCTTCATATGACTTTTGATTTCCTTTCTAATCCATAGGTCATTCCAGATAGGTGCTAATTGTCTTCCACTTGGTCATCTCTTCTCATAGAGCAGTTCAACAGTGACTGTAAAACTCACTTTCACGGTACACAGTCCATGTATCAGCATACTTGGAAGACCATATTTTTTTCTTATTGTCTAATAATAAAAAATAAAATTACAATTCAAAAGTTGATTTTAATGCATTCCAAACCAACAATTTTTTTAACTGTCCATCCATTTAATGTGGCTTTTCTCCTTTTTTTTTTTTTTTTTACAAAAGAGAGTATTGGTAATGCTTGGGGAATTGAAACAGAAAAATATAAAAGTAATAATAGAATAATAATAGCATTGATCAGAAAGTCAATGTAACACCAGGATAAATTTGTTTTTACTATTAAAATGCATGTATTTTATAACTATTAAAAATAAACCAATACACTCTAGTCTGTATATATTTTAATTAAAATTGTATTTAACAGTATACAAATCTGACCTGTGATCATGCAGTGAATAAAGTGTTGACCTGAAATGCTGGGGTCTTCAGTTTGAAACCCTGGTCTTGCTTGGTCAAGGCACATATGGGAGTTGATGCTTCCTGCTCCTCCCGCCTTCTCTCTTTCTTTCTAAAAAAAATGAATTTCTAAAAAAATTTCTAAAATGAATTAAAAAACCTTAAAAATATATACAAAAAATATGTTTATATTACATGTAACTAGAAAGAAACATTCTTACATTTCATTGGTGATCTCAGAGAATATATTCCTTCTCTTATATTTGTGAATTTTCACATTTTCTATTATTGAACCTGTGTTACTTTGTATATGAAAAATTAGGTGAATATTTAAAATAAGAAATGATAATATCTTAGATGACTTGTACATAAGCATATCTGTGCACACTGTGAGATACGCTCATGAAAAATAGTGAGAAGGCTTAGTACATTGAATAAAGATAAATTTGCGTGCCATTGGCAGCAATTTTTTGGTAAAGTCTGCCTGGAAATCTATGAAGCATGCAGTGATTCTTAGAACAAGCAATCAAGGTTATTTCAGCAAGCAGCTATCTTACAAATACCTCTAGGATGTCTTTGAAGGCTGAAGGATGCTGATCAAAGCAAAAAGTCTCTTGGGAAACTTCAGAGACATTTGAGCAGGACATTAAAACAACACAAGAAAACTGACATCATCTTAACTCTTTACCCTGATAAGGTTTGTCCTATTTTCACCAAGCCTTTCATATTATGTGTACACAAGGATTTTGATGACAATGCATTACTTTTACTACAGCAGAAACAACATAATACCTATTATTATATATTCCACAGTCCACAAATGTTTAGAAAAAAAAAGCGCCATGTTTATTAGCACTAACTTCTCTTTCATGGGGCAAAATGGAATTTACATTTGACTAGATGCCTTTTAAACTTTGCCTTTCCCTATGTTAGGGCCAAGGAAAGTCATACAGAGGAACTACAGATTTAATTCTGCTCAATAACAGTTTTGCACACAGAATCAAAAGGAGACTGCCAATCGCTCATCCCTATTTTGGCCTTCTGAAGAAAATAGATCATTCTGTTTTAACTGATAGACTCAACAAAGCAGAAAGACATTTATTTGGAATGCAAAGTCTTAAAAATCTCTAAGGAATAGATTTGCAAGGGTAAAAATTGCTCTCCAATCCATATTTCATGGGGAATATGCAAAGAATTAAGAAATTCTATAAACAATCTAGTACAGGTATATAATACTAAGCTGTATCAAAGTCAGCATTCTGAAACAGATAAGAACATGGAATATATTTGAAGAACAAACACTTGGAAGCTTTAATGAGTTATTTTAAAACTCATATAATAAAATTTTTAGTTTTAAAATTTTAATCTTTGTTACCTTTTTCTTCACCATATACTTGTTACCTTAAACAAAAGAATGAATTCAAATCTTCACTAAAAGGTGAATTACTGACTACTCTATTGTTAGGGACATGCAAAAAAGGCCTACTTATATAAAACAGAAGAAAGGGGAAACCATATCACATATGCTCTCTCTCTCTCTCACACACACACACATACATGTGAGACACACAAACAATTATATATACCAGGAAACTTTCTGATCTAGCTCTCTTCCTTTTTGTCCCTTTCTATTCTTTAACATTTAAGAGCAGAATCAGAAGCCCAGAAGAACTTGGGGTTTAGGTAGTTCTTTTCCATGTAATCTTTAAGGAGAATTGTATATTGTCTCAACTACTAGTACAGTAACCTAAATTTTGAAACTGAGGGGAAGAGTATAGTTGTAGCTTGTTGTACATCATGACCTAGAATTATGTGGGATTGTCTCTGCAATTTAGTGAAATCAGTCTATGTTAATAGGATAGAGGAAAGAAGATAATACAAAGTAGAAGAAATTCATAAAACCTGATAGTCTTTATTAATAGTGTACACACTAATGTGAGGAACTGGATTAAAGTTTGAGTTTTCCTTAGTGCTCATGTCCAGTAACTACCACTACATATTGATATTTTCTGATTGTAATTGTAAAATCCAATACTCTTCTTGATTTGGTCTCAATCTTTATTTTCAAGCATCACACTGAACTTGTAATGTTTTTTCTACAGTGAACTATAGCCTGTCTTAAAGTTGTCCTTGCATGTTCTTGCTTCTGAATCGTTGTCTATTACCTTATATTCACTCCACCTGGAATACCATGACAGTTCTATCTCTGCCTGAAGGATTTGGAGCAATTTTCAATGTTCCCAATGGAGAGTGGAAAATGTGAAAACCATCTCAATCTGTCTTGCTAATTGACCTTGATCATGCCATTATACAGCACTCCATGCATACTGATTTTTCTTAAATTGAGTTCTATACATCTCTGAACTGTAAACTTGTGTGCCACAACGATTTATTACCAAAAGTATTAGGAGAATGAATTTTAAAGTTACATAAACCAGAGAAGATACCTAGGCTTTTTAACCTGGAAGCTATTTGAAGTTAAATTCTTAACCTCTCTGAGCCAGAGTTTCCTAATTTGTAGTTCAGGGACATAGCTGCTATGGTTGTGGTGAGGGTGATACATGGTGGTGGATTTAAAGCTCTTAGCACAGTGGCTGGCACATATCAAACAATAAATACTATTTTTGCTATCTGTTTATCTCCAAAGGGTTAAGATCAAATTGACTCCTTACTAAATATGTATTAATTACTTAATGAGTAAATAAAAATGTATTCTTTTTAAAGTTACTGAAGTTTCATAGTTTATTTTCTTTTAATTTATGAGAACTAAAGGGAAGTAACCAAGAAAGTTAGTTCTGTGTCCAACAAATAAGTCTGCTAAAACATTCACAAACCAATTGGGGAGCACTATAATTGGTGAGCTGAATGGGATTTCTCCTTGAGGCAGTTCTTTGGAAGAACAAGGAAATGCAAAGATATGCAAAGAGTATTATCCAGCTGAGACAAGCTTATTAGTGTTCTCATTGACTCTACCAGAAGCCCACCTGCTAAAGCTCTGTCTGGGAACCCTCAGGGACTCCAGGGGCCTCAGATGTGCAATAACAGCCAGTGTACACAGCAAACCAGGTCATCAGCTTGGAGATGGCTCTCATTCACCCAGCCTGTCCTGGTTTGGGTTCTGGTGCCACATTATGAGAAAGAAAAATCTTACCTTTATATACAGAAAAAAAAATTTACTTTTGCCTGTGGAAATTATGTCTTTACAATAATTCAAGTAAACAGGAACAAACACTCTCTATCCAAAGTGAACTGACTTGCCCACAGATAAAGGAGAATGTTTAAAAGTATTCTTGTTTATTACTCTTAACTTTAAAAGTATTTATGTAATTTTTTACTATAACTAAAGTAAGTACCTGTGAGGCTAGGGGCCACCGCCATCGCCATTGTGGCCATTCACATGCAGGTTCACAATGAATTCGAGCAGATGGTAAAGGAACAGTGGAGCCAAAAATTGGTGGGCCATTCCTTTATTCTAGCCTCACAACCAGCCGGTGAGTAAACACATAGCAGGAAAACACTTCCCTTTCCATACAGGGCTCCCAAAGCCACTGACTCATCCAGTTTTTTCTAGAATCAAAGGGCCCCTCCAGTCTCAGTCACCTCTGGTTCCCCATCTGCACAACTTCTCCCTTCTGCACCCTGCCATCTTGGCTTCCTCCCCTCTCTCACTCCCCCAAAACAGCTTCCTCCTTCTTTTCTCCTGCTCCTTCCCTTTTAAAACTTCTTTGGTGCCAAAAATCTCTCTTCCAGACAACATTAGCATAACAATGGCCCTTCCCAAGCAGGAAGGTAAATAGCAGTTTCACCTAGGCAGTGCCATATTTAACAATAACAGTGAGCAAAGTCAAAAATTATATTTTACAAACTCATTTGCCCAACAATACCCATGGTATTTCTTAAGCTGGATGTAATACTCTATTGTTAAAATTGTATAATATAATCTCCCCTTTCTCTTTAGAGTTGGGAAAACAAAATTATTTTAACTTAAATGGAATGCCAGTGTCCATTGGGAACTCCCATCCTCTTGAGACTTAGAAAAAATTATTTGAACCACAATTCCATAGCTTGGAAGTGTAAAGCATGATCCAATACTTCTGGGACTATAACTCATTGATCACTTCTATTTTGGGGCTTTTGCTTTCTTTTTTTGGGGGGTAGGTTTTTTACCCCCTGTGAAATCTCTGTTCTCTACATTAACCCAGATGTGAAACTCTGTTCTCTTGCTGTATTTGATTTTAGATTTACTGTTGGTGTAGGAATCATGAAAAGGGACCACAAATGCAATGATCAACAAAAGAATGTAATCTTTCATATTTAACACTCCCACTCCTGTTCTTAAAGATCCTTTCAGTCAGACTGCCCAAAAAATCAGAGGTCATGCCCATTATCTTCCAGATTTTTGCCATTTCTCTGGTTCCTTTTTTTCCCTGCTTCATTTTATTTCTATTGTCCCATTTCTTTTTTCTAGAAAAAACAACAACAAACACCTAAAAAATTCTTCTTTATTGGATAAAGTCAACATTAGGTACGGGTTGTGGATTGAGGCTTCTTTGGCTCAAATCCCAGACCTGTCAATTGCAGTAGTGCAACCTTGGATAAGTCATTTTACCTCTATACCTCATTTAAAAATTATTAAGTGAGAGGCTGATACAGACACCTGCATGCACCCTGACCGGCATTCCAGCAAGCCCCTACCAGGTGTTGCTCTGCCTGGCTGGGCCACAGTTTTGTTGCTCAGCAACTGAGCTATTTTAGTGCCTGAAGCAGAGGCCATGAAGCCATCTTCAGCACCTGGGGCCAACTTTGCTGGAAGAATTCTAGCTATGGCTTCAGGAGGGGAAGAGAGAGAGAAAGATTGGAAGAAGAGTGGAGAAGCAGAGGATCATTTCTCCTGTGTGCCCTGACTGGGAACTGAACACAGGAATTCCACAAACTGGGTGATGCTCTACTGCTAAGCCAAATGTCCAGGGCCTCAATTTTATCAACTATAAAATGGAGGAAAAAATAATTCATGCTTCATAAGAAAAGTTATGATAATTAAATAATTTAATATGCATAATCACTTAGAACATTTCTTGAAACAGAGTAAGCAACAAACATGTTCATTTAAAAATTACTCCTTTGTTCTTGCTTGTATTCCCTCAGCACCTTATATTCAATCTGCACTGATTTATCAAGTTACTTTCTAGCAAAACACCTTTTGCTTCCTAAAAGGAGTTCTGATGCCAGCTGTTCAGAGAACACTGGTTTCACATTATTAAAAATGTTTTATCCTAGAAATTATTTGTAAAATATTGGTGTTTGCTATTTTCTTCTAACAATGCTAAAATACGACAAGGAACTGATATTTACTGATAAGTTGGTAACCAACCAAGGAACTTCATAATTTTATATATGTGGTACATGATCCCACAAGACTTATGGTGATTAGAAAATGCTTATTGTATCATCTTTTTCTAAAAGAGTTATTAAAGAACAAAGCTTTTCAAGTTCAAAGACAACACCAGAAAAAAAATTGTTCAACAGCAGCATATAAACATTATTACCCAAGCAGAAATGAAACTGTTTTTAACTCCAGCCATGTGTGGTACAATGACCAAGACCCACAGGCCATATAAACTTGCCTCTATATTACAGTGTTTCTCCTTCAGTGAAATTGTAAGCGGAACTATTTAAAGTCATCTCCTGGGTAAAGTTGTATCATGTGAACAGTAGCTCCCAGGAACTTTTAAAATAAAAACTGAAGTAAAAGGAGGTATTGTTAGAAGTAAAAGAGAGTCATAAGAAAGAAAACTGATTAGCCAAAGGTGAATGACAAGTTATCTAAAGACAAAGTAGGCTGAACTGGGAATGCACACTTCTAGCTGCTCCAATTCACCATCAGCATCATCTAGGACCCTGTTAGAAATGCAAATTCTGGATTCCCTCCCTCTGTACTTAGTCACACTTAGAATCTTTGTGGGAGGGACCCAGGAGTTTTACCAAGCTCCTCTGGTTATTCTTACTTGTGCTGAAATTATAAAAGTCCTGAGAAATATACATTTTTGAGTCACCCACATTCTCTAAATTATTCAAGTAAAAACTGAGAGAGAGAGAGAGAGAGAGAGAGAGAAAGCATAAACTTACTTTTGCATTTTCTTTCATTTTATCTGAAATTCCCTGTTTAATTTCCTTGATTAAGCTAAGTGTCTCCTTTAGTTACCTGCTTTGGGAGTAAACTGAAGATTTGAGTAAATTATTAACTGGAATAAATAAATTTCTGTCACGTTTCACATTATACATGGTGGGAAGCTTTGAGCAAGTAGATATCAATTTGTCTAACACAATGCCTTCTTGTCTAACACAATGACCTTCTTATTTATCTCAATATTTTCATCAATCTATATGGTATCAGGATGTATAAAGGACAGAAGGGAGAATCA
Source organism: Saccopteryx bilineata (assembly GCF_036850765.1). Taxonomy (NCBI): domain Eukaryota; kingdom Metazoa; phylum Chordata; class Mammalia; order Chiroptera; family Emballonuridae; genus Saccopteryx; species Saccopteryx bilineata. The sequence continues at coordinate 84,779,585 of NC_089491.1, read as the reverse complement.
TTTTATTAAGGCTTCTATAGATGCTGGTCTTAATCCAGCATCAGAGATTATAGTTGGGTTTTGTTAAATCAATGATAGTCTTTAATTATTTAAAAGTTCATTTCTTTTTCATTCTCATTTGGGAAAGTATACAATTTTAAAAAATAATTGACATTATTAATATAAATTCAAACCATCTAAGGTAAAAATGTCTTAAATAATACACATATATAGAAAAGGAAAAAATGATAGGCATATAAAATTGGGATAAAAAGAGATGATATTTCCATTAAAATTACTAATTATATTAGAATTTAACAGACAAAATAAAAACTAGAAATCAACCAAAGAAAGTTGTTTTCTCATTAGAGGTAGTTCTTTAAAAATTCCCTGCAATGTTAAGTAAAAAATGACTTAATTTTTTTGTCAGATTTTGAAAATTCTAAAATTATCCATCTGTGGACTATGGTTATCTCTGAGCTGGCTCCTAAATTATTTTGACATGATTCCGCTAGCCTTTGGAAAATTTACTTGTTTTCTGGGAGGACAAGAATTCCTGCCCTACAGTTGGAATCAGCCATTTTCCCCCCTCAGTTGTGCTGATTCTTTTAAAGGGTGAATCACTTTTAGAGACTATAACTGTGGCTAGGGATTGCTATGAACAATTCCTTTATAAATATTTATTGAAATGCTCAAAAAAGATTTTTTTTTTAGTTTGTTAGAATTGTTACCAATTTGGTCTTTCTTGATCACATCCAAACTGGTTATTTTCATTTTTAAAATTCCAATTTTATAAGGAAGAAATAAAGTATTTACATTCTTTTTATAAACACCTATTTATTAGCAAATTGAATGCTTGCTAAGGCTTATCAATTGTTTAAGTTCTTTTGTGAATTGCCCTGTTAGTTTGCTTGTTGTATTCTTTCTGTATATATTAAGGGTGGAACCCCTTGTCTCTCATAAATGTTTTTAAAAGAAGTCCTACATAGCCTGAACTGTGGTGGTGTAGTGGATAAAGTGTCAACCTGGAACGCTGAGGTTGATGGTTCGAAACCCTGGGCTTGCCTGATCAAGGCACATATGGGAGTTGATACTTTCTGCTCCTCCCCCCTCCTCTCTCTCTCTCCTTCTCTCTCTCATATCTAAAATAAATAAATAAAAATCCAAACAAAAGAAGTCTTACATATTGCATTGGCATTCTGTCTTTCTAAGATTCATGTTCCTATTTAAGATAATTTATAAACAAATATTAATTGATTATCTATTCTGTGCCACAGAACAAATATTTATTGAGCATCTATTAGCTGGGTGATACAGAGGTGAATAAACAGATAATCATTCCTGCTTTCTTGGGGTACACTTCTAATAGAAATATTAAAACCTTTATTTTTTCAAAGCTACTTGTATAAGAAGATAATTATTATATATAATTTTTAAATAAATAAGAATAAAAGTATTTTCTTTGGTTAATGTTTGTCTCTTATATTTATTCCAAAATAGCTTATACCTAAATCACAACATGAAGTCATTTGGGATCCTCAATATTTTTAAGGGCTTTTAACTGGTCCCTGAAATCCAGGTACTAGAATTTCATTCCTTTCAGTGTTGCTTTCCCTCATTCCCAGCCCCCAAAACACATCTCTGCTATATCAAAAATAAAGATATAAAAATGTTACTTATTTTATGAAAGTTCCCTAAAAGAGTAAAGACCTATATCATCTAATACCAATAAGAGACAATAAAGTATCAAAGGAGAGAAGAAAAATAAAGCCAGTATTAACTATTTTTATAATATGGTAGTATTATCAAAAGTATAGCAAGTGAAAATATGAACAGGCAGGATTTGAGTTTTCACTAACTAGAGCTGAACTAAGAAGAAAAGAATTAGAGATCTATAAGATCTGGATTAAAATTAGTGGGAAGTTCAATTGCCTAGGCAAATCATGATAAGGAGCAGAAAAACAGCATTATATTATGAGTAGAGAGAAAGTAACACATCTGCACACATAGTATAAGCAAAAGATAACATTACTGAATATGAGGAGGCTCATAATGGTTTTTAAAATATTAAAATCGTTTCATACCTTTTGGTAAATAGCTACTGGCTCAAGCCTGTAATTCTTTTATTCAACCCATTCCTTGAAATGTTCAGCTTTCTATGAACCAAAAACCTGTAGTTTCAATGAAACTACATTGGGGACATCCTGAGTCCTGCTTTAGCACTAAGGCTAATGTTCCTCTGAGGTGTTGGTGCTTACGTTATTTTGGTGATTGTTAAATATTTTTAGTATCACTCTTTCTTTAAGAAATAGATATGGACTTCTTTTTTATATATCCTACTTAGTACCTGATAGGTACTTTCAAGATAAAGATGCATATCTCTCTTCAATTCAAGAAGAGTCTTACCTGCTATCTACTTAAGAATTTTTTTCTTCTCCAATTCTTCTATTTTCTTCTTCTGCAACTCCTATTGGACTACTTTTGAACTTATGAATGTGTGTCTTTTAGCTGGATCTTCCCGTTTTTAATACAGACTTATTTATTATTATTATAATATTTTAATATGCACATTTAAAAAGTCATTTTTGATTATGCTGCTTTCATTATTTTTCTAGAGAGAATCCATTGAATGCTTCATTTACTATGAGTTTTAATCATGTATTTTGAATTGCTTATCAATAAGGAAATCACCTTCTTTTCCTTTCTCTTCTTATTCTTCCTTCCACTTTTCTTAAATCCTGCAATGTCTTAACAGTTTGGTAAATGCTTCTACCTGTTCTCCTAAGGGTCTCAGTCCAGATTGTCATGCATTGGTAGCACAGAGATCTTGATGAGGTGAGCATTTGAGAAGTTGCAGCTACTGAGATTTAGTAGCTTATCTCCCGTCTTTCCCTAACATATGGACAGCAATAATTCAGTTAAGGTTGAGAGGTTAGTTTTTTGTCTCCTTCAGTAGGTCAAGAAGAGAGGCCACAAACTTCTCTTTTCATGGAAGGGCCCAGACCCAGTTTGCTTACCCTTCTTTATATGAAGAACCTTTAACCTCCATAATGCTATTAGAATAGAACTCTAATTCCAGATTTGAGGATCTGTATATCTGCATTTCAGGACAGATTACTCTTTATGTCCCTCTTTCATTATAGGATCATAGAAGTATTTATCTTCCCATTTGACATCAACATTTCATTTTACTTTTACTTTATAATTTATCATATCTATGGGCTTAAAAGAACGAAAAATAGTGCTTTTTATCAGTCACGGTTTCAGAAGGAAACAGATGGCACACTGAAATTAGGATAATTCAAGACAAGTTTTAAAAAGAGACCACTGAAAACAATGTTGTCAGTGTGTAGGGAAGCAAAATCAATACTGTCATGTCCCAGAGCTAATACAGATGAGACCTGAAAGCAAGAGGAAAGGCAACGTTTAATGGGAGCAGGAGGGTATAGGTCGAGATTGCCCTTTGTATGGACAAAGAAAAGGAGTCCAACCATATCCACTCTCCTTCAAACATGCACACGAATATATGAAGCACTCATTTGGGATGATTCCTGCAATTTACATCTTACCCCTAATACTGGTTTATGAATAGGTCAAATGTATGGATCCTTTATGTGATGAAATATGAGGGAAAGTTCAACTGTGTAAACTTATGCAACTTTATCACTGTTAACACTCAAAACAATCTAAAAAAACTAAAAAATATTTTACGCAATATGCATTCAAGAGAATGAGTGGAGACTTTTAGTGAGAATGATGCTATATATCATCTATTTTATATACTGGGCTGGATAACTTTTGTTGGCTATTTCCATGGCAGAAAACAGAGAAGTATGGAGAACTTGAGTACTTCATAAATGTGTGTGTCTGTGTATGTGTGCATGTGTGTGTAGGCAAAGACTGTAGGCAGAATTTTTTTAGTAGCAGTAGTGTAATATCCATACCCGAATGGTGACCCAATCAGTATTACTTTCATCCAAATTATTATTATTTTTTATGTCAACTTACGCCCCATCTTCCTCTGATTTCTATCAGTTTCTTTCCTTTGTTTTTTATCTTCCTAGAGACTTTACTAGATTTTCTTCAGTTATAGAGAATCAAGAATATCAGAGTCAGAGACAGAAAGACTATTAAGCTTGGAGTGAAAGATATGGTGTTTTAGTTTAGCCCTCTGATTTAAAGAATTAAGCTCTCTGAATATCAGATTCTTCACCTTTGCAGTGGAGGTGTTTATGTTCACCTTTTCTCAGAGGTTCAAAACCAAGAGGATAACATAGGTGAAACTTCAGACTGTTATTAAATGGGTGATTATTTTTAGAGAGGATCAGAGGGGAAAAGTATGTCCTATAGCCTGAGAGTAGGCCAGAAAAGGAAACTTAAAAGTGAGCAGTCTGGTTAGGGAAGAAAAAAGATCCTTGAAGACAAAATGTCTCCAGCAAAATGTCTTTATTTCTTTTACTCAGCATGCCAGCTACTCTCTCACATTAGGGTCTTTGCATTGGGTTTCCTCTGCCTTCAATGCATATCCTATGAAGATATTTGCTTGTTAAACTTCCTTATCTCTTTCAAATCTTAACGAGGCTTATACTGATCAACCTGTTTGATATTGCAAACTACAGCCTCCAGCACTCCTAATCTCCCTTGCCTGGATTCATTTTTTTCCCCATAACAGTTATTACATTCCAATATACTCTATAATTTACTTGTTTATTATGTCTACTGTTTTTTATGTCATTTGGTACTACCTCACTGTCCCTACAACAGCCACATTAGAATGCAAGCTTTGTGTTGGAAGGGATCTCTGTTTGTTCATGGGTGTAACACATAGGTTAGTGCTTGGGAAATAGAATGCACTTCATAAATATTTGCTGAATGAGTAAATGTGTCTGTTACTCTAGTACTTTGACCCAAGAGTCGCCAGATTTCCCTGGTTACCAGCTGAATAATAGTATGTATCATGATTGGAAGATTAGATGAAATCTGACCAGAGGGACTGAACATAAGGCTTTTGGACACTCTAGTGATGGGGACCAAAGTTAGGGAAATTCTGTATGTTGCTTCAGTATAGATTTCCTCTTTTAACCCAGTACCAAGGCCACGATATCCATTGTATGAGTGTACAGAGGAGAGGTTCTCACAAAGGACTGTCATTCTGGGTAGATAGTCAGATTATGTCCCCTGAGGAAGACAAACACACACAATCTTACATTCCACTAGACATAGTTTACTTACATTTTTTGTCCATTTCAGATTGTTCTAAGTTGTATAAGCTACAACTTGTAGAGATCAAATTGTATAAGAATACATAGTATTTACCTTATGCTTCATCACATAAAATATCCATATATATAGCCTATTTACAAGCCAGTGTTAGGGAATGTTGTATGTGAACTATTATGTTGCATGCTATAATTAATTAAAAATATATATACATCAAATATTTTCAAAGTAAAAAATCAATTGCAAACATCTATTTTGAGTGTGTGTTGGGAAAGTATAGAGGTTGCCATTAAACCACTGTGTATAAAGCCTGTAATGAAGAGAAGTAAGGCAAAGACTTGAGAACTTAGAATAAAAAATTCCTTCAGATTTGAGTAAGCTACACTAGGCAATAGACTAGAGATCTCAGACTGCAGTTATACTAACAGAACCATCGATAAAGTCTCCCTAAGCCTGGGAAGGCCCCAGGAATGCCAGAGAAATATAAGTTATAAATTCCAAATCACTACTCAAATAAGTTGTTCTTTCAGGTTCACAAGACCCCTCCTTTTCAAAGGAAGAAATAGTTAGGATCCCCAACAAAAATGTGGAAATTTGTAAATAATGCCATCACTTATGTTCATTCAATCTATACTTTCCATCCATCCAGAGAGCACCATTCATTTATACTTGGATGTAAAAAACAGTCTCCATGATGCAATGGAGTACATAGAATGGTACAACACAGCGACCTGGTTCTCAGGTCCTTCTAATTAACCCCAATTTCACCCCTGGGTACTAACATTTTCTTACATCTATTTACAACCTCCACTAATTAATGGGAGATATGGCTTCTTACTTTTTCTTTCTACTCTTGAAATACAGTGTTTATAATCATTTAATCTAACTTACCACCTTTTGATTCAAAGTCATGTTTTGTTTTATGTCTCCTCATCTTACTCAATTCTTTTTGTCTGCTGCATTTGTGGTGGGCACGTGGGCCAAAGACCTGCTAGAAGCTGTCCATCATGGTCTATTTGAAAATTCACAACTGTGGCTTGAGTGACACCAGTGAGAAAGCTGGCTTTTTAAAAACCAATTATTTATTTAGTTTCCAAATTTTAATGAACCCTATGAAAAGAGGTATACTCTATTAGTTTCTGGCTTGTGAGCCATTTAATGTCAGTTATACTGAGGCAAAGACAAGGACCTTGGAATAAATTATGCTGAGTATTCAATTTGTGTAGTAGCTGTGAGCGTCAAGTGATTTGACATTCTAGAATATCCATATAAGAAGATTTTTACAAGCGTTGTAAAAGGCTGTGCACTTGGAACCTTTTATTTGCTTTAAGAGACATAAGAAATAATGGGGATCCTTTTGCATGCCTTATTGCTCCAAGCACTTAAATTTGTTAAATTTGTAAAATTAGATTAGTCTGTGTTCTTTAAAATATAATATTCTTTATAAAAATTCTTTCTCTACAGTTTTTTCTTTTACCAATTTACTTATGCCTTAATGTGCCCTTAAATTCTATTTTCCTTAGGGCTTATCCTTGTGTCTTTTTTTTTCTATAGTAAATAATTGTATAATTTATTTATTTTTTCTTTATGCCTTTTAAAATTAAACTTTTATTACTTTCAAAATATGCATCATATATATACATACACATATATTTATTCATACATGTTTATATACACATGTACACATTTGTGTATATGTATGCATATTTATATGTATATATGAATATATGTATAAATGGCCAAAATTTACTATAAAAAACTGGAGTTTTTTGTCTTCTTTCCCTCCTCTTTCCATGTCCAATCACACTGATACCAATCTCATCACTTTTAGATACTTTTTAAAACTTAATTGTCCAATTCTAAGTAATATGATTAGACTTATGTTTTGATTTTCCAGTATTAGACATGACATGATTTATTAATATCTTATGGAAAATTAGGATTGATTCATTTATGACACCACCTTTCTCTTCCTAAACACACACACACACACACACACACACACACACACACACACACACCTGCCCTCCTCTATATCTCTCACAATAATATCTAAACTTTTGGTTCAATCAATATTTATTGTAATCATTATTATGATTAAATAATTATAATTCAATGCTAAGCTATACAGTAACTATAAATACATTTCCTTCTTGCAAATCTTTGTTTTCTTCAAGTTAAAAATTATCTTTCTTCCTCTCGTGAAATTGTTTTATAGCTATATCATAAAATGTTCTTTAAACTCTATGACAGAGTAGACAAACTTCTCATTGGAGTCAAACACATATTAAACTAGAAGCTCCATATTCTTCTGCACAATGTTCCTTCTAGAGTCTTCTATAGTGCTGTATTAACTGGACTGTTGTATTGGTAGGCCCTGTGCATTTATTTTGTTATTTCTTTGTTATTATTTCAGGGTTTTCTTTTGTCTTTTATATTGTTGATGCACATTTTTTGTGGATTCCATTTCCTTCTCTTTCTAGATTTATTCTATCACTTTAGTGAGCATGTGCTCCCGGTGTTAACATGGAATGGGTAAACAAGAGGTTAAATGTTTGACCTTTTGCATGACTAAAGACATTTTTATTCAACTCTTGATTCAGTGTATGGATATATACAGAATTTTATGTTGAAAATAATTTTTAATAATCATTTTGAAGTCTTATTCTTCATTATTTTCTAGTATCTAGTATTGCTTTTGAGAACTGGAGTGTAGTTTTCTAAGTTTTGTATTGATTTTATCTGTTATTTTCCCCAAACTGGAAATTTTAGGATCTCTGCTTTCTCCATGATATTCTGAAAATTTACATTGATGTGTTCTGCTGTGCGTTCTTCTCTAGTCATTAAGCTGGCACTTGACAAGCCCTTAATTTGGAGATGCATGTCTTTCAGTTACAAAATAAAGTCTTATAAAATCCCTTCAATATTCTTCTCTCATTCAGTTTTCTCTGCATAATTTATTTTAGAACATGTGAAGTTGGGGTTTGGACTTTCTAGATTGTTCTTTTAATTTAAAACATTTTTTTCTCTGAAATTTGGCTTTATTTTCTGTGAGATTTCTTTAACTCCATTGTTTCAGCTATTCTGTAAGTGATATTTGTTCCTGTTATCATATTTTAAACTTTTGAGAGCTCTATGTTTTTATTCTCTGAAGGTTTCTTTTTTATATATAGCATCTTGCTATTGTTCTCTATATCTGAGGGTGCTAAAAGATTTTTTGAACTTTCATTTCTGTTTTGTGGTTTCTATTTATCTTTAGTTTTTTATGGTGAAGAGATAATAGCTATTAATTTTTATTTTTGAGAGTTGTCAAATGTTTAGTGTTGTTAAACACTTAGTGATTTAAAAATAACATGCTGTTTATCAAAAAAACCCACAAAACATAGATTGAAATCCTTGAGGAGATGAGTGGCACAGATAAAGAATGAGATTTGTTATTGGATATTTAGGTAGGAAAATGATGTTTTTATTAGGTTATTCACAAATTTATAAATATTTCTGCTCAAGCTGCTTACTTTCTTTGGAAATAAGACCACACTCACTGGGAGAAGGGTATAGCTGTCTGCTTGTAGAAATTGAGTTAGGAGGAGATGATGAAATGTCCATCACAGGTCTCAATAATAAGTCAGTAGAATTTTATTCTATCTGTTTTTGGTATAGTACCTCATTCTTGCCTTCTATTTTAGCTGGTTCTCTGTGTGTTATTCTTTAGCAAATAAATATATTTGCTAAGTTGATGTCTGTACTGTCTCCATCTAATACAGAGGGTACTCACACTCTGGGTGGGGTTCTTAATTGTGGTTATTTTATTTGTTTGTGTTGCTTTTGATTTAGGGCTTTCTACAAAGAATGAAAGCACACAGAGAGTAATTTTATATTTCTCCATGATATGTGTGCATTTGGTAAATTTTAGAGAAATATAAACATATATGAATATTTAATATGATAGATTTTTCTCCCTAATATCCACAATCTGTCCATAGAGGAGGAAGATGGAGCTGGGATCAACAGTTTTTGTCATCTTCACCCCCCTTACATGCCTTTATCATCATTTCTCCTCAACCAAATCCTTTTGGGGAAATCTTTATCCTTAACTTTTTACATGTGATTTAAGGAGTGTCTGACAATTGTATCACCTCACCAACCATAGAGTTGAGCCTGTGCTCAAACTAAGTCAATTGGAATTCGTATATCTTACCCCACCTCCCAATCTTCTAGAAGTGTAATTGGGAAGAAAGAATCCTTTTTTCCCAAGAGGGTTAGTAAAAGAAACTGAGTTTAGAAACTGTTGGTGACACATAGTAGAGAAAGAAGACAATAGTGGAGAAAAACGGGCAGAAAATAACATGCTGCTCCTGGTCTCAGCTCTGCCCCATCAGCACCATGTTCATGGGCCTTTGTATTGGCCTAATTCAAGTTGAATTTCTGCCTCTACAAACTACAAAGGCCTGACCACTGGAATGGTAAATTATACCTAAAAAGCATTCTTCGTTCAGGGTCTCTCACTGCAATAATAGAAAAGGTTATTCTAGGAATACATATTTATCATGAAGCCAACTATTATTTGATAATGAAAGAATGAATCATAAATCTTCTTTTTTAACTTAGGGCCTGAATTGATTTGGCATCGAGAGAATGAAGATAAATCAAGAACACAGAACAAGCCTACTCTATCATGACTATCTTGGCACAAATTTCCTTTTGTTTGGAAATCTAGATCAGAAACTTCATTGCAAGCCTGTCTGAACTAATCTTCCTGACATTGAAGAGAGGGTCATATGGAAGCCAGTCCTAAAACAGTTCTCATCCTGAGGTGGGTCTGAGGTCCAAGCTTTACTATGAGAAGTCGACATCTTTGGGAGGAGTTTCTGAGCATGTACCTTAAAAATCATAAGCATTTTTTCTCAAACAAGATGAAGATTGATTTTACTTTTATGATCTTTTTAAACAAATCTAGAATTTGTTTTGTTGCTTGGTATAGGAATCTAACTATTTAGAGGCAAGAAATTTGAACATAAACATAGTAAATAGAAATAGCTATTCCAAGTATTTGCTCTTAGAAGTATTTTTAAATATTATTTTGTATATTCTCTCCAGATGATCTGAAACTGTCTTCCCTAAGTAATAGGAAGATATTACTCTGCATGGTTTTTAGGTCTGTAATTTGGAGCCTATCACACAACAATGTGTGTCTACTTCTTAGGAACATATTAAGGATGATTTTTCCAAATAATACTTGTTTATGTCAAAGTGTGTAAATATTTTTTGCTCTTTGTATTTTAACTACAAGAGCTGGTAAATGCAAATTGTCTTTAGGTAGACATCAATATTTTACTGGAATAAACACTGGAGGATTGAATTTCTTTTGGAAAATAGCAATCGTATGACATTTCAAAGTGATTAAATAGAAACTTGATTATTTGGAAGTATTAGCAAAAAAAATCCCACCTCTAATTTCATGCATTTTGCTGAGAAATCATGCAATTCCAATGCCAGGTAATTGAGTTTTCTCATCTGAATGACAAATCTAAATAGGGACCTGATAATATAATTCAAATGGTCTATCTAGCTTTTCATTCACAAAACTCAGATTTTTAGGGGGTTGTGCTGAATTCTAAAGCTGCTTCCAGCATGTAAATGCTATCATAATTAGTTGATAAATTGGCTTTTGCTTTTAGTTTGTTTATATATTAATTTGTTTTCCCTGATTTTTCTAACCCAAGTTTATCCTCCTTTCTGTTATGTTTTTTGGGGGCATAATTGATCACTATCTACCAATCTGTGCATGATTTAAAAAGATCACATTTTCTGCCCTGGCCAGTTGGCTCAGCGGTAGAGCGTCGGCCTGGCGTGAGAAGGACCTGGGTTCGATTCCTGGCCAGGGCACATAGGAGAAGCGCCCGTTTGCTTCTCCACCCCCCCCTCTCCTTCCTCTCTGTCTCTCTCTTCCCATCCCGCAGCCAAGGCTCCATTGGAGCAAAGATGGCCTGGGCGCTGGGGATGGCTCCTTGGCCTCTGCCCCAGGCGCTAGAGTGGCTCTGGTCGTGGCAGAGCGACGCCCCGGAGGGGCAGAGCATCACCCCCTGGTGGGCATGCCGGGTCGGGCGTATGCGGGAGCCTGTCTGACTGTCTCTCCCTGTTTCCAGCTTCAGAAAAGAAAAAAAGAAAAAAAAAGATCACATTTTCACAGGTGCATATGTATCAAACCACACAACAATGAAATGAGATTTTTGTGCCATAAGAGTTTATTTCCAAACTTCTTTGACATTCGTGTAATCCTGGATGCCATTTTGTGGTTGTACCATTTTTCTTTAAGTGACTTGGATAGCTTCCCCCTTTCTCACTGATGTTCAGGAAAGCAATTTTCCTTTTAAGGAGCTGCTGCAGAGTAGCTGAAGCTGGTTGCTCAGGAATGTTTGTGTTTGCAGGGTGCACAGTTTCCCCCCAATGACTGCTATCATATCGATTCACTTTGATAATCAAAATAAGTCTTTTAAAATGTTTCTCTACACTCCAGACTAATCCAAACCTAAAACAATCAGGCTGATTTTGTTTTCCTCTTTCAGCACCAGCAACATCAAGATAGCAGACATTTCCAGCTTCAGAAATGATTACTGTTGCCAAAGATGTGAGAGCCTGATAGAGGAAGCTTGACTTTCATAAAAAAAATCCTCTCTGAAGGGCTTAGAGTGGCTCAGAGAGAGCTTGCCTAAGGAATCAGGAAGATGGTATCAACAGCATAGATTAGAGGTGCCATTTCACAAAGAGCTTCATTTTCTCTCTCCACCCCCTCCAATATGGGCAAAAACTCTTTGCAAATTTGTAGAATGAAGGTGAACAGGACACAATTAGTAGATTTCTGTGAGTCATGACAGTTTCAACACAAGCCCTAGCTGTTCTTCATGTTAAATTATAGTGTGGGGTATTTCAGTATGTATTTGGATGATTAACAATGGGGCAATCTCACCTCCCAAAGTGGTACTTTATGTCACTGTGCAGCTTAAATTGAGAGAGAAATAGAGATGGGGTGGGGGGCAAATGATCTGAATTATACCATTTTCATCTCATTATCTTAATGTATGGTACAGGCGGCAGCCTTACTAACTTCAAAACTTCCTGTTAACAAAAGGCATTCATAATGAGACCTGGGCATCAAAATGCCAATACTCAAATGGGCCACGAGACCTTTCTTAAAGACCTGATATTAACTATGAGAGTACAAGCATGGCATTTAAAAAAGAAAAAGAGTAAGAAATGAAAAAGTATCTTTCTGGATTAAAACATCAAAGTGATCTCTTATTATCACTGAATTTTAAGAAGAAGGGATAAATTAAACCTCCCATTACCATCACTATTTGAGATAGAGCTGCCAGCAGACAGGAAGAAGTTTCTTTTTAGCTCTCTTACAGCAGAGTGGGGTAACTGCAATCGCCACAACTAAGGAATGCTGCGCTCTCCCTGCATGCCAGATGCTGTGCTAATTGTTTATGATAATACACTACAGATTCACATCCACTCTATGAATTAAGCATGCACTCATGTCTGTTTTTTACACAGAGAAACTGAGGCTTAGAGAGATCAATTTTTCTGCCTAAGGCCACATTGCTAGTCAGCGTTGAGACTACAGGTTTTTTCATCTCTTACTGGGTGAAAAGTGATATCTACACTGAATTCGGAAATGAATATAACTGGGTGGCAAAACTCCAACCCCATGGTTCATCTTGCTGCTTTTAGTGTCCTAACAAGAATGGGGCCCTGGTTTTCCAAAGCAAGCTCAGCCAGTATCAAACACCATTTTCGTTTGGCTGCAGAGTGGAAATACAAATGCATTTGTTTCTGTTCGCACTCTTTTCCAGCTGAAAACCTCTCTTGTTAGCTGCCGACAATGTCACTTCCACATTTTCATGTGATGAGTTACTACAGCTGCTTATTTTGAAACAGAGGTGATAATTAATCTTCCCACATTCAAGCATTGCAAACAAATTTCAATTTCAAATGAGATAAGGCCCAAGCTGAAACACCCACACTTATATTTTAGAAAGCTTTATACCATGCATTGTAACTGGCCTGAATTTTCTCTGTGGCAGTCACATTACTGATGATGAGAGCAGAAGCATTACTTCTAACAGACAGTCTCAGCAGTATAGGAAGCTGACATACTAGCAAAAGTTGGAAGGAAGAAAGTGGGAATCAGGTTAATGCTGGTCTCTTTGCTGACCCTGTTTGTATACTTCCCCTGCCTCATCCACTTGTCTTTCAACAGCACAATTATTTTGAAATTATCTGTTATATCGGGTAAATATATCACTTTCTGTATTCACTGCTGCTGGTTTTGAAGGTAGGTTCTGGTCACAGCATATTATAATCAGAACTCTGAGAGACTTATAGGTCATATAGTTTATACAGGAGTGTGCAAAAATAAATAATAATAGTAATATAATAATAAATTAGTAATATTAGAATAAATTGTTTCATATACTCACAACTGTAAATCTACTTTTGCTTTTCCTTGTATTTATATGTATATGTTTGAATACTGATTTCTTTTTTGTGAGTGTGTGACAGAGACCAAGAGAGAGAGACAGAGAGAGGGACAGATAGAGACAGACAGGAAGGGAGAGAGATGAGAAACATCAATTCTTAGTTGTGGCACCTTAGTTGTATATTGATTGCTTTCTCATATGTGCCTTAACCAGGCGCAAGAGGCTACAGCAGACAGAGTGACCGGTTGCTCAAGCCAGCAACTTTGGGTTTAAACTGGTGAGCCTTGCTCAAATCATATGAGCCCGCGCTCAAGCTGGTGACCTCGGGGTCTCGGACCTGGGTGCTCTGTGTCCCAGTCTGATGCTCTATCCACTGAGCCACTGCCTGGTCAGGCTGAATACTGAGTTCTTGATTAAGATTTGTGTAAACGTTATTTACAGGTGACTTAGTGTGACTTGTGGTATAGTTTCATCTCAAGTCATAAAAATAGACAATTAAATCTCTATGAGTTTATATTCTAATTCCTTCTGTATATGTATTATATAATATATTATACATGATTCAGCTTACTCATGGAGCTTCTGTTGAAAAATCACAAATTTTTCAAAATCCTTAGTGATATTATTATTTACTTAGAATCTTAAAATATATAAACATTATTGTTTATATTCTCAAAGAGGCCAACTCAGGAGTCTTGCAGTGCATAACACATGTCATGGGTACTCATATTTCACAGGGCAACTATGAAATATCTATTTCTCTTTGTTCTCACTTCTTCTTGTTTCCTTTTATCTCTTATGTGCTTTCGGACTATGGAAGCACACTCACAAGTCAATGCAGGCTGCTTGGTGATGGATGGAGTCCCAGCAACTTCATAGCATCCATACCATGAAGTGTACCATTTCTTACTCTGAATGTTATTATTACTAGAAGTTCTTGATATTTTTCTGGTAATTAAAATGTTTTTGTTTTCATTTTGTAGTTACACACACATAGATTTATGAATAGTTATTTAAAAAAATTAAAATGTTTATTTTCTTCAGCAACCATAACTGATTGAAACAAAACAGAAATATACATCAAAAGAAAAGGGAGAAAATGGCAAAGAAAATATAGTGCACTGCCTTTCCTTTCTGTCCTCTGACCCAGCCTTTTATCTGTCATGCTCCGCTTCTAGATTCAGTTTTAAAATATTCATTGTAATATAAATATATTAATAAATGTTTATTTAGGTTTTAAGTTTTTAACTTTACTAAAGAAATGAGGCAACCCTGAAGAAAAAATGTCTCATTTGGGATGAGTTTTTCTTGGCATATGCTGACTTAGTCTCCTATGCCAACAGAATAGTATAACAAAATATGATGATGTGATAGGACAGAAGCAGTAAAAGAGGAATTTGAGGAGCATAACACTGAAGATTGGAAGATGGTCATCTGAAGCAGTAAGTTTTGATGTAGGAAGACCTTCTCAACATAAGTTTGGAAATCTGAAGATAAATCTCAGAAGAAAATTGAGAACTTAAGATATTAATTCAAAAATATATAATCTACAATAGGTGATGTTTAAAGACAAAGTGTAATGGCTAACACACATTGAGCATGTTTTGGGTGCAAGATATTGTCTTAAATGCTTTGCAAAATTTAATCATACAATAACCTGAAAGGTAAATATTGTTATTGTGCCTATTTGACAGACAAGGGAAGAAAGGAACAAAAGATTAAGTAAATTCCACAAAATCACTCAGTTAAAAAGTGTCAGAGTCAGGGTTTCAATCTTAGACAATTTATTCACAAAGCCCAAATTTAGCTGACAAAGGGTATAGTAAGGAAAGAAGACAGGAGGACCACAGAACATTATGAGAAAATTCATATTAAGGAGCCAAATGAAGTCAGGGAATTGGTGAAGAAGAGAAAGAAGGAGGACATGGCTTGGAGAACTTTCAGGAAAATCTTAATTGTGTAGTTTTTCAAAGTCCAAGACAGAAAAGGTGTTTCATAAAAGGTGAAGGCAACAATGATGGAGGGATCAAAGAAAATGAAGACCTACCAAGGACCTTAGAAAGTATGGACTCTGCAAGAGAACTGCTTCTGGAGCATCCTTGATTAAAGAAACATGGTCTTTTCAATGGCCACACTGTCAATGATACAAAGTCTGCATTGGTTTCATAGAATTAAAAATCTTCATGGTTGTGAGCAATCAGAAAGTTAGCCTGGTTTGGTTGGAAAGCACTGAAAAAGGGTGAGGAGATTAGTAAAAGGCCCACCTCATCTCTTTCAGTTTCTTCTTGAATGTTAGTAAAACCCTCCCTGAATACACTATGTAAAAGAATAACTTTCCCTTACTTCTTTAGTACCTTATTCCTTATCCTTTGCTTTATTTTTCTTCATTGTACTAATCTCTTTCATATATACTATATATTTACTTAGGTATTTGTCTCTTCTTTCCACTGAAAGGCAAACTCAATTGGGGAAAAAACATTATTTTGCTTACCACTTTATCCTCAGGACCTAGAATAATAGCTGGAATAGAGCAGACACTTAATACATATTCATTGAATGAATAAACTAGATTCTAAGTACAACTTGACTTAGTGATGTGACTCAGGTCACATGTTGATTTGGATCTACTTTTATAATCTATAAGATAAGGGTGATAGTCAATATTATTTTAATGTTTCTTCATTCAATATATTCATGAGTCTAAAATGCTCCACCTCTTTTTCCTCATCCTAGTTTATTTCAAAAATGTAAAGTTGTATCCTATTTTAGTAAAACTTGCTAGCACAAACGCTAAATTTTAATCTCCTCCAGATGGTAAGATGCCTGGTACCTGTCATTGGCCCTGAGTCCAGTATGAATTGTTCCACACAATAGGAGAGGTTGTTTCTGCCACACTTGCTTGGTTTATTACTTTCAGTACAATTTAGTCAAACTCAATTCTTTGAAGTTGCAGTATGATTCCTCTTCAGAAACTATATTTATCATTTGTTCAGAATGGTATTTGTAGTGTTCAATTTTATTTTTAAAGTAGAACTATCATTATCAGGTGACAAATCCACTATCTCAGAGTACCTAGGTGATTGTAGCTCTGAGGTTCCACAGGTTGAGACAGGAAACTCCATAAAGTGCACATGACTAAGGTGCTTTATTTCCTAGAGCACATGCTCTGGGTGCCAAAGTAGCCACATTTTGGTTTCAAGGTATTGATGGTAATTATATTATGAATGGCTTTCAAGCTTTCTTAAACAAATAAAAACCCTGAAAAACCAAGTTTTAATTTCCAGTTCTTTGTGGATAATGTCTGGAAATTCCTTCTTTCACTCTATTTATGTGATTAAACTTTAGCCCTGGCCGGTTGGCTCAGTGGTAGAGCGTCGGCCTGGCGTGCAGAAGTCCCGGGTTCGATTCCCGACCAGGGCACACAGGAGAAGCGCCCATCTGCTTCTCTACCCCTCCCCCTCTCCTTCCTCTCTGTCTGTCTCTTCCCCTCCCGCAGCCAAGGCTCCATTGAAGCAAAGATGGCCTGGGCGCTGGGGATGGCTCCTTGGCCTCTGCCCCAGGCGCTAGAATGGCTCTGGTCGTGGCAGAGCGATGCCCCGGAGGGGCAGAGCGTCGCCCCCTGGTGGGCAGAGCGTCGCCCCCTGGTGGGCGTGCCGGGTGGATCCCGGTCGGGCGCATGCGGGAGTCTGTCTGACTGTCTCTCCCAGTTTCTAGCTTCGGAAAAATATATTAAAAAAAAACAAAACACATTAAACACCTGGGTTTGCTTTTCAGGGAAGAAGCAAAAAAAGGGAGGGAGGTAATAGGGAAACTTCATTCTATAAACAATAATAATGCAGCAATAATGATTTTCTGCACATGAGAGGCAAAGAATGATGACTGTGATATTGCCAGGGTCTTTCCTTAAACCAATATTATTTAACTTTATTTTTGTACATAAAACTATGAATAGTTGGAAAACTATATTACATCTTCCATGATAGACTTGTTCATAGATGAGACTGTCTTCACATTTACATGCCTAGTACTTAATATGAATGATTTTCATGAAACTACTTGTGTGGAAAGTCTGTAAATTATGTAGAGCTGGACTAGTCACAGCTCATCTTTCATCAGCATCAGATTTTAAGAGGGACACCTATGTATCCTGATTTATTAATGTCACCCCATTAATATTAATAAAAAAATAAAAAAGAGGTACACCTATTATTCATGACATCAAGAGCATCTTCATATTCAATATAACTCTTCATAAACTCCCAGAAGTTTCAGAAATGTGTCATTTATTAATTTCTGTGTAAAAATTGTATTGAGGAAATACAGCAAGGGTAAGAAAAAAAAGAATGAGTAATTCAATATCTAACTTGAATTCATATGAGAATATTTTAGATAATGACTGTATTTGTAAAAGTCAGAATAACAACATGATCCACTATCTTAATTTTTTTCACTATAACAAAATGTTTTCTCCCTGTATTTGTGTTCATCGTCAGCCAGAGAAGATTAACCTGAATGTCAAAATACAATAAAATGTCTTGCACTGAAACAGCATTGCTTATCAATAACATAACTTCAAAAGTGTGCTGTGAAAGGTATTTTATTTCCACAACCTACTCCTTAGAAACATTTTCTGATGATCAAATACCTCATTTGGACCTTTTCTTGACATTTCTGTAAACAAAATTGGGAAACAAAAGAATAGAATGTGAAGGGGGGTGGCTGTGAGAATAAGGGGTAAACAACATAAGGCAAAGTAGAGGGGAAAAGCTGAAATCAATTATTGAAGAGATGTAGATGACTTATACTTTTAAAATATACCTTTTTGATTTACATGAGAATCCTGTTTAAGCTGTATTAAAACTAATAAATAGCTTCTTGCCTTAGATACTTGTGATAGTACATGGCCAAAGTAGCTAGGAACTAAAAAGATTTGCCTTCACACAGTAACTCACTTGCTATTATTTGCTCCAACAAAGTCCTCAGGGTAGCACCTATAAGCTTCCTAAAAATCACAAGCCTTCCCAGAGAGAATCCATAAACACCATAAGTTACACTTTTAGATCTTTAAATGGTCAGAAGTAATTAATTCAATTCTTTTCTAGATGGCTGTGGATTTGTGCTACATAAGATTTTCTGGATTAACTTAAGCAAAATTTCTCTATATATATGATATAGGAGAAATAAGATTTTTAGTAATGTTAATTATAGAACTTACGAGTTACAAAAAAATGTACCTAAAAAAAGAGGTTACTGCTTTTGCTTTTTTTTGAAGCTTTTCAACAATCAATTTTGGATCAATTCTGAAACCTTTCAAAATATTAAAGATTGGAAAAAAAACCCCACTGGAAAGATGGAAATAGGTATCACAGTTCCTTTAATTTAATAGTTTGTATATTAATATGCTGCTATATTCTGAATGCATAGGAATACAATAAATGTCCCAAGCACCATCTGCCTGTATTTTCCCTGAAGGGCTTCGCATATTTCCAGTGAGAAACAAGTCTGAATATCTTGTAATTTTCACAAAAACGTTTCATAATTTCACAGCAGCCCTGCTAATGAAGTACAGTATGAGCCTTATAATAAGCCAGAATGATTCCAAGTAGCAGACAGTGCCTTCTAATATTGTAAAAACAGTGAGAACTGCTGGGGAGGAGAGTTGTTTCCTGCTTTGGGCACCGAAGGAGGCAAAAAGGAAATTTTATTTTGAAAGAATAAGAAAGGCTGCTATGTGTATCCACCTTAGATGAAGTTCAAGGAACTCAGAAACTTGGAGAAATGAGTTTGAGGACTCTTAATATTAACTGTGAGCACTGAGATATAGCAACAATTTTGGAGATAGATACCAGATCATTTCTTCATATGTGATGTATGAACATCGATGTAGAAAATCAACATTTAGACACCTGAAGAAAGGAATACTGGAGATAGCAAAATTGGATCTGAAATTAATTTCCTGGTTTGCCACAATCATAAATCCAAGCTTTCAACACAGAAGAGAGAGATAGGATAGCATCTGAAGATTAATTAAGACTGGACTCATGGCATTGATATTAACTGAAAGTTTCTTTGACCAAGTGGAAACACAAGGACAAAGACAATAATAGGTACAGCAGCTAGTAGTTCTAATTTATTATGAGGCCTTACTATGTGCCAAGTGGAAACACAAGGACAAAGACAATAATAGGTACAGCAGCTAGTAGTTCTAATTTATTATGAGGCCTTACTATGTGCCTAACACTGAGCTAGCCTCCTATGGAGTATCAAAGTCTCATGACTCTCATGCAGGGTAAATATTACCATCTCCACTTTTGCAGTGAAATCTGAGTGTCAGAATATGTGAATTATTAGCTTAATAATTTAAGCCTAAATTTGACAGAGGTATAAGAGAAAAATCAGACACTTCTCGTGCTCATTATACATACTTGCCTCTGATTACTGAGCCAAATAGGCATTTAGTGTTACATTTATTATTTACTCCAAGTGTAGTACAGAATAGACTATATGTATAAGGAGTGAATGAGGAAGATCTATTAGATGGTATTGACTTCAAATTATATTATTTTAATAGTTATGTATTTATCTTAATTTCCACTATACAATAACAATAGCATACTAAAATTTGTATCCAGCTATATTATTTCTTTAGGACAAAGTAAAAAAATAAGGTAAAGACAACACAAATTACTGGTGTGGTTCTGAGGAGGACCATGAATATTCTAAGTATTCATTAAATAAATATTAGGTGAAAGCCTTCTGAGAAAATGACACTTAACATCGACCCTCTATCTGTCTGTCTGTCTATCTATCTATCTATCATCTATCTATCTATCATCTATCTTCTATTCATCCATCCATCCATCCTTCCTTTCAACCACCCATCCACCTATCCACCCATTATCTATCATCTATATATCTAACTATTGTCTATCTAGTATGGAGTTTCACTTTCTGAATTTTCAAGTGCTTCACTGTGTCCTCTTCAGCAGTGCATTAATTACCTTTAGGAATAGTCAAATATTGCAAAATTCACCAAGTCATATGTGAGGGACTGAAGTTTAAACAAAACCTCATAAAATGTGTTTGGAAGTATTGCTTCTTCTTCAATTTTTTGGAAGACTTTGAGTAGAATAGGAACCAAGTCTTCTTTGAATGTTTGATAGAATTCGCTAGTATAACCGTCTGGGCCTGAACTTTTATTTTTGGGGAGGTTTTTAATAGTTCTTTCTATTTCTTCCCTACTAATTGGTCTGTTTAGGCTTTCTGCTTCTTCTTGTCTCAGTCTAGGAAGATTGTATTATTCTAGGAATTTATCCATTTCTTCTAGATTGTTGAATTTAGTGGCATAAAGTTTTTCATAGTATTCTATAATAATTCTTCGTATAACTATGATGTCTGTGGTGATTTCTCCTCTTTCATTTTGGATTTTGTTTATATGAGTTCTTTCTCTTTTTTCCTTGGTAAGTCTTGCCAAGGGTTTGTCAATTTTGTTGATCTTTTCAAAGAACCAGCTCCTTGTTCTATTAATTTTTTCTATAGTTTTTCTGTTCTCTATTTCATTTATTTCTGCTCTATTTTTATTATCTCCTTTCTTCAGCTAGTTTTGGGTTGTCTTTGTTCTTCTTTTTCCAGTTCCTTAAGGTGTGAAGTTAAATGGTTCACTTGGGCTCTCTCTTGTTTGTTCATATAGGCCTGAAGTGATATGAACTTCCCTTTTATCACTGCTTTTGCTGCATCCCATAGATTCTGATATGTCGTATTGTCATTTTCATTTGTCTGTATATATCTTTTGATCTCTGTGCTTATTTCTTCTTTGACCCACTCATTTTTTAAAAGTATGTTGTTTAGTTTCCACATTTTTGTGGGCTTTTTTTTCTCTTTTTTGCAGTTGAATTCTAGTTTCAAGGCTTTATGATCAGAAAATATGCTTGGTATAACTTCAATTTTTCTGAATTTGCTGATATTGTTTTTGTGGCCCAACATATGGTCAATTCTTGAGAATGATCCATGTACACTGGGGAAAAATGTATATTCTGTCACTTTGGGATGAAATGTCCTGTAGATGTCTATCATATCCAGGTGCTCTAGTGTTTTGTTTAAGGCCAATATATCTTTATTGATTCTCTGTTTGGATGACTGATCTATAGCCATTAGTGGTGTATTGAGGTCTCCAAGAATGATTGTATTTTTGTCAGTTTTTGTTTTAAGGTCAATAAGTAGCTGTCTTATATATTTGGGTGCTCCTTGGTTTGGTGCATATATATTAAGAATTGTTGTGTCTTCTTGATTCAGCATCCCGTTAATCATTATGAAATGACCATTTTTGTCTTTGAGTACTTTTGCTGTCTTGTAGTCAGCATTATCAGATATGAGTATTGCTAAATGCCTGCTTTTTTTTTGGATGTTATTTGCTTGGAGTATTGTTTTCCAGCCTTTCACTTTAAATTTGTTTTTATCCTTGTTACTTAGATGAGTTTCTTGTAGGCAGCATACAGTTGGATTTTCTTTTTTAATCCATTCTGCTACTCTGTGCCTTTATATTGGTGAGTTTAATCCATTTACATTTAGTGTAATTATTGACACTTGTGAGTTTCCTATTGCCATTTTATATCTTGCTTTCTGTTAGTTTTGTGTCTTGATTCTTATCTTTTGTTTTTCTATCTTTTGTTTTTGTTTGGTTGTATTCCATACATCTTTCCTCTGTTGCTATCTTTTTTAAATCATGTGCTTATGTGGTGGTTTTTTCAATTGTGGTTACCATTAAGTAATGAAAAGGGTTCCTACCCTGTTCCTTGTAGTGCACTATCTTGTGAGTACTTTTGCACTCCATCGTCCTTTTCTCATTCACTGTTGGTGGGAATGTAAAGTATTACAACCATTATGGAAGAAAGTATGGTGGTTCCTCAAAAAACTGAAAATAGAACTATCTTATGACCCAGTAATCCCTTCACTGGGTATATATCCCCAAAACTCAGAAACACTGATATGTAAAGACACATGCAGCCCCATGTTCATTGCAGCATTGTTCACAGTGGCCAAGATATGGAAACAACCAAAAAGCCCTTCAATAGAAGACTGGATAAAGAAGATGTGGCATATATACACTATGAAATACTACTCAGCCATAAGAAATGATGACATTGGATTGTTTACAACAAAATGGTGGGATCTTGATAACATTATACAGAGTGAAATAAGTAAATCTGAAAAAACCAAGAACTGCATTATTCCATACATAGGTGGGACATAAAAACGAGAAGGGAAGGGGAGGGGGAGGGGCACAAAGAAAACTAGATAGATGGTGACGGAGGACAATCTGACTTTGGGTGATGGGTATGCAACACAATTGATTGACAAGATAACCTAGACATATTTTCTTTGAACATATGTACCCTGATTTATTGATGTCACCCCATTAAAATTAATAAAAGTTTATAAAAAAATAAAAAATAAACAAAACCCGTGTAATCTAGTAGATTCTAAACTCTGTTGAGTACCAATCAAAGAAATTAAGTTATTATAAAGCTACATAAATGTATTATGTGTAGTATAAAACATATACAAATAGTCAATTTAATATCTAAAGTAAATGTAAAAGTTGTGTTTCTTTTTCTAATCCAATGAAATCTCTTTTCATCCTCCCTCTATCAAAGGTATGCAGTACCACTTTTGATCTTATTTCTTTATAATTAGGAGTAACATATAAATACTAATATTTTTTAGAAGTATGTATCAATTAACTTCATATACTTTATCATTAGAAATACAACAATTTTACTGTCAAATATTTCAGTCATGAATAAAGTGACATTAAAGAAATTTTTCTAAGTAATTTATTATTGTGTTGAATAGTCTAGTTTCTCATAGTTGGTAGGTTAGGGGTGATAATTATTTTTCTCCAAACTGAACAGAGGTACTGGTAGGTAATATAGTACAAAGTGCTATAGTTTCTCTCACTATAGAAGTTAGCATAAAGTAACAAGGGTAAGAAACTTGGAATGTGTAGGAGCTAAAGACATTTCTATAACAAAATTACAAAAACAGAGAAGCTTATAATAATATGTAGAGCATTTAAATAGAATTTCCAAAAGGAGAATCATCTGTCTAAAAACTGTCGATCCCATATTGGTTGGATTAGTCATTTAATAACAAATAAAACAATCTTGAAAAAATATTATTATCATATTCAAAGAATTGCTGATCTTCATCTCTCTATATGCATGCACATGTCCTTCCAAACCTACGGAAATTTAATTAACAGTTTCAGAGATTCACACGTGAGAGCTAACTGGTATTGCATAAATATTATTATCAAATCAGAATAATTTAAAAATTCAAAGTAATTTTGTAATGTGCATTTTTTTCGTAAAGTTCTAAATACAAACTTCTCATAGCTAAATCATTTACTGTCAGTAAAATGTTTGTCAGAGTCTGTGATGAAAATTTTGCCCATGCCATTCTCCAAAATCATTGCAAATTCTAAATAAAAGCTTAAGTGCATGCCAGCTGCAGGCTGAAGCAGTGAAAGAATCAAAAGCTCAAACAAAGGGAAAATGTTTAGTTTGTAATGAATATACAAAGCCATCTCTGCAATAAATAAAAAAAGACAGTAGGCAGCAAGAAACAGAGTTCAATTGTAATTAGGTTAAAGGAAATTAAGTTTCTTCCATCTTTCACTAATTTAGATCTCACTTCCCACATTCTTGATTGTAGTATGTTAATAATGATGGTGAAGAAAAAAATGGTACTGTATATAAGAACTGAAATTCAAAGAATAATGGTGTCTGAAAGAATAAATCTTGCCCTATTGCTAATAAAGATTAACATAAAATTCAATCTATTGAAGATTTTTTAGAATATGTTCTTGAGAGGCAAACTGGATATATATTCATAAAGTATGCCTTATCAATGAAATTGTTCAGTCCATTTACATTTAGGATAATTATTGATGTTTGAGGACTGCCGATAGCCATTTTGTTTTGTTTTCTGGTAGCTCTTTTCCTCCTTTAGTCTTCTCCTTTGTTCTGTCAGTGTTTTGTGTTTGGTGATATTCTATACTACCTTCTAATTGTTTCTTCTTTTTTTAAGCTATATGTTTCAGCAGTGACTTTTTTGTGGGTGGTTACCATTAGGTTATTAAGGGAAAACTTTTTATATGTACAGAAGTTCATTTGTCTTATGAGTGCTTATGCACTCCATCCTCTTTTGCTACTGCAGATCTTTATCTTTTTCCCTTTTATGTTATTGGTGTCACAGATTATTCTTGTTTTTATTGCAAACTTGTTGGAGCATTTACTTGTAGTTTTATTTTGTTCTTTCTATCTGTCTAAATAATCCCCTTGAGTATTTCCTGTAGTGGGGATTTTTTGGTGATTAATTCTCTCAGATTCTGTATGTCTGCAAAAGTTTTCATTTCTTCTTCATATTTGAAGGATAGCTTTGATGGATATAGTATTCTTGGCTGGTTATTCCTTTCTTTCAGTACTTTAAAAGTTTCAGTCCACTCTCTTCTGGCTTTTAGAGTTTCTGCTGAAAAGTCTGATGACAACCTAATGGGACTTCCTTTATATGTTATGTTTGTCTTTTCCCTAGCTGCCTTGAGGATTTCTTCTTTATCATTGATTTTTGTCAATTTTATTATAATGTTCCTTGAAGAAGGTCTGTTTTGGTTAAGGTAACTAAGTGTTTTGTTTGTTTCTTGGATTTGAAGATCTTACTTTTTCTATAAGGTTAGAAAATTCTCATCAATTATTTGCTTGAATAAGCTCTCCATTCATTCTCCTTCTTTTCTTCTTCTTATATTCCCATTATTTCTATATTGCTCTTTCTGGTAGAGTCAGACAATTTTTGTAGAGCTCTATCCTTTTTAAAATTTATTTATTTTAGAGAGGAGAGAGAGAGAGAGAGAGAGAGAGAGAGAGAGAGAGAGAGAGAGAAAGGATGGAGGAGCAGAAAGCATCAACTCCCATATGTGCCTTGACCAGGCAAGCCTAGGATTTTGAACCAGCAACCTCAGTGTTCCAGGTCGACGCTTTATCCACTGAGTCGCCATAGGTCAGACCTCTATAATTTTTTTTAAATTCATAAATCTCTCTTTTATTTTTTTCTGTAGCATCTCTTGTCTGTATTTGATGTCACTGATTTTCTCCTCTATCTGACATGTTTCATTAGCTAAACTTGCTACCTCAGTTTTTAATTAGATGTATTGAGTTCTTCATCTCTGCTTTAATGTTTCAATCTCCTTTGTGAAGTCTACATGCTGTTTATTAATCTGTGTTTTTAGCTCATTAATTTGCCTATTATTGTTTTCTCTCATCTTATTGAGTATTTTCAGAACTTCAGTGTTAAATTCTCTGTTAACTCCAAAATTTTCATGTAATTGAGATTGATTTCAGGAGATTTTCCATTTTTTTTCTAAACTATGTCCCTGTCTTTTGTAGTCATGGTATTTAATTTCTTCTTCCTGATGGCATTTGAGAATGGTATTGTTAAGAATTATAACAAGAAACAACTAAAAACCTGAAAAATAAAAAATATAAAAATTTAAAAAATAATAGCAGGTATAAAAGAAAAACAATAACAAAGAGCTAAAATAAAAAAGTAAAAACCAATAAAACACCCACAAAAAATAGAATAAAAAGGTAAAAAAAATGAAATTCAAAAGAAAAAAAGAATTTCAGTGTTGAGATTTTTAAAAAAGGTTTTATTTATTTATTTTATAGAGGAAAGAGAGAACGAGAAAGGGGAGAAGCAGGAAACATCAACTCCTATATGTGCCTGGACCAGGCAAGCCCAGGGTTTTGAACCGGTGACTTCAGCATTCCAGGTCAATACTTTATCCACTGCACCACCACGGTCAGGCTGTTTTTTTTTTTCAAGTATGTGGTGCTGTATTTACACATTTAATTTTGTGAAATTCCTGGGATGACCTCCACTCTGATGTTACTGTTGCAATGATGTAAATGAGGCTGTAGTCACGTTGGTGGGTGTGGTGTGTCGTGAGGGCTTTATGGCTTTAGTAATGGTGATATCAGGCCTCAGTGTGCTCCTCCCCTTGTCTCAACCAGACATGGATCACCTCTGTTCTTTAGGGGAGTGAGTAGCTCTGAAGAGTTAACTTTGAGGTCTGTCTCTGCTAGTCTCTGTACCCCATGAGTTGAGAGGTGGTATGATCTGGGAGGCTGGGGGCCCACACTTTGGCTTTCTCTCTCAGTGCGCCAGGTGTGGATTTCCAGCAGACTGTGGAAACACTGACCATGACCCCTCTTTCTATGGCCACTTTGATTTGTCACTCAATATCTCTACTCCTTCCAGCAGAAGGAGACCCAGGCACTATGGGCTTCTCCCCTCTCTAGAGCCCCTGCAGACAAAAACTTAGGCAGTCCAGGCTTCTCTTTGCTTTGGAGCCCTAGCAGATGAAATTCCAGACAATCTGGCTCTCTTTTCTGTTTCCTGAGATGATGATGAGTGTGTCTTATTTTCCACCCCTTTCTCAACTCTTTACACCTTTAATCCATTTGGTATGCAGATTTTTCAGGCAAGTTTGTGACAGAGCTAGGTTGCTTCTCTCCATTATAACTGTTCAGTTTGTTGAAATTTCAATGGAAGAGGTCAGGGTGTCTCTCACGATGCCATTACTCTAACATCATCTTGTTCTTTCTTTTGTTTAATGTTTCTTTATTTAATGTTAACATTGTTAGATAGTATCAAAACTTCTGAATTACTTTGCTTGAATTTCCCCAATATTATTTTGTCCATGGTATTAATTTTGCTTTCAGTAATATTTTCCCTTAGGTGTTGTTTATACTCAGAATGGAATTTTTTGAGATATGCCTGGTGAACCAATTAGAAAATATTTTTAAAGGTTATTTATGCCTATTTTCATTTGTTAATAATTTAGTACTTACAGTCATATGTCAATGATATTTTTGATCCTATCTAGTCTCCCTTAGATCTTAAATTTTTATTTATTTATTTATTTTTACAGGAACAGAGAGAGAGTCAGAGAGAGGGATAGATAGGGACAGACAGGAACAGAGAGAGATGAGAAGCATCAATCATCAGTTTTTTATTGCAACACCTTAGTTGTTCATTGATTACTTTCTCATATGGGCCTTGACCATGGGCCTTCAACAGACTGAGTAACCCCTGGCTCGAGCCAGCGACCTTGGGTCCAAGCTGGTGAGCTTCTTTGTTGTTGTTGTTCAAGCCAGATGATCCCGCGTTCAAGTTGGCAACCTCGGGGTCTCGAACCTGGGTCCTTCCTCATCCCAGTCCGATGCTCTATCCACTGTGGCACTGCCTGGTCAAGCTCTCTCTTAGATTTTACAATTTAATTTTTCATTCTGAAATGATTTTGTTTTATTCTTTAATTTTCTTTTTAGGATTGGTCACTTCTGATTTATAATTGGTTTTGACTCATAATATTTTAAGTTAAAATTACTAAATACATTGTTATATTTACTATGTTTCTTTAACTATGTGATCTGATATCTTTTGTTTCTATTTTTTATTTTTCCTTTCTATTTCTTTTGGTATTTATGAATTTTTGCATATTTTAGTGTTAATTTTCTTTTTGATAACTTTAAAAAATGAACATAGCCCCTCTTGTCTTTTCTTTTTTCCAGAGACAGAATGAGAGTCAGAGAGAGGGATAGATAGGAACAGACAGACAGGAATGGAGCAAAATGAGAAGCATCAATCATCAATTTTTCGTTGCAACACCTTAGTTGTTCATTGACTGCTTTCTCATATGTGCCTTGACCGCGGACTGTCAGCAGACCAAGTAACTCCTTGCTTGAGCCAGCAACCTTGGTTCCAAGCTGGTGAGTTTTGCTCAAACCAGATGAGCCCACGCTCAAGCTGGCGACCTCGGGATCTCGAACCTGGGTCTTCTGCATCCCAGTTTGATCTTTTATCCACTGCGCCACCACCTGGTCAGGCAGCCCCTCTTCTCCTTACTTAAGTTTCTACTATTTGTTTCTGGAGTAGACTGTTATTAGCTGTGATTATCCAACTATTCTTGTATCCATGCCCTTCACTATGTAATTTTATATTACTTTAAAGTTATATTGTGGCTTAGATGCATTCTTCCCTGTATTTTGGCTTTGAGTTCAACTGTGTGACTTTATTTGACCAATAGAATGAGTTAAAAACAATAGTAGGAGTTTTTAAAGCCTAAATATCAAGAGAATTTGTGTTTCTATGGATTCTATTGCACCTCTCCCATTGTCATGAGGTGAAAATGCCTAGCTTGCTAGAAAGTCCCAGCAGACAGATAAGAGACCTACGGAGCAAAGCCAAAGTGCCTTAGATAAGCCCCACCTAATTTAGACTTCCCCAGCTAACAGTCCAATGTGAAAGTGGGACAAGCTGAGATTAGCAGCATTGCCTAGCAGTTAAATCCACTTATGAGAGCATGAGCATGGTTATTGATTTAAGACACTGTGTTGGTGGTAGTTTTATTATTATTCTTCAATTAAATGATGCAGTTTGTCAGTTTTAAATATCCTTTTACTAACCCCTATGTGGCAGTTAATGAGCTTATTCTAGTTTTCCCTTTCTCTTGGAATTTGTATTTCCATATTAGCATATAGCAACTATATAGTATTCTTTTACTTTTATCCTGTTTATTTTAGTCTTAGATTTACTATTAAACATTCATTTTATTCACCACTTGTCATTTTGCTATGGTGTGTACAATTATATTTTGGTGGGTGAAACTCCTCCTCTAGGACATTTTTCAGGAAAAGCTCATGAGTCCCAAGTTCCCAGACTTTATGTTAAAACTGTACTTTTATAGCTTTGATGTACAGTTTGTCTGAATATTAATTTTTTCACTGATTTTCTTTCTTCTATTTTCTTAAAATATTATTTTAC
The DNA here is from genome assembly GCF_036850765.1 of Saccopteryx bilineata. NCBI lineage: Eukaryota > Metazoa > Chordata > Mammalia > Chiroptera > Emballonuridae > Saccopteryx > Saccopteryx bilineata. The sequence goes on along the minus strand of NC_089491.1, from coordinate 84,750,024 downwards.
TTTTTCCTGCACTGTATGTTTCTGCCAATACTTTTTTGCTTGGTAATTCCTTCATATTTGACTGTGACCCAGAAGATTTTTCTTTAGTATAATAGTTTACGACAATATTTATGATAGCTGATGATACTGAGTAAATCTTTCTGACTTACTTTATGAGAATATTCAAGATGAGATTCAAATCTTATTTCAGTAAGGTTCTAAGTTATAGTTTTTATTTCTTTAAGTTATGGTTTCTTATATTAAACATCTCAATTATTTTGTTTTTCTTCTTCAGAAGCTCCACTTAGACAATTAAAATATCTTTGTTACTTGTCTTGAATATCTGTCACTTTCTTTCTGATCCCTTACCATGCTTATAGTCATGTGTCCTTGTATTTTTTGTTGTATATAGTCTCCCTTAGATCTTGTAATTTATTTTTCTTTCTGAAATGATTATGTCTCTTTAAATTCTTTTTTTTTTTTAGCATTGGTGAGCTCTGATTTCACATCCTTTAGTGTTATTATTCAGAGTATTTATTTATTTATATTTGGAAAATTAAATTTAACAGGGTGACATTGATCAATAAAAGTGCGTAAGTTTCACGTAAACAACTCTATATCATTTGAACTGTTGATTGTATTGTGTACCCATCACCCAAAATCAAATCACTCAGAGTTTTTCTATTCTGGTTTTATGATGTTCTTTCACATCTACAGTTGCTTGTTTAATGTTATATTATTCATCTTTGAACATAATATAATAGTTTTCTTTTATTTCCTAGGTATTCTTTACATTTTCATCTGAAGAAATATTTTATTTTCTGTATTTTTCTTACATGGACTTCCATCGATACTGGGTTTGTTTGCGTTTATCTGTGTTTCTATTGCATTTTTAAAGATAATAATGTGTAATTTAATGAGGGCTGTCATAAGGACTTCAGATGGTCTCTCTGATGCTTAGCACCTTCTTCTGAGCCTCAGTAAAATTAATTTTTAAAATAAATGGCATGTTTTTATATGCCTTTTTCTAATTTTGATACTATTTTTTTCAAAGCATCTTCATAGTGTCTTTAATCACATTTATTTTCTCTTCACCAATAAGTTTGTAAAGAACACCTCCTTTTTCAGAGTTGCTTCTATTTTCCCTCAATACACTGACTTTCTAAGACTACCACAAAATTCTTTTCTTAGAGCCCCTAATGGTTAATGGCTTAAATTAACAATCTCAATGCTCCTCTCAATATTTTCCCACTAAATAGAGAATCCAGTCTTTCTAGGAGCATTATCTATGAGGTGTCATATTTGATGAGCCACCAATGTGCCCTTACTACACACTATAGCCTGCGCAAAGTTCTCTGGTTCTTACTGCTAGTGTTGGCTCTGGATCTAGTTCTGCTGGTTTGAGATATTCATGTAGAGATGTGCAATGGTGTCTCCTCATCTTGCTAAGGCATGTGTCTTAGCTGACTTCTTTGTTATCCTTGGGGTTTCATAGAATTTTTTGAAGAACGTATGGAGGAATTAAAACATAGGTGGACATTTTTGTCTTACAAAGTCTTGAATACCCCATATACTGTTTAATTATTAAAAAACTTTCATTTATATTTTAATAAATACTGTTTTTGTGTCTGAATTTAATAAACTATGAACTATTATTTATACCACAGACATTATTTAATTGAGCTCTGAAAATAAATTTTAAACATGGTATAAATGTATTTGCTTTGGGCTTTTTATAAAATATGGTATTTCTAATTAATTTTTTTTTTTTAGAGAAAGAAGGAGAGAGAGAAGGAAGAGAAAAAAACACCAATTTTTGTTCCACTTAATTTATGCATTCATTGGTTGATTCTTGTATGTGCCCTGACTGGGGATTGAACCCTCAACCTTGGTATATTGGGAGGATGCTCTAACTGATTGAGCTACTTGGGCAGGGCATGATATTTTTAAGTGGTATATTATTATACTGTAAATGTTTGAAATTACATTCTACATGTCACCTATGGTACTTTAGTTTATACACAGAGAACCTTCTAATTTTATAGTGGTGCTTTCCATTAAGGTGCTAATTTCTTTGTCTCCAATAGAAAGAAAAAGGAGAGTAAATAAATGTTACATTCTCTTACATCCAACCATTAGGCTATCAAAGGAAGCAAAATAAAAGGAAGAAATAAAATACAGTATATTAAAAGAAAAACACATAGAGTGATAAGGAAATGAAAAATTATATTCCGCCTTGGAAATTAGTAAAGATTAAAAAAGATGACAGCTAAAATTTATGTGAGCTTTGTGAGTCTCTGTCAATGAGGAAACTGAAGCACTGAGAAGTGGATGCTAAAGTTTAAGAATCTCCATACTGCACATTTTTCTGCATATATTCTTAACCTCATAATTTTTTGACTTTTTTCACAGTGTTTATTATTTTAATAATAATAAATAATAGCAACATCCATTTATTTTTTATTTTTTAATGTTTATTGATTTTAGAGACAGAGGAAAGAAGAGAGGGAGAGAGAGACAGACAGAAATGACAGGAACATTGATGTTTCTGTATGTGCCTTGACTGAGGATCAAACTGACAACCTCTGTGCTTCATTCAGCACAATGCTCTAGCCAACCAAGCTATCCAGTTAGGGCACAACATCTATTTCTTGAGCAGAATAAGACATCTTTCCTGAGCTCAATGAACATGCAGTCTACTTGCTGACACTTTTTATCTAAACCAGTCATTATCATACTATGATATGTTTTATAATACATTTTTATCAAGTGCAGGTATGAAGTGCAGTAGACAAATCAACTCACCAGCTGGGGAGGCAGGAAATTGTGTGTTAGAGGAAATATATGATTATTGGCTGAAAAGTGGAGAAAAGCATTCCAGACTCTAGCATTGTGAAGATGTGGTCAAAATTAGCTCAACTGAGCAAGATGAGAGCTATAAAAAATATGGTAAAAGAGATAACAGGAAGCAATTTTTGGTGTTTTTGTCTTTTTTTTTAAGTTCCTGTGACTTCACTTACATCTGTACCCCACAAAACACATAAAAAAATATCTATGTGTAATTGCTGAGCTAAACAGAGAATTAATTGATTGTTACTTTAACCTCTGATGTTACACAAGGTTGTTTATGAAAATATTTTAGTCTAGCCAAAAAGTAAAAACCTTGGAATCCTTAAACTAGATTATGCATATTAGCAATAAATTATGCATTTTCACTTGGCTTCTGTTTATTAAATAATTTACTTCCTTTAAATTATGTCTAAATATATTTTCCTAATAATTTATAAAAATCTCCTGACAGTTAATAAAATGGAAGATACCATTTTCATCTTACTATCTCCCTCTCTCCCTCCCTCCTTCTCGTTACTTTTCTCCCTTCTTTTCTTCTCCTACCTCTCTGCTCCAATGGACAATATCAGGAGGGGTTTGAGATATACCAAAGATGTTATTAATTTATTCTGTGATACATAGCAGTGTCAGAACAGATAGAATACTTTAAATGAGTGAAATACATGATTCATATGCTTAAGAGCCCTGGGAAGTTTTTAACTCTAATTAAAAAAAAATAAAAGACTATAGCTCTCCTGCTTTTCTTTCTCCTCCATCTGCTCCACAATCCTTTTTACTAATAATGCCACAAATATTGAGAAAAACACCTTCCGACCAAGTTGGTCTTTCTGTAGTCCACTTTTATTGTCTTGATAACAGAATTCAAGAATACATCATGTGCTTTACCTTCAGTTTTTTCGAGGGAAAGCAGTGTATTTATTGGCTATGAAGTAGTTTTCAAAAGAGCCACTACTTGTGCCCTGACCAGGGATGAAAATGCAGGAAATAGCAAATACTTAACAATGGGGATTCTTCCCTTGGCTGTACGCTGGCACAGATTTGTAATACTAATAATCAGCTTTAATTAATAGGTAGCTGTGCCTGAAGTTACAGGCCTCCTAACAACAACAAATTATGTACACATCTCATTAAACCTTTTGTGTTAATGCCTCGTTTGCTGCAATAATTCACTCATCATTTGGTATGTGTGGAACATGGCCTGATCCATCAGAGATGTTCAAAAAGAGTATTGTTGAATGAACAAATGCATAAATAAATGAAGGTTGAATTTTTCTATATCTTTCTATAATTATATTCCATTATTTATGTAATAATATTGCCAGTTTGATGAGGATGACAATAACAATAATAACAAAGCAAATCCCCTACGCGTTAAGAGCGCTTTGCAATTTGTAAAATATTTTCACATTTATTGACAACCAATTTTTATAGAAAAGGAAAAGGGGAGCTGATTTCACTTATATATTTACAGGTGGTTAGTATTGGTAATTCTCATCTAGGTATATCTTTTTGTCACAATTCTAGTGCTTCTTTAATTATACTGAATTCTGACCATAGTGGGTTTAAACTGTAACATATTTAGAAGCATGTAAAGCTCATAATGTTCAACATGTAAGGTTTTATTGAAAGCAAGCGTTAAGGCAAAAGAGGGTATCATAAAAAATGTGAACTGTCTACTTCTATGATGTTGTGTAAATACTGGGCCAAGCAAATATACTCCTTGAATAACTTACTTTAAATTACCAGGAAGGTACAATTAGGGGTAGACATAGAAAGAATAGAAAAGTTACATTTGAGAGCAATAGTCATATACTTCAGTGTTTTGTTTTTGGCAGTATAACAAATATTTGGGTTGAGAGATACTGTGTCTGCTCTTAAAAGTTTAGGGTATCGTTTCCTAAAGTTTATTATAAAGTATGGAAATCAGTAGAATCAAATGTGATCAACATGGAGACATACACTCTTCAAAGAACGGTTCTTACTTAGATACTGGATGTGTGTAGAGCAGACTTTGGTCCTTAGACTGTGTCCAGGTCTCAGCTCCATAAGGCTGACCTCTGCTGCTGGTCACTGCCTTCTTGTTCTTACTATCCTGTGGCTGAGGGAAGATTTTGCTTAAAGACCTGGGCCAAGCAGAGCCACTTTGATGGGCAGTGTGTGTTCAACCTCCCCCCTTCCCCTGGCACCTCAAACCTCATCTCAAATTCTACATCAGAGAGAACAAGCTCTGACACCACAAAAATGACTCCTCACTAGGCCTTTGGAAAATCATTCTGGCTATTACTTTGAAAATTCTTAGAGACTATTACATGCCTTTAAACATCATAAATTTCTGAGACCAGATTCTGCTATGCAGTGTTTCCCAAACTTGACAGATTTTCCCCACAAAAGAGCAATTTATTAGATTATTGTTCTGCAGAAAAGTAGGCTAGAGAATCAGTACAGCAATTCCCATGGTCCACCATAGGTTGATTTCCCTGCTGTGAACTCAAATAAATATTTTTAAACATATTACATTTTACTGTACCACCTCTTAAGAGAATAATGAATATCTAAAGTTCTTGTTTCTGCCTGTTAAAAATATGGTATCTAATTTTTTTTCTCTATGTGTCTTTACAACACATAAGGGAGACCTACATCAGCTTATACTTCTCTTATTTCCCCAAAATGAATTCAGATTCTCTGTAGGAGCTTCCTCACATACCAGGCACCCACTCTCTCATTTTTCCACCCCTTGATTACATACAGCACTGCTGAACTGTAGTTATACTTACATTGTTTGTCTTTAATTTTATAATTATTTAAATTTTTATTTGTAAGTTTTAATTTGAAATTCACAGAAAAGATACAAGAATAGCAAAAAAAAAATCCATATGCCCTTTGCCCAGATTTATTTATTGTTAATATTTTTCCCATATACTTGTCACATGTCCCTCTCCCATTTTTATATATGTATGTATATAAATATATATCCATGTATGTGGTTTATTTTTACTGAATTTGAGAGTAAATTGTTTACATTATGGTCCTTTACTTTAAATAGTTCTGTATGTATTTCCTAAGAATAAATGTATTCTTTTACATACCCACAGTGTATTTTCTAACCTCAGTAAATTTATCATTGACCCAAGAACTTTATAGAATTTGCTGTCTGTATTTGAATTTTGTTAATTGACCCCATAATTACCCTTAATGGCATGTTTTCTTGTTGAGAAGACTTTTCTTAATCATGGTAAAATTAACAGAGACAAGGTAATAATCCCATACTAACTGTTTTTCTTTAACATTGAATCTGAAATTATATCATCACCAACTAATGTGTCTAAAACAGTTGGCATGTATCAGGTATTTTTAAATAAAGAATATTACTTAATGCTTTCAGGAATGCTATAAAGTAATAGTATGTTATTCAGTAAATGCTAGAACTAGATCTTAGGGAGGTTCAATGACTTGGCTAGGTATAGAGAGCAAATATGAGACGACTAAACCATTAAACTAGACTTCAGGGCTTTAGTCTTTCCAATATTTGCATATGGCAAAGGCTGTGCAGATTTAAAATATTCAAAATTGTTTGTTAAATCAACTGACTTAGTAGATAGTTAGATGAAGAGATAGGACCAACATAAGGCAACAGGTTCTTTAACTCTGAATTCACCAATGACACACAGTTAGAGGAAGCACCTATGCCTTCTTTTGTGTGTGTTGCTGTGTTCTGGGATATAATTATGACTATTTTATGAAAAAAAGAAATTATTTTAATGCTTGAAAATATCTCTACCAAAATGTGTTGCTCAAAGAAGCATTTATATTTTATGAAAAATTTTATTTCTTGGCCACTGGATTAACATAATTACGATGTTTATGTTTGGGGATGCTCCAACCCTGTAGATAATAAAAGTCCACTAAAGAACCTAAGAAAGAGAAAAATAATAAGATAAAATAAATTGGAGTAGGTATTAAAAAGGAACAAATTAATGAGACTATTACAGGACATATAACTCATTAAAATGGAGAGCCTTTTATTTTTACAAAAAGCATCATTAAGTATTTTTAATCAATTGTATTAAAAAATAATATCCAACAACCTTTTAAAAGAGGGCTCAAGTGAGTTTATATTATTTTTACTTAAAGAATCTAAAATATTATAAATTAGCAGCTCTTAAAGAATATAGTTGTGTGTGTATGTGTATTAGTGTAGTTTGTACAAAGCACCATCATTATGGATGAGGTGACACTGTTAATTTTGGCTCAACAAGGGATTAGTTTATCAATGGGAGCTATCTGAATTTCCAGAGATTTCCCTTCTGCTCTGGGTCCAATCTGGCTTTGTATTTGCTTGAGCAAGTCAGATGCCTTGAATTTTTTTATTCCATCCCAGAGTTCTGTAAGAGAGTAGAACTACAGTCATTTCTCTTCCACTTCTCTTAAGTTGAATAAATTGAATTCATAAACCCCTACTGTTGTACACCTCTATGGCCTTGCCTCTTAGAAACAGCACTCAGAAGCTCTTGTTTTTGAAACTGTTCTTTCCACATTCAGGTTTGGGTACAGCAGGGGTTGGAAGAAGCAATTTTCAAATTCCATGGTGGGTGGATGAAATTACTCCACAAGTCATATGTCTCACTGACCTACTAGAAGGAATTAAATGTTTTGCTTCTCTCTGCGTTTGAAACTTCTTTTTCATAAAAGAAAGAAAATTTTAATTCAGACTTAGTATGAGAGAAAGAGACAAATTTACTTAGCAAAAAAGCATTCTGGATAGTTCCTGTTGTGCATGTCAGTCATAGCGATGGATTTGAAGATGAAAAGGTTGAAGTCAGCCATTCTGGTTGAATTTCATTAATCATTAGTATATATTTTATAAAGAACTAGGAGTTATCAGCAATTTGGGGGTTGAAAACGTTTGTTTGTTTTTTATTCGTTTCTAGAGTTTGATAAACTAGCTTATTGGAACTTGAAAATTAAAAAAAAACTAATATATCCAAAATTAAATATGAATGAAAAATGTACTCTGGAGTTAAATAAACAAAGATTGTAATTTCCCAACCAAATAAACTCTTGACATGATATTTAATATTTTGAGTCTTTATTTTTCTATAGTAAATGGGGAATAACAATCACTATGTTGTAATGAACTTAAGTAGATAACAGTAACGTAAAATTTATTGCATAATCACCATATGCCTGATACACTGATGCTCACTTCATCCTCAAGCACAGGAACCTTATAATAGCACAGGAACCTTATTTCTTTAATATGACTTTTTCCTTCATTCAAACTAGCCTTTTCCAGTCTGATAGCACCATGACTCACTTGCCTCCTTTCAAACAGATCTTTCCACCTTTGCATATACTACATGCCCACTCCCTTAGGACATCAGGTTCTGATCACCATCAAACTGTCTCAAGAAAAAGCTTTGGGTCTATTGATAAAAACAAACAAACACAGTTTTGGTCAAACTAAAGATAATATCTTGACCTCAGTTGGGTTTCAGCCCTAGGCCCTTGATGGCAGAGTAATCCTACCAACCACACCCTCAGGGAACTAGACAGAACTAACACCGTGGCTGACATAAGGATCTGACAAAATGATTACCTACTCCCTACCCTGGTCCAAATGGCTTTCACAATCCCAACTCAGTTACCATAATTAATAATCTCCCCATCCCCTCAACCCCTCTTGTATATAATCTGTCCCTAATAAGCCATGGAGGAGCCAGGTTTATTAGCTCACCTGTGTCTCCAGGCTTGGTTCTATTTCCCTAAATAAATACTTTCCTGGCTGAAAACTCCTGTTCATGTCTTATTGGACTATGATGCACACAGGCAGATGAACCCCTTTAGTTCAGTAACACTCTGAGGTTTGTTTATTATTTTACAAATAGATGTTAAATATTGTATTCAGGTTTGCACAATGAGGTTGGGATTTACATCCTGTTAACTCTTGAACATAGGTTCTCAATCATAAATTTACCCTTCCTTTTCTGTGGAGAAAAACAATAAAGCCTTAGTTAGGGTCTTGGGTGATTCCTTCCTCCCTTTTATCAGATTTAAAGTGGTAGGATACTGTGTGAGGAGGAGGGAGATGGAAAGTAAATAAAACTTTTGCCTTTCATGCTAGGCTCTCAGTCAGACAGTATTATGTCAAAAAATGCAATACTTCTGTTCAAGTTTCTCTGAACAGATTAGCAAGGTCAAATATACATACCTAATTAGTGTAATGTGAAATAAACACTCTTCAAGGTTTCTTAGCCCTCTGATGAGGTAAACTTCCAGCCAAAGTGGTGTGCGATTGAAGATGCAACTAAGCAGAGCATCTCAGGGAAGTGTGTGCAGTAGGTTTTGCTCAGCAGCAACGTAAGTACTAAATGAATTGAATTTTAAGCCATCTGCAGATTATACCATTAGTCAAAGAGGCATCTAAGAGGGCAGATACTGAGTCTGCATATTTAATGATTTTTAATTACCAAGTATCTTAAATCTTTTTTCTTTGCTTTAAATTATCATAATTGTGTTGGATTTAGATGATGACAAAATGCTATTTGCTTAACCCATTGCTTCCTAATCATTTTAATGTCATGGCAAACACACATATTGAATATTAAAAATAGAACACATTGTTCCAGATGTCACTCATGGAGCAAGTTTGGATGGCATTGAAAGGGCTCATCAGCTGCAAAATGAAGTGCGCATTTTATAAGTGCAGAGTGGTGCTTAGCACAGTACATGCAAAAAGCCCTTCCCTGCCTCTTTCTATCCCTCACACCTGACTCAACAGCCCACACCTGAGGTTGAGCATGGTGCTTCTTAGATTGGAGCACAATTTCCTTTATCAAAGACCTAACTGCCTTTGATGGAAGATGGCTCACCTTCTGCATTGAGTTACTGAAGTTGGAGCACACTATGTTCGCCCCAAAGAAACAATGAGTGCTCAACGTTGCTTACTGTGCCTGCTGCCCATGATGACTTCAGGGTGATGCATCATTCAACTATCAAAAAATTTCTTAGATGAGGCACTTTGAACAAGTCTTTACCAACCTGACTCAGGCTCTGACTGAGATATACTGGCTCAATAACACATGACATGCCTTTGAAGCATTTGCAAAAAACCAACATGGACATGGATCTGTATCTTCAAACATCTCTTTTGCATCCTCCTAAGGCCACCTTGAAAGCAGGGTAACAGTGTCAAGAATTAGCAAGTAAAATCAGTTTTCACCTAATATTTCCTGTCCCATAAAGATCCCTTGTATTCAACATTCTGGGAGGAAAAAGAACAGTGGGGGCTGCAAAGCCACAGAACTTGAAACTGGTTCAGGTGAAGGAATATTTTATGAATTGCTTCTATTATACTATAGTAGGCAATATGTCACCAGAACCTGACAAGGTTAGGAATAATCTCATAATTTACACTTCAGGAGAACTCACAAAAGCATTTTGAGGTTGAGAGTTCATTGGAAAAAGGGAATAGTTTCACTCATACTGATCTGTGTTAGAGGGTAATAAATCACAATAGAAGTTAGAAGACTATTTTCCAGAGTATTTCAGGTCACTCAGATAACATTTGTTTATATTTTTTAAAATTACAAGCACATTTATAAACAAAACTAAAGTTAACTAGATATCACTCATAATCTAACTACCCAGAAGCAACTATCATGAATACACTGAGCATATTCTTCTAGTCATTTTTCTATGAATGTGTAAATATATACAAAACATTAAGATATAGTATTTGTAAGCAAATGATGACATCACTAAGTCTAGTGTGTGTGTGTGTGTGTGTGTGTGTGTGTGTGTGTTATAGACCACCAAGCAATTCTCTGACACCAGGTGGGTGTCTTATAATTCAGGTAAATTCTGATCATATACTTGAAAGTAGCATCAGATTCTATAGATTAAGGGCTCAATCCCATAAGATTGCCTCCCCACACCCCCACTTCAGGTGCTAGTCACAAACCCAGGTTATCACTTGTGCAGAATCAACAAGCTATAAATTGGAGGTTACATCTACCCTCACCTTGGGTTGAATTAATGTGCTAGAGCTGTTCACAGAACACAGAGAAATATTTTACTTACTAACTTACTAGTTTATTATAAAGGATACAACTCAGCAATAGTCAGATGGAAGAGATGCTTAGGGCAAGGTATGGGGAAAAGGCACAGAAGTTCCATGCTCTTTCTGGCTGTGCCACTCTTCTAGAATTTCCACATGTTGACCAGTCTGGAAGCTCTCCACATCCAGTCCTTTGTTTGTTATAGAGGCTTAGTCACATAGACACGATTGATTATATTATTGGTCATTGAGGATTGAACTCCATCTTGTTGAAACACCCACCCTCAACCCTCAATGTATCTTGAGATAGAGTCTTTATGAGGTAACTAACATTAAGTTAAGTCATAAGGGTAGAGCTCTAATCTAATAAAACTGGCCTTATAACACACACAGAGATTTCTTTCTCCCTCTCCCACCCCCTCTCTCTACCACATGAGGACAAGTGATGAGGACATGTAATTTCCTTTTTTAATGTTTATTTTATTGATTTTAGAGAGAGAGGTAGGGAGAGAGGGAGGAATATCAGTCTGTTCCTGTTTGTGCCCTGACCGGGGATCAAACTGGCAACCTCTGCACTTCAGGATGATGCTCTAATCAACCAAGCTATGCAGCCAGGGCTGTGATTTTCTTAACAGACTACTTTTCTATTTGTATTTCAAATATCAAAATGAGTTTACTTTCTGAAATTTACTTCAAATGACACTAAAGTAATTTCCAATATGTTCTGTGATAATGGGCAAAGAAAAATTATGTTAAGATTTTTGAAACACCCCAGAAACAAAGTAAAATTTAGGATAATTAGGATAGTAGGTACATTAACAGTACCACATTCAAGGATCTGCTCTTAATGACAATGCCTGTTTTTCATTCGGACTTATGTCATGAAAATAGAACAATGAACACTGAAGGATGTGTGGAGAAAAATATCAACTGTTTATATGTCATAGCTTATGAGAAGTCCTTACTCTGGAACTGAGAACACTGAGATGATATCAAGCCAGAGTCTGCAGACCTCAAAAGCTAATAAAATGGAGGAAACAACCCCAGATGGTTGAATGACTTTTCCAAGGGCACCCAGCTAGCAGTAAATCCAGAATTGGAATAACTTTCCTGAGTTCAGCTTTCTTTTCACTTCACAATATGACAACTAGAATGATCCACATTTGCAAATGTGACAATTTTCATTTGTAAGATTTAAAGTGTACATTTATAGAATATAGCTAATCCTTAAATCAAAATAGGAAGAAAATCTAAAAATAAAGCTGACATTTTTTTTATTTCCATTCTCCCTTCCCTCTTATTCTTAAAAAAAAATATGTTAAAGATATTTATAGAGAATGTTATTTTCTGGGAAATATACAATACCTCCAAATCCCTTAATGAATATTGGTTTAATTCTTCATCAATTAATTTGGTTTCACAAGCACTCCGGAAGGAATACAAATAGCACCTGTATTTAGAATTGATTTTTTTTTCCTGCAGTTGCTTAGAAGGGAGGGGGCAGTTGAAAGAGTGGAACTGTTTGGTAAAACTCTTTGCCCTTTTCTTTTTGTAAATGTTGTCTTTTTTGTAAATGTCAAAACCAAATTATAGGTGAGTATTGGCAGAGTTGCACAAACTATCTAAGACCCATTACAGCCTCTGGCATTTGTGCTGCTAAATTCGTAATGAGTTGCAGGTGTTTGTGATTGAATTTTGTGTTGCCTTTGTGATTGGCTCAGTGCTCCACAGTCCATTAAGGCTACATGTTTTCTGTGGATGTTAAAATAGAGGTGATACAAAAACTCCAGTTATAAGATTAGGTAAATTGTAATGATTTTAACATAGAAATGTCTGTATGTTTTAGACCATTGTCAATTTACACATTAATTCATGAGGACAGTCACCAGTTCAGAAATATATCTCAAATAGAGTGGTAATGATTTGACATATTTTCTTGAAGATTGACAATGGAATATAACATTTCTGTGCCAGCAGTTTTCAACACTTAAATGTGAATGAAAATTACCTGAGATCCTTGGTTTAAAGTAAGGTATTTCTGATGCCTTTTCCTATTTCTCCAAAAGCTTTTCTTTCTTCAGACTCAGTGGGAGTGGGCACAGAGGACAGCAATCCGTATATTAAAAAGCAAGATCCTAAGTCATTTCTAAGCAAATGTTTCATGTACATCTCCTTGAACAGCACTATACAAGGTTCACTTCCTTTGCTTTGTCGTTGAGGGATGAAGACCTGAGTTCACAGAAAGGAGTACAAAGTCCACTCATGTTTCTTGATGATTTCATAAAGAGGCAAGCTTACTCAGGATGCTTCATTCACACTTTAGTGTTATTGTTTTTCTACTATAGTTTATCCAAAAGTTTTTGTTTGTTTGTTTGTCTGAGAGAGACAGGAATATTGAGCTGCTCCTGTATGTGCTCTGACAGGGGAATTGAACCAGTATCTTCTATGCTCTGGGACAATGATCCGTGGCCAGGGTATGTATGTACGTATGTATGTATTTATTTATTTTAGAGAGGAGAGGAGAGAAAAGGAAGGGAGGAGGGGAGCATTTTATTGTTATTCCACTTGGTTGTGCATTCATTGGTTGCTTCCCATGTGTGGCCTGATTGGGGATCAAACCCGAAACCTTGTTGTTTTGGAAGGACACTCTTAGTTTATCCACAAGTTTGGTTTATTTTAATTTTTTTAATTTATTCATTTTAGAAAGGAAAGAGGGAGAGAGAGGAGAGAGACAGAGAGAGAAGGGGGGAGGAGCAGGAAGCATCAACTCCCATATGTGCCTTGACCAGGCAAGCCCATGGTTTCGAACCGGCAACCTCAGCATTTCCAGGTCGACGCTTTATCCACTGCGCCACCACAGGTCAGGCCTTATCCACAAGTTTTAACAGGACCTATACAGCTTAGTTAATTATGCTGGATTAGTGCAAAGGTATTATACACTATACTTGGTCAATCAAGTTCCTATATATAAGCTGAAATATATATTTATATATTTTATAGGTGTATGCGTGTACATGCACATGTATGTGTATATGGTATAGTCAACAGGGAAAATAAAACAATAAAGTTATTGTGTCATATGCTACCATGAACATAGAGACTCTAGAACTTTTAAATATCTAATCTCTTTCAGTATCTTACCTAGCCTCAGGATCATCACTACTAATAATCACACTGGTAATAATTACTTTATAAATATTTACCATGCTCTTTAAATGAGAATTTGACATGTATTATTTCAGTTTAGTTTTACAACAACCTTTATGAGGCTGGCACAGTTATTAAAGTTTTCTTCCTTTTGAAAGGAGAGAAACATTGAGATTTGCAGAGTTTAAGTAAATTTCCAAGGTCAAAGTGTTAGTAAGATGTGAAGCTGGAATTTGAATGCTAGAATTCTGATCCCAGAGTCAAGCCCTTGAGAATCAATGCTTGGTGCTTGCCTGCATGGATACACCACTGCAGTCTGGACCTACAGAAGGCCGATTACCAGGGAGTTCTGCTTGATAAAATGAAAATTAAATAAGCACTTCTTGTATTGGCCTCGTCTGATTCAGTACTACATTTGTAGATCATGCCAGTGAGCACATAACTGTATGTACATAAACTCATACCTGCAGTTTGATAAGCTGCAGGTATGAGCAAGGATCAAGCACAGGTAAACTTATATATGTATGTATGTATATGTTTATGTATCTATGTTCTCTTTTTATGTTGTGCATAAAATCAACAGAAACAGAAAAACCAAGAGCAACAGCAACACACCAGAACACAAGTTGTTCACTGCTTTTTCTTAATCTATATTTTAATATGGTGATGTTTTATTTCTAATTTTAATTTTGCCTAAAGCCTTGCTATTTTATTTAATTAAAACATTTGCATGACTCTTATGTATATATTATATATCAGATACAGAGTAGTATTGATTGCTTACTTAGTTCCTGGACTGCAGTAGGCACTCAATAAATATTTTTGAAACTGTGTGTTAGGCTATGTATGTAGAAAGTGCCCACAGGCCCTGGCCATTTGGCTCAGTGGATCGAGCTCTGGCCCATGGGGCAGACATCATGGGTTTTATCCCAGTCAGAACACACATGAGAAGCAACCATTCCTCGATCCTCCCCTTTTTCTCTCTTTTCACCTCTCACAGCAGTGGCTTGATTGGTTTCAGTGTTGGCTCCAAGCACTGAAGATAGCTCATTTGATGAGCATTGGCCCCAGATGGGTGTTGCTAGGTGAATCCCATTTGGGGTGCATGTGGGAATCTGTCTCTCTGTCTCCCCTCCTCTCACTTAAAAATAAAAGAAAAAGAAAATACCTACATACAATATCTATGTCAATCATGATCCTGACAGAAAACAAATGCTCACCTGCCATTGATTAATGCTTTTGAAATCTCTTAAACAATGAATAATTTTTGAGTAGAAACTATTATATAATTACCATAAAAATACTTTACAATTGTTAACTTACTAATGATTATGATCATTGTATGTGAAGGGTACTATTAACATTTCTTTTTTGAAAATGGAACAACAGTGGCTTAGAGAGATCATGTTATTAGCTGAAGTTCAAGTAGTTGGTAATTGGAGGAGCTGTGATTCAAGCTCAGGCTGCCCAACTTCACATTAATAAGTGCATTAATTAAAGCAGTTGATACTCAAATTAACTTCAACAACAACAAAATAACAACCACAAATTCAATCAGTCCTTTATTTAGGATGAAAATTTTTCAATGAAGAAGAGTATAGGTATTAAATTGTGTCTAGGAATTTTGTTACATCAGGAATTTCTCTGCATTGTGCTTCTTAGAGCCACATTTTCTCTTTTCTCTTTCTCTTTTCAAAATATTACTACTGAAAATGAATGTCAAGTAGAATAACAGTGACTGGCATTTACTCTTAACCTAGTGACAGCAGAATATGGAAGTTCAAAGAAATGATTAATGCACTCAGTAATGCACCAACCACATATAGTAACACCAATTCAAAGGTATTTGTACTAGGTAGCTTCCTTGTGACTAGACTATTATCACATTATTTGAACTGAGATTTATGTCCTAATCAGGAAAAACTTTGATCGTGAAATATTTTGGGAGATCAAAGTTTTACATGTAACACTGTGCTTTACAAGGACTCAATATAATGCATACTGTTGTAAAAGTATGAAACTCATGCAAAGGAGTAATTTGCATTGGTGCTGGGAAATGTAACTTAGATATGCAGGTACTCTAACACTCTGTTGTAAACAATAATCTGGTTAAAATATAAAAAGAAAAGTGAATTTGCTATAATAATACACTTTTATCCACATTTTCCCCTTTACCTTTTGCTCCTAGATTTTAAGAGATGAGTTTTCCTGGATTGTGTGTGTGTGTGAAAATAAATTTTGTGCATTCCATTGTTTTCTCCTAATTATGTTTAAAGGAGAATGTCAAAGCTATATTCCTAGTCTCCTTTGTGTTTTGATTGCTAAATGATACAGAATATATATTATTATCTTCTTAAACATAGGCTTGAGCCATGTGTAAAACATCCAGGCAAGTAGTATAAACATCCTGTCACTTCTAACCTCACAGTTTCAGCCAGTAGAATGACTTCTTTAATCATAGTGGTCGCAGTAGAACTTTAGTTTTTCAGCTGTGAAATGTGGTAGAGAAAAATTTCTCATGTAAAATAATTGTGTTTTAGTTCTACCTGAACATTAATTTTAAAATGAAATTATATATAAAATGACATATTTTTCTCTAAATGAGTTTGTGACCTCTTCCCGCCAGCCTCCCCCCCCCCCAGATTATCTCCATTTTGTTCATTTCCCTCACTTATCTTCCTTCTATGTCCCTCACATTGTATCTTTCCATCTTTTCCCCTTTCTCTCTTCTCTCCATTGTGGTGTAAATCACAGGAGAAGGATAGATTAGTCTTAGTAATGATTCAAAATTACTCACAGATAAAGTTGTACTTGCTATTTATTTTATGTAACAATATTTAATATGGCATGATTGTAAAACTTATTTACTAGGTCTATTCTTGAAAGAATATCATATTACGTTAAATAATAAATAATGTTAACATTTCAGAGTTTACACTTTTGGATATAAACTACACCCAGATAGCAGATCTGGACTTCTACTTTTTCTGACCTAGAGATCTAAACTAAATTAGAACCAGCAACAAATGCCAATTCTTAAAAAAGAGGTAAGTTACAACTTTATCCCAAAATCTTTGAAAAGTTTGCTTAAAAAACAAAACAAAACAAACAAACAAAATAAAACAGAAGAAGTGTTCAAAATGCACAGAAAATTTTTGTATAGTTTGGTGAGGTTACTCATCATGCCTCAAAAATATAGTCAAGTGGAGAAAGGTGATACCATTAAATCCAGGAATGTCAAACTAATCTCCTTCAACTTGGAGAGAGAAAGATAAGAGAATGGGTAGAATGGGTATTCCTCAATTAATTAGAAGTAATTTAGAAAAGACTGCTTGGGGAGGTGAGAGAAATAATTATTAATACTCAATACAAAATCTTTATGTGAGACACAAATAATGCTGTTTATTTCCTATAACATGAAAAATTCAAAGCTTACAGAACCTTCACAGTATTTGAGTGCTCTCCATCACAAAAGTCATCAATAGGATTGTAGGAAAAGGAATGTGGGTCTTGGACACCTTTTTTTGTTTTACTTGAAAGAGAAAAAAGTCAATATATATAATTAAATATATGTTTTTGATTTGGGGGTTTATTTTGTAATATGTATTGTAAATATTTTTGTAGATTTTTAAACCCACAATAGGGATGTTCTTTTCTGTTCCTAATTTTTTAGGCATTATTTTTTTTCCATTAAAAAAACCAGAATTTTATCGTATCAGAATTGAACTCAGGTATGGTAGAAAATTTAATATTACCAGACTGGGAATTTAAAATTCTGCATAAATACCAACAGTAACCATCTGTGCCTCAACTGTTTTTGTGTGTAAATATTTTAAGTTAAATACTTTATAATTTCTTTAACACTTGTAAGATTACATATATTCACTATATCTCTAAGTGTCAGTTTTGTTCATTGCTAGGGATATATCTTGTAGATGTTTACATTTAAAAATATACTGCCATTAAGTTGTTTATAATATTATATTATACTAGTTTTAATAACTATAAAAATTTAGTAGTATTATTTCTAAATTCTCAATATCAGTGATTTGTGACTCTTTATATTTGTTGATCAGTATTCTTAGGAAGACATTAATTTTATTAGCCTTTTAAATATCCAACATTTGTATTTGTCACTTCTTTCCTTATATCCTTATTTTCTTTTATCAGTGTTTTAAAAAAATATTTTATATTTAATTTATTGTGTTGACACAGTTTCAAGTGTCCCACTCAATACAACAATCTTTACCAACCCCATCATCCTCTGCATGTCCCACGCAGATCTCTTTCCACTGCCCTTTTACCTTTTTTTCCCCTACCCCTACCATCATTTCCCCTTTTCCTCTGGAAATTGCTACACTGTTGTCTGCATCTATGTGCTATGTATATATAATTTGGCTAACCCTTTCACCCTCTTTGATCCCGTCCCCTATTTCCTCCTTCCTCTGACAGCTGTCCATCTGTTTCCTGTGACTTTGACTCTGTTTCTATTTTATTCCTCAGTTTATATTGTTCATTATATTCCACATATAAGGGAGAACATATGGTATTTCTCTTTCTCTGCCTGGATTATTTCACTTAGCATAATAATATCCAGGTTTACCCATGCCATCGCAAAAGATAAGATTTCCTTCTTTTTCAGAGCCATGTAATATTCCATTGTGTAAATGTACCACAGCTTTTTTATCCACTTGTTTACTGATGAACACTTGGGCTGTTTCCATAGCTTGGCTATTGTAAATAATGCTACAATGAACATGGGGGTGTATATCTTGTTTTGAATTAGTATTTTAGGATTCTTAGGATATATTAGAAGTGGATAACAGGGTCATAAGGCAGTTCCATTTTTAAATTTTTAAGAAAACACCATACTGTTTTCCACAGAGGTTGCATTGAGTCTGCATTCCCACCAACAGTGTAGGAGAGTTCCCTTTTCTTTGCACCTTCACCAGCACTTGTTTGTTGATTTGTTAATGAATGCCATTCTGGCAAGTATGAGGTGAAATCTCATTGTGGTTTTAATTTGCATTTCTCTAATGATTAGTGACATTGAGCATTTTTTCATAAAACTATTGGCCATCAGTATGTCCTCTTTAGAGACATGTCTATTCAGGTCCTTTGCCCATTTTTTAATTGGATTGTTTACCTTCCTGATGTTTTATAAGTTCTTTATAAATTTTGGATATTAACCCGTTATCAGATGTATTAGAGAATATGTTCTTCCATTGAGTGGGATATCTTTTAACTTGTGAATGATGTCTTTTGCTGTGCAAATGCTTTTAGTTTGATATAATACCATTTGGTTATTTTGTCCTTTATGTTACTTGTCTGAGGAAATATATTGGCAAAAATAGTGCTTCAAGAGGTGTCTCAGAGTCTATTGCCTATGTTTTCTTCTAGGATTTTAATAATTTTGAAATTTTACATTTAAGACTTTTACTCATTTTGAGTTTATTTTTGTTAATGATGTAAGTTGGTGGTATAATTTCAATCTTTTATTGCATGTACCTGTTCAATTTTCCTAACACCATTCATTAAAGAGACTGTCTTTACTCCATTGTATACTCTTGCCTCCTTTGTCAAATATTAATTGACCATAAAGGCATGGGTTTATTTCTGGGTTTTCTGTTCTGTTTCACTGGTCTGTATACCTGTTCTAATGCCAATACCAGGATGTTTTTATTACAATGGCCTTGTAGTATAGCTTCATATCAGGAAGTGTGATACCTCCCACTTTGTTCTTTATTTTCAAGATTGCTGAGGCTATTTAGGTTATTTTGGTTCCATATGAATTTTTGGAATACTTGTTCTAGATCTGTAAACTATACCATTGATATTTCAATAGAAATTGCATTGAATCTATAAATTGCTCTAGGTAGTAGAGACATTTTAATGATGTTAATTCTTCCTGTTCATGAACACAGTATATGCCTCTACTTGTTTGTATCTTCCTTAATTTCTTTTTTCAATGTCTTAAAATTTTCTGAGTACAAGTCTTTACTCTTTCATTGAATTTATTCCTAGGTACTTTATTTTTTGTTGTTGCAATAGTGAATGGGGTTGTTGTTTTTTTATTTCTCTTTCTGAGAGTTTATTACTGATGAATAAAAGTGCCTCTGGTTTCTGAATATTAATTTTATAACCTGCCACCTTGCCAAATTCAATTTTCAGGTCTAGTAGTTTTATGGCTGAGACTTTAGAATTTTCTATGTACAGTATCATGTCATCAGCAAATAATGACAGTTTTACTTCTTCTTTTACAATTTAGATGCCTTTATTTCTTCTTGACTGATTGTTGTGGCTAGGACTTTGAGTACTATGTTGAATGAGTGGTGAAAGGGGACACCTTTGTCTTGTTCCTAATAGTAAGGGGGTTGGTTTTAATTTTTGCACATCGAGTATGATGTTGTCTGTTAGTTTGTCAAAAATGGCCTTTATGATATTGAGGTATATTTGTTGTATTCTCACTTTTCTCAGAGTTTTGATCACCAATGGCTGCTGGTATTCATCAAATGGTTTTTCTGCATCTATTGATATGATCATGTAATTTGTATCCTCTATTTATATTACATAATGAATTACGTTTGTTAATTTGCAAATATTGTACCAGCCTTGCCTCTCAGGAATAAATCCCACTTGATAACGATGCATAATCTTTTTAAAAATATTGCTGGATCAGGTTTGCTAATATTTTGTTGAGATTTTAACACCTATGTTCATCAGGGATATTGGCCCATAGGTTCTTTTTTTTTTGTAGTGTCTTTACCATGTCTTGCAATTTGGATAATTTTTGCATCATAAAATGAGCTTTAAAATCTTCCTTCTTCTTGAATTTATTGTTTGAGAAGGATAAGTGTTAGTTTTTGAATGCTTGGTAAAATTTGCCTGTGAAGCCATTTGGTCCAGGTCATTTGTTTACTAGGATTTTATTGGTAACTGTTTCATTTGTTGTAATTGGTTGGCTAAGGTTTTCTAATTCTTCCAGATTAGTTTCAGAAGATTGTATGTTTCTTGGAATTTATCCACTTTGGCTAGGTTGTCCAATTTTTGGCATATAAATCTTCATAGCATTTTCTTATAATCCTTTGAATTTCTGTGTGATGTCAGTTGTTACTTTCCTAGTTTAATTTCTAATTTTATTTATTTGGGTCCTCTCTCTCTCTCCCTTTCTTCTTCTTCTTCTTCTTCTTCTTCTTCTTCTTCTTCTTCTTCTTCTTCTTCTATTTTTTTTTTTGATGAGTCTAGTTAAAGGATTGTCAATGTTGTGTATCTTTTCAAATAACCAGGTCTTGGTTTCATTGCTTTCTTGTAGTTTTTTTTTTTTTTTTTTAGTCTCTATGTCATTTATTTCCTCTCTGATCTTTATTATTTCCTTCTTTCTACTTCCTCTAGGCTTGGTTTGTTTTTCTTTTTCTAGTTTTTTTATATGCAGGGTTAAATGGTTTGAGACTTTTCTTGCTTCTTGAGATATGCCTGTAATGCTATTAACTCCCTCTCAGGACTGCTTTTGCTGTGTTCCATAAATTTTGGGTCGTTATATGTCTGTTTTCATTTGTTTCAAGGAAATGTTTAATTTCTTCCTTTATCTCATTGTTAACCCATTCATTATTTAGTAACATGTCATTCAGCCTATAAGTGTTTGTTTGTTTTTTGTTTTACAAATAGACACTTTATTTTATTTATTTTATTTTGTATTCATTTTAGAGGGGAGAAGAAAGAAGGGAAAGGGGAGGAACAGGAAGCATCAACTCCCATATATGCCTTGACCAGGCAAGCCTGGCATTTCAAACCAGTGACCTCAGCATCCCAGGTGAACACTTTATCTACTGTGCCACCAAAGGTCAGGCACCTATAAGTGTTTGAATGTTTTTCAATTTTTCTATTGTAGTTGATTTCTAGTTACATGCCATTGTGTTCAGACAAGGTACTTGATATAATTTCAATCTTCTTAAATTTATTGCGACTTGTTTTATAACCTAATATGTGGTTTGTTCTAGAACATATACCATGAGCATTTGAAAAGAATATATATTCTGCTGCTTTGGGGTGAAATATTCTGAAGATATCAATTAAATCCAGTTGATCTAGTGTGTCACTTAAGGCCATTGTTTCCTTATTGATTTTCTGTATGAAGGATCTATCCATTAATATTAATGGGGTGTTAAAATCCTTTACTATCATTGTATTGCTGTCCATCTTGCCTTTTATGTTTATCAAAATCTGCTTTATATATTATATTTAGGTGCTCCATAGTAGCTATATAAATATACAGCTCACAAAAATTAGGGAATATTTTATAGCTTGATATTTCTTTTGAAATATCCCCTAATTTTTGTGAGCAGCATATTTACAATGGTTATATCCTTTGGTTATGTAATGACCTTCTTTGTCCCTTACTATAACCTTTGTTTTAAAAACTATTTTGTCAGACATAAGTATTGCTACCCCAGAATTTTTTCATTTCCATTTGCATTGAATATCTTTTTCTACCTTTTCACTTTCAGTCTATGTGTATCTTTTGTTCTGAGGTGGGTCTCTTATAGACAGCATATATACAAGTCTTGTTTTTTTTGGGTTTTTTTTTTAAATTGATATAGCTACCCTATGTCTTTGGATTTGAGCATTTACTATTTTTACATTTAAGATTATTATTAATATAATTTATTTGTTTGTTTCCATATTCTTCTTTAAACATATAATCATCTTTCTCTCAATTTCATTCTTTTTTCTTCTTCTGTTTTTATAGCAGGCCTTTAACACTTCTTTTTGTACTGGCTTCCTAGTAAAGAACTCTTTAAATTGCTTTATTTTTTTATTTGTCTCAGAAGCTCTTTATTTCTCCTATTTTAAATGATCCTTTTGATGGATAGACTAGTCTTGGTTGTAAGTTTTTGTTTGCATCACTTTGAATATTTCTTGCCAATCTCTACTGTCCTGAAGTGTTTCTGTTGAGAAATCAGATGTGAGCCTTATGGGGCTCATTTTTAGGTAATTAATTGCTTTTCTCTTGCAACTTTTAGTATTCTTTATCTTTTTGGCATTTCAATAATGGCATGTCTTTCAGTTCATCTTTAGTAGGATTCTTTGTGCTTCTTAAACTTGTGTGACTTTTTCCTTCATCAAGTTAGGAAAGTTTTCAGCTATGATTTCTTCAAACAAGTTCTCTATCCCTTGTTTGTACTCTTCTCCTTCAGGAAACCTTATGATGCAAATGTTGTTTTGCTTCATTTGTCACAGAGGTCTCTTAGAGTTTTCTTAGTCTTTCTAAGCTTCTTTTCTTTTTGCTGATCTGCTCCTGTGCTTACATTTATCTTGTCTTCTAAAACACTGATTCAATTCTCCACTTCATCCAACATGCTGTTGAATCCTTTTAGAGCAGTCTTCATTTCAGATATTGTATTTGCTATTCCTGTCTGCCTCTTTTTTTATGGTTTCAATATCCTTTTTAATGCTTACTATCTGTTTAACTTTTCATTGTGATCATCCATTATTACTCTAAGATCATTGAACATCCTTATAAACATTATTTTTAACTCTTCATCTGGCAGTTCAGTTATTTCCATTTTATTTTATTCTTTTTCTGGGAATTTCTCTTGTTGATTCATTTAGGTCATATTTCTTTGTCTGCTCATTTTGTCTGTGTACTACGTTGGTCTGCTCTGTCTCCCAAATTTGTTGTGATATCTTTATGAGGCAAGTGGACTCAGTGGTATTAACATCCAGGCCACCTGAACTCCTTGTTTTAGGAATGTTTCCTGAGGATTATATTTCACTTATGTTGTATATGAGTCTTGAATGTTATTGGCCCTTTTGTGGGTGGAGTTAACCTTTTAGTCTGGCTGGCTGTTAGGGTCAAACTTGATCACATATATTAGATGCTGTACAGTGTCTGTCCTATGGGCTACAATTACACTGCTCACAAAAATTAGGGGATCAGGGAACATGCAGATACTTCAGTACTTCCAGCCTTTTGTATAGTGCATTTACACCAATGAAATAAGTTGGTTTTGCATCTCATTTGCATAATCAAAAAACTTTCTTTGACTTGTTTGCTTTTCTGATGTCTTGTTTAATAAAAAATATCAAATGCTTTTTTTTTATCACTTCATATTAATTTTGAAATATCCCCTAATGTTTGTAAGCAGTACATTTTCAGCAGGGTTTGGTGCCTGCTGGACTCCTTTTTTGGGTGTGCCACTTGTATAGCTAGTTGAATCTATCATTGGTGTGGTCTGCCACCTACTACTGGTTGTGTTGGTTTTGGGTCCTCTTGAGTGGGGTTTGGGTATGGGTTTATGTCAGCCATTATTTGTAACCCACTGTGGGCTACCTGTCTAGATCTACCATTCTGTTCACTACATTTTTCTGTTTTCTATGCCTGGGTGTGTGTGTGGGGGGGTATGTATTACAATCACCTTCCTCCTACTTAGAACTGACAGCAGCTCTATAAAAGGGCCCAACATCCTTAAGATTTGCCTCCCCCTTTTACCAATTCTACCTCCTCTTGCAGCTGCCTGTCCTATCCATGCAGTCTTCTATAGAAAGACTGTAGAGTGGGCTCACACTAGTCTCACCCCACCAACCCTTCCATTAGTTGCAAGCTTGGTAGTTTAGGGAAGTTGAGTAAAGGATACAACATTTGTGCTCCCCCCTCCTTCAGGGATCTTTTACTCCATAGCTCAGTACAGACAAAGTCACTCCTACTCCAGAGTCTAGTCCCTTAGTATTACAGGATATTCTAATTCTATTTCTCTCCATCAAGGTGAACAGCGGATTCAGATTGGATGGGGTCAACAGTCCCTTGTATAGAAATTCTTTCAGATAGGGAGTCCTGGTGTCAGGGAGGAAGACTGAGAGAACCTTCCACTGGGGCTGATTGTGCCCCACCCAGAAGGTAGCTAAATCCCTCAACCAGTCCCAACCGTAAGCCCCCAGTTTGCATGTTTGTTCTCTAAGCCCCTCTCCCTTCCCCTGTATAACTTAACCCAGTGGGGAAGGATATATGGGATTTGGGCCAGCTGATTGTATAGATCTACCTCATCCAATGAATGTGAGCTGCTGTGTAAGTGTTGACCACAGAAAGCAGAATTCACCTCGGGTGAGTTTAGTGTCTGAAGCACTATCTCTTTGGCTATGCTGCTAGTAAAGCTAGTTAAATCTTGCTCTGACATTCTTTGTAGCTGCCCACTGGATGTATTGGTTCTGGGCCCCTTAGGAAGGAACCTGGTTGAGATCAATATCAGACACTGCCTGTGACTGGCCCTCAGCAACCTTTTTGGAGCTATAAGCAATCCAGAGTTTGTGGCTGCCTCTGCTGGGCTTCAGTGCACATGGAAGGACAAAGCTGCACATCTAGGTGGGCTTTTGCCAACCCTGGGCCTGGGTCAATTCTGCAAAAGGCCCAAGGTTCCCTGGCACTACTTCCTGCTGCCTCTGTCTGCTGGTTTCTTGTTGGGCTTGGCCTCTGAGAAAAAGCGCTGGTACAGTCCAGAGGCTGTAGTAATTCAGGGATTAGGAAAGGTGGTAGGTGTGGCTCCTACATCAGAGCCCCAGCTCACTCCATCCTTAATTTTTTCATAGACCTAAGGAGTCCAGTGGGTGTGGTCCAGTGGGTATGGTTTTTGAAACCCAAAGATTTGGTCTGCTCACAGTCTGGACAGTTTCTACTGATACTCCCATGAGGTAGAAGCATTCGTTTTATACTCAGGAAAATGGAAGGAAAAGCTTCAGCCTCAACACCAGACAACTGAGTCACTATCATCCCCTGAGTCTTTTTAGGCCCCTGCTTCCTGGCAAAGGCTTCTTACTTATCAAAGGGGACTAATCCCCATAGGATGAGAGAAAGAATGAGGACAAGAAAGATTCCCGAGTGTGTGGTAGTTGCTTTCCCCCAGGCTGATGCTGCACAGAGGAGACTATTCCACCCAAGAAAGATGGTGACTGTAGTATTGGAGAATGCTTCAGCACAGGGGTTTTGGTAGCTGTCCCTCACTGAGTCTCTCCCCAAAGCCACCAATTTCACACTCTCCTCACACAACTCTAGACTTCTCAGCCCTCCCTTCTCCAAAGCCCAGGGCAAGTGGCTGTGAACGGGAATACCTACGTTGGTTTTTAAGTCAGTGCCTGTGTCTCTCAAAACTCAGTTTCTGAGCAGAGACAAGATGGCGCTGGAGTAGGCGGACGTACCAGCATCTCCCTCCCAGAACCAAAGTGGATTACAAACTAATTTTATGAACTATCAGCTGGAAAAACCAACTTTGAACTAAACTAAAAGGACTCTTCAACCAAGGAATGCTGAAGAAGCCACACAGAGACTGGTAGGAAAAA
The DNA here is from genome assembly GCF_036850765.1 of Saccopteryx bilineata. Lineage (NCBI taxonomy): Eukaryota > Metazoa > Chordata > Mammalia > Chiroptera > Emballonuridae > Saccopteryx > Saccopteryx bilineata. The sequence continues at coordinate 84,723,665 of NC_089491.1, read as the reverse complement.
CGGAAACGTGGAAACGCGGAGAGGGCTGCCCAGCTTCTCGGAGTGAACGGCAGCAGGGAGAGACTCACATGGCGGGAAGTGAGTTTAGCAGAGAGGAAAGGGTCCTGAGCCCCAGAAACAAAGCCCTAGCCTGCAGCCCCAGAGCCCAGAAGAAGCGTAAGGACAGTATTTAGCTGGAAACAAGTCAGGATACTGTTTGTGAGAGAGTCTGATTTCTCAGACCCAGGATCCTTCTTAAGGGGACCACGCAGAACATCTCTCTCACAAACACTCACCCGGGGCTCCTGGGGACAGAGGGAGAGGGGAGAGAACCACAGTAACAGGAAGAGAGTGCAATCTAGGAGGCATAGGGAGAAACATTTTGGGAGATAGCCACCCTAACCCCTGGGACGAGTCACTCCCCAAAGCTGAAGTGAATATTTCCCCTGGAAATAGCAATACCAGCAAAGGGAAGCAGGAGAGCAGCCAAACAAGCTCCCCCAGAGCATTCAGAGCAGCATTCAGAGCAGAGTCGCATAGAAGGAGGGAGCTTTTGGGTCTACAGTAGTGAGTCTTAGGGTCCAAGCTGCAACGCCCCCACCCATGCGGCTGAGGGCGCGCCGGAGGGCCGGCGGCAGTGGGAGACAAAAGTGCGGTTCTGCTGGCAGGGTTGGAAGCCGGCTGGCCACCACTGGGCTCAGGTGTGAGCTCAATCTTGCCCGCCTAGGGAGAAGGGGGCGTGCAAAAGCCGCCAAGCTCAGCTGCTCGCAGCCTGTAATCCAGCCTCCGGGAGAAGGGCGGGAAACCCCGAAAGAGTAGGAACCAGCCCCAGAGCAAGGGCAGAGGAGCACATCCCTGCCCCGACCGTGCAACCCAGGCTTGCGGTCTGACTTGGTAGCCGGCTCCTCTTGCGGGGGTGGAGCCAAAAGCCCAGAAGAGGCGGAGTTTCGCTACGGGGCTGAGCTTGGGCACGCAGCCCTGCCTGGTGGTAGAGCCAAGGCTAGCAGCTGTTCCTTGAGTGGGATCATCCTGCAAAGGCAGGGCGAAAGCTCGGAAACAGGCGGAGACCCGCAGCTGAGCAAAGGTGCTTGCCAGTGCCCTCAGGACCGAGCATAACGTCACACATGGGGGCGGGGCAAAGGCCAAGGCCACCAACCCTTGTGCACCTGAGCATGTGATCACAGCCACTCCTGTGAAGAGAAAATGCGAAGGCAGAGAAATACAACACAAATAAACCAAGAGAAATCCCCAGAAAAGGACCTAAGTGAATCAGATATAACCAAATTACCAGATGCATAGTTTAAAATAACAATTGTTAGGATGCTCAAAGATATTAGAACCACCATAGAGGGCCATTTCGAAAACCTAAATAAAGAGATAACAAATATAAAAAAGGACATTGAAATAATAAAAAAGAATCAGACAGAAATGACAAATACAATATCTGAAATAAAGAATACAATGGAAGAAATTAAAAGCAGGATGGATGAAGCAGAGAATCGAATCAGCAAGTTAGAGGACACAATAAATAAAGGCACAAAAGCAGAGCAGAAAAAAGAAAAGAGACTCAAAAAGTATGAGGAAACTCTAAGAGAGCTCTGTGACAACATGAAGAGAAATAACATCCGCATCATAGGGGTTCCTGAAGAAGAAGAGAAAGAACAAGGGATAGAGACTTTGTTCAAACATATTATAGCGGAAAACTTCCCCCAATTAAGGCAGGAAAACGTTTCACATGTTCAGGAAGTACAGAGAACTCCATTAAGGAGAAACCCAAAGAAACCAACACCAAGACACATCATAATTAAATTACCAAAGCTAAATGATAAAGAGAAAATATTAAAAGCTGCTAGAGAAAAAAAGACTATCACCTACAAAGGAGCCCCCATAAGGATGACTTCTGACTTCTCAACAGAAACACTTGAGGCCAGAAGGGAATGGCAAGAAATATTCAAAGTAATGCAGAACAAGAACCTGCTACCAAGACTACTTTATCCAGCAAGGCTATCATTTAAAATTGAAGGAGAAATAAAAAGCTTTACCTACAATAAAAAAACTCAAGCATTTCACTGCAACCAAACCAAGGCTGCAAGAAATGCTAAGGGATCTGTTGTAAACAGATCAAAGGAAAAAAAGAATATAGCAAAAGAGAAAAACAGTTTTAAAGAAAAAAATGGCAATAAACAATTACATATCAGTAATAACCTTAAATGTTAATGGATTAAATGATCCAATCAAGAGACATAGGGTAGCTGCGTGGATAAGAAAACAGGACCCATACATATGCTGTCTACAAGAGACACACCTTAAATCAAAAGATGCACACAGACTGAAGATAAAAGGATGGAAAAAAAAATATTTCACACAAATGGAAATGAAAAAAAAGCTGGGGTAGCAATACTTATATCAGACAAAATGGACTTTAGAACAAAGACCATAGTTAGAGATAAAGAAGGTCACTACATAATGATAAAGGGAGCAATCCAAAAGGAAGATATAACCATTATAAATATCTACGCACCTAATATAGGAGCACCTAAATATATAAAGCAGACTTTGATAACCTTAAAGGGCGAGATCAACAGCAATACTATAATAGTAGGAGATTTCAATACTCCATTAACATCATTAGATAGATCCTCAAGAAAGAAAATTAACAAAGAAACAGCAGACTTAAAGGACATATGAGATCAACTAGATTTAATAGATATCTTCAGAACCTTTCACCCTAAAAGAGCAGAATATACATTCTTTTCAAGCGCTCACGGTACATTCTCTAGAATAGACCACATGTTAGGACACAAAAGCGGGCTCAACAAATTTAAGAAGATTGAAATCATATCGAGCACGTTCTCTGATCACAATGGCATTAAACTAGAAATCAACCACAATAGAAAAATTGAAAAATATTCAAACACTTGGAAACTAAATAGCACGTTATTAAACAATGAATGGGTTAACATTGAGATCAAAGAAGAAATTAAAAAATTCCTAGAAACAAACGATAATGAGCATACATTAACTCAAAATTTATGGGACATAGCAAAAGCAGTCCTGAGAGGGAAGTTTATAGCATTACAGGCATACCTCAAGAAGCTAGAAAAAGCTCAAATAAACAACTTAACCCTGCATCTAAAAGAACTAGAAAAAGAACAGCAAGTAAAGCCCAGAGCTAGTAGAAGGAAGGAAATAATAAAGATCAGAGCAGAAATAAATGACATAGAGGCTAAAGAAACAATACAGAAGATCAATGAAACCAGGAGCTGGTTCTTTGAAAAGGTAAACAAGATCGATGAACCTTTAACCAGACTCACCAAGAAAAAAAGAGAGAGGACTCAAATAAATAAAATTAGAAACGAGAGTGGAGAAATAATAACTGACACAACAGAAATACAAAATATTGTAAGAAAATACTATGAAGAACTGTATGCCAAAAAACTAGACAACCTAGATGAAATGGACAAATTCCTTGAATCATATAATCTTCCAAAAATCAATCTGGAAGAATCAGAAAGCCTAAACAGACCAATTACAACAAATGAGATTGAAACAGCTATCAAAAAACTCCCAAAAAAGAAAAGTCCTGGGCCTGATGGCTTCACAAGTGAATTCTACCAAATATTCAAAGAAGAACTAATTCCTATCCTTCTCAAGCTATTTCAAATAATTCAAGAGGAAGGAAGACTCCCAAACTCCTTTTATGAGGCGAGCATAATTCTGATTCCAAAACCAGGCAAAGACAACACAAAAAAAGAAAATTATAGGCCAATATCCCTGCTGAACTTAGATGCAAAAATCCTCAATAAAATATTAGCAAACCGGATCCAGCAATATTTGGAAAAAATCATACACCATGATCAAGTAGGATTTATTCTTGGGAGGCAAGGCTGGTACAATATTCGCAAATCAATCAATGTGATTCATCACATAAACAAAAGAAAGGAGAAAAACCACACGATAATTTCAATAGATGCAGAAAAAGCATTTGATAAAGTCCAGCACCCATTCATGTTCAAAACTCTCAGCAAAGTGGGAATACAGGGAACATACCTCAACATGATAAAGGCCATCTATGACAAACCCACAGCCAACATCATACTCAATGGGCAAAAATTAAAAGCAATCCCCTTAAGATCAGGAACAAGGCAGGGGTGCCCCCTTTCACCACTCTTATTCAACATATTTATGGAAGTCCTCGCCACAGCAATCAGACAAGAAAAAGAAATAAATGGCATCCAAATTGGAAAAGAAGAAGTAAAACTATCATTATTTGCAGATGACATGATATTGTATATAGAAAACCCTAAAGTCACAGTAAAAAAACTACTAGACCTGATCAAAGAATTTGGCAAGGTGGCAGGATATAAAATCAATACTCAGAAATCAGAGGCATTTTTATACACTAATAATGAACTGTCAGAAAGAGAAATCAGGGAATCAATCCCCTTTACCATTGCAACCAAAAAAATAAAGTACCTAGGAATAAATCTAACCAAGGAGATTAAAGACTTGTACTCGGAAAATTATAAAACATTGATAAAAGAAATCAGGGAAGATACAAATAAGTGGAGGCATATACCGTGCTCATGGTTAGGAAGAATAAACATCTTTAAAATGTCTATATTACCCAAAGCAATTTATAAATTCAATGCAATACCAATGAAAATACCAATGACTTACTTCAAAGACATAGAACACATATTCCAAAAATTTATATGGAACCAAAAAAGAACACGAATAGCCTCAGCAATCCTGAAAAGGAAGAAAAAAGCGGGAGGTATCACACTTCCAGATATCAAGTTATATTATAAGGCCATTGTACTCAAAACAGCATGGTACTGGCATAAGAACAGGCAGATAGATCAATGGAACAGAACAGAGAACTCAGAAATAAACCCACAGCTCTATGGACAACTGATATTTGACAAAGGAGGTAAGACAATACAATGGAGTAAAGACAGCCTCTTCAACAAATGGTGTTGGGAAAACTGGACAGCTACCTGCAAAAAAATGAAACTAGACCACCAATTTACACCACTCACAAAAATAAACTCAAAATGGATAAAAGACTTGAATGTAAGCCGTGAAACCATAACCATCTTAGAAAAAAACATAGGCAGTAAGCTCTCTGACATCTCTCGCAGCAATATATTTGCTGATTTGTCTCCACAGGCAAGTGAAATAAAAGACAGGATAAACAAATGGGACTTTATCAAACTAAAAAGCTTCTGCACAGCTAAAGACAATAAGAACAGAATAAAAAGACAAACTACACAATGTAAGAATATATTTGACATAGCGTCTGACAAGGGGTTAATAACCAAAATTTATAAAGAACTTGTAAAACTTAATACCAGGAAGACAAACAATCCAATCCAAAAATGGGCAAAAGAAATGAATAGACACTTCTCCAAAGAGGACACACAGATGGCCAATAGGCATATGAAAAAATGTTCAACATCACTAATGATTAGAGAAATGCAAATTAAAACCACAATGAGATATCACCTCACACCAGTCAGAATGGCGCTCATCAATAAAATAACACAGAATAAGTGCTGGCGAGGATGTGGAGAAAAGGGAACCCTCCTGCACTGCTGGTGGGAATGCAGACTGGTGCAGCCACTGTGGAAAACCGTATGGAGATTCCTCAAGAAATTAAAAATCGAACTGCCTTTTGACCCAGCTATACCACTGTTAGGAATATACCCTAAGAACACCATAGCACTGTTTGAAAAGAAGAAATGCACCCCCATGTTTATGGCAGCATTGTTCACAATAGCAAAGATTTGGAAACAGCCCAAGTGTCCATCAGAGGATGAGTGGATTAAAAAGCTTTGGTATATATATACTATGGAATACTACTCAGCCATAAGAAATGGTGACATAGGATCTTTTACAACAACATGGATGGGCCTTGATAACATTATACTGAGTGAAAGAAGTAAATCAGAAAAAACTAAGAACTATATGTTTCCATACATAGGTGGGACATAAAGATGAGACTCAGAGACATGAACAACAGTGTTGGGGTTACAGGGTGGGGGGAGGAGAGGGAGGGGGTTGGGGAGGGGAGGGGCACAAAGATCATGGCTTTTCAGCATTTGCCATATTCCCCCTTTAATCTATAGACAGACAGCAAATATTTACGTATGGTGTTCCCACTATAAAGACTGCTGTCTTAGGGACAAATGCTGATAAACTATTTCAGCAGTTCCTCCTTCTTCAAAGACTTATATGTGAACATAGAGCTCCATGTTTCATAGGACATACTCAAGCTCACTCCATGCTCCCTGGAGCTTTAGCACAAGGGAATGCCCCCTCCCTTTTTTTTGGTCTTTTTTCTTTTATTTATTTTTTTTTGTATATTTCTGAGGATGGGGATGGGGAGGCAGTCGGACAGACTCCTGCATGTGCCTGACTGGGATCCACCTGGCATGCCTACTGGGGGGAATGCTCTGCCCATCTGGGATGTTGCTCTGTTACAACCGGAGCCATTCTAGTGACTGGGGCGGAGGCCATGGGGCCATCCTTAGTGCCCAGGGTGGATTTGCACTGGTGGAGCCTTGGCTGCGGGCAGGAGGAGAGAGACGAAGAGGAAGGAGAGGGGGAGGAGTGGAGAGGTAGATGGGCGCTTCTCCTTTGTGCTCTGGCCAGGAATCGAACCCGGGAATCCTGCACACCAGGCCAATGACTCCAACGGGTCTACCATATCATGCTTTGTACTTAAAAAAAAAATTTACATTTCTTTTGAATGCTGATGAACAGGAGACACCAAATCTTTTTCGCCTGCAAACTACCTTCTTTATTAGATCTAGCTAATAACACTGTTCTGTCTTTTTTCCAAATAGCTCCAGATATATGGAAAACATTTATATAGGCGGATGGGGATCCTCAAACCCCTAAGCGAGATCTTCTGAGAATGGCTTTTAAGATACCTAGAGGCAGAAAAAGCCCAATAGAAATCAGGGGAACTACCAGCTTTTAGGATACGCCCTTAAAGGCTTCAACACCCCAAAGGGGTCTCATAGGATGCCATCTGGGTCCTGCTTCAATAGTGGAAAGGAAGGTCATTGAGCTAAAGCCTGCCAGGCTTACATGTCTCTGCTGTGAGGAAACAGGGACACTGGAAGGTGGGCTTCCCCCTCGCTCCTCTAAGGGAGGGTTCAGTCTCTTCCAGCCCTGCTCCAGCCACCTATGACCTAACCTTGCCCAGAAAACTGGGGTTTGCCACTGAAGGCTGAAGGTGCCCAGGGCCGTCGGCCCCATCTATGACACTGTGGATGAGCCTAGGGTATTTCTTCCAAGAAGCAGGTAAACTGATCTCATTTGCACAAGGGCCACTTAACTCTGTTTTGCCTGAATAGGCAGGTTTTTTTATTCTTTTCTCAAAGATCTCTGTTGTGGGTGTTGATAGTCCTATTTTCTGCTGCTTTGCTTAATATATAGTGTTTCCTTTATCCCTGCCACCTCAATGCCCCACTCATATTTCAGGCTGGGACCTACTCCTAATTTAGAGCTCTCTTTCCTCCTTTTGCCAACTTGTATTATGAATTTACCTTTGCCACCCAGCTTAGTGTATCCCAAGGTTCTCTTTACCAGGCCACAGTCGCAGAGCTCCAGGGAAAAGCAACCTGGTCTCAACTCTCCAGGCAGAGGAGAACAGAAGCTCCATATCCACGCATGCTGCAAATGGCTTTTTCCAGTCTACCTGAATCATTACCAGCTAGAAGCAGTGGTCATTGGGACTTGGACATGAGCTGCAAAGTATAGAATCGTGACAACAATTCCAGTGCCATGCGGACTTTTCCTGTGGGGAAATTTCCTAGACTCCTGCTCCCTGTGACAGCTCCTAACAGACTAAACTGGTTGGGTTGCATTTTTCAGGGATTTGGCATGGTGATGGGGCCAACTTGGACTTGGGGAACATGTTAAGGACACTACTCTTTTTTATGGATTCTTGCTGTATTGGCCAAGAGTTTGCTTAAAGGCTTTTAATCACTGTAAAAAAAAATAGAGGACTGGATGAAGAAGATGGGGCACAGATACACCATGGTATATTATTCAGCTAGGAGAAATGGTGACATCGGATCACTTATAGAGGAATGGTAGAGTCTTGGTAGCATTGTGTGGGGTGAAATAAGCGAATCAGAAAAAAACAGGAACTGCAGGATTCCATACATTGGTGGGACATAAAAGCGAGACTAAGAGGCATGGACAGGAGTGTGGTGGCTATGGGGGTGGGGGGAGGGAAGGAGGGAAAGGGGGAGGGGGAGGGGTACAGAGAGAACTGGATGGAGGGTGGCAGAGGATGATCTCTCTTCGGGTGATGGGTATGCAACAGAACTAAATGACAAGATAACCTGGAAATGTTTTCTTTGAGTGTATGTACCCTGATTTATTGATGTCACCCCATTAAAATAAAAATTTATTCATAAAAAAAAACCAAAACTCAGTTTCTATTTTGCAGATAGAAACCTCTCCTCTTTTCACACCAAATTCTATATGGGCACCTCTTCTAGTCTCTGGTTCTTTAGGCTGGAGTGCTTGGCCTAGGGCTTAAGACCCACACCTTTCAAGGTAAACCTCTCGGGGAAACTTTCCTGCAGCTGAAAGCCCCTTTGGATCTTGAGCTGCTACTCACTCCTGGGAGCAGAGCAGCCCTTTGCATGTCTCTGCCCTTCTTACCAGTCTTGATGTGGCTTCTTCTGTGATTTCTTTATTATAGAATCTTTTCCATTTTGTCCTACGTTCATTTTTTGGATGATTTTTCTTAAATTTAGTTAAAACTGCAGTTTGGTTCTAGGAGTTGGCAATTGAAACTTCTGCCTACTCTGTCAGCATGTTGGAATTAGCCTCTCTTATCATTGTTTTTATCTTTATTGTTTTCGTCTTTCTAACTTATTTGTATTTAATTTGTTTTATATTTCTAACTTCTTGAGTTAGATACTTAGCTTATTTATTTTTCTTTTTTTAATATATAAATTTAAATTTACAATTTTTTTTCTAAATATAGATTTATGGTCACCTTAATTATCATTTAAAGATATTTAAAAATTTTTATTTTAATTACTAATCTTACCCTAGATTATTTAGATACGTAGTTTTCAGTTTCTGGTACATGAGCATCATCTGCTTATCTATAATATTTACATTGATTTTAACAATGTATTTTGGTCAATTTATTGGAATTTTTTAGTGGAAGTTTTGAGTTAGCATATTGTAAGTATTTGAAAATGTTTCATATGTTCTTGGAAATGATATGTATTCTGCAATTGTATGCAGTGTTCTATATTATCAACTACATCAATGTCGCTAATTATAATGATACAGTGTTCAATATCTAGAAAGAAGGGATATGAAAGGTAGTCTGCAACATTTATTCATTAGAAACACATCAAGACTTGGCTGTTGCTGGAATTCTGCTTGTAATACTAAGTCAAAGACCTTATAGGAGTATGGTGTATCAAAGATAAATGCTACATACTGATTGAGCACCCGGAAGTCACTGTTGAATTTGTTTACTGAGTAATATTTATGATGAGTAGGCAGTAGTTAATCTGATATAGCTCATTCTGTAAAGTTTACATGAAATTTAGTTTTATTTTGCTCAAATACATTCATTATTATTTTTTCTTCCAGATTTCCTCCATAAGGAATAAGCCATTTCTCAGGCCACTGCCCAGATTCTTATGTATAATTGCCTTTACTTGCAAGTAAATACTTCAACTATTCACACCCTGAGAGGACAACCTTCTAAGCTGTTCTATGTGCTTATCAAATTACACCTAAATATCAAATTATCAACCTAAACATTTCCCCTGGAATTCTGATTGTACTTTTTTTCTCTTACTTCTGAGTTTAGAATATTTATGAAAAAGTCCCCACCTCTTCAGAACTATACTTGTATTACTGAAGAAACATCCATAGAATATAGGTACTTTCATAAATCTGATCCATATTTTTCTTTTAAGAATTTCTAACATTTTAGACCAACATATAGTATCCTCTGTTTCTCAGCACTAAGTATTTACAAATTTTAACTACATATTCTGAATGTTAAGAATTTTGAATAGAAGGATAGGTTTGTATACTCAGGCATACATCCTGACCATTCCCCTGGCCTTTTTCTTCATTTGAGTCTTCCCTAGTATCTTAGTGAGAATTGGAGAATTTTCCTGTTTACAAAGATTCACTCTCCAGGAAAAATGCAGCATGGATGTGTTATAGTTATTCAGAGTAGTGAAGAAATCATGATATGCCAGCTCCAACAATACTATTTTCATGTACAGGTTTTAAATTAAAGGATGTTGAGAATCAACAGATACAGAAAATTACCTTCTCAGAGCTTTCACTCTACACTGAGACTAAAAGCAGAAAAATGAGGTGTGCCACAAACCCCATTTCCCAGGGGAGCTTCATTGCTGTGAGAAAATGGAGAGTCAGCACCAAAATGGGTCTGTACAGACTTTACTAACAGTTGTTTTCCATTATTTCCTCCATATATTTACCTCCCCACAACTTACTGTTCCTCAAAGCTCAAAATCCTTTTCTTTTCTCTTGTAACTTCCCCACAAATTTTTTGTTTTTGTTAAAAATGGTATATACGCCTCTGGGTCTGATCACTTCTCTGGAGTTTTTCATTTCATTTCTGTAAAGCCTTCATATGCATAGAACATAATCATTTTTCCCTGTTAATCTGGCTTTGTCAGTTTAATTTGAAGGGTCCATACATTGAACCAAAGAAAATAGAGAAAAAGAAAGTTTTTTCCTTTCCTATTAGAGGTGTATCCATGGGATGTGAAAATAGAGGTGTGCTAAGTACTTCCAACCTTATAGAGTAGTAGGCCTAGTTATATTTCCAAATAATGGGTAGTGGGCAAGAAGTGTGAATAATTTTAGACAAGGAAAATATGGAAGCAATATAATAAAATATTAAGTGATATACTTAAAAGTTAATGAGTAGATTAGTTTGGCAAAGGTTCAAGAAACAGAGAATGGGAAGATGCGGCTAGTAAATTCCCAGCATTGGAAATTGAACCATGTTACTCCCCGTATAAAACACTTATCTTTACATAAGCAACAAAACCTTTAACTTGTACTTACATAGATCTGTACAATCTGGTTTCTATCAACAGTATAGGCTGAACTCTTAACTCTTCCTTTTTATCATAGGAGCTCTAGCTCACTGGCCCTATTTAGAGTCCTCAAATGTACTTGTTCCTCAAATAGTCTCATAAATTTACATATGCTGTTTCCTTGGCTAAACTTAACTCCAATTTTTATTTTTTTCTGACAGAGAGAGAGAGAGAGAGAGAGAGAGAGAGAGACAAACAGGAAGGGAAAGAGATCAGAAGCATCAGTTCCTCATTGTGGCACTTTAGTTATTCATTTACTGCTTTCTCATGTGGGCCTTGATGGGGGGCTACATACAGCAGAGTGAGGAACACCTTTCTCAAGCCAGTGACCTTGGGCTCAAGCAAGAGACCTTTGGCCTCAAGCCAGCGACTATGGGGTCATTTCTCTGAATCCATGCTCAAGCCAGCAACCCTGTGCTCAAGCTGGTGAGCCGGTGCTCAAGCCAGATGATCCCACATTCAAGCTGGTGAGCCCCAAGCCGGATGAGCCCGCACTCAAGCCAGCGACCTTGGGGTTTCAAACCTGGGTCCTCTGTGTCCCAGTTTGGCACTCTGTCCACTTTTCCACTGCCTATTCAGACCATTTTTTTTTTTAACAAAGCTAATCAATTCTTCAGATCTCAGTTAAATTCTTACTTTCCTAAAAACAGTCCCTGATCCTTCCCTTTAATCACCTTAGAAAAGCTTATTATGCCCTCTGATAATGCCCTGTAATTCTAGTTCATAACACTTAACACTAAAATTATTGAATAAATGCTTTTGTACCAGTTCAGTAAGGTGTTTCTCTCCTGGAAGAACAGAAGCTCTTTCAAGGCAGGAAGAGTGGCTGTCTTATCCAGTGAAAAAGTTTACAGAGAAAAATTTGATTCCAATTGAAAGAAATATTCTGAAACATCACACTCAAGCTAAAGACATTCTGATAACTGTGACAAAAGTACAATATAAAGATTTGAAAATCAACCTCTTATTTATATATTTATCTTTCATGTAAAATTTTAAGGCATGTTGATAGAGGTGATTTTTCATTTCATTCTCAATTATAAAACAAAATCTTTCACAGTGAATTTTTACAAACATGCTGCAGCTTTCGTGTAGTAAAAGACACTGAATTAGAATAAGAAAGTCTGTATTCTAATTTCTATCATTAAGGGGATAGTTTGCTTTACCTCCTTGATATAACAATATCATTGTTTGGATGTGAGGTTTGAATAAAACCATGTACATAAGTTGTTTTGACATTTTACAATATTATATATTTTTAGCTGTTGTCACTTTCCAAAGAATGCAGCCATGTTATTATTTTTGTTTGGAATTATTTTTGGATTACTGGACATATATTCCTTTGTAGGATCATGCCATACTCAGTTGTAAATGTGAATCAGATAGATCCAAGGCATCCTTGTGTCCGAATCCTCTTTCACAGCATCCGGTGCTATTGAAGTATTTACTTTACATCCAGACAATACTTCTGGTAATGACTCTGGTTTTTAGTAAATGGATCCTGATAAAAATGTGTGCTGACCTGGGTCAACAATATTATTTTCAGCTATTTTCACAAGATAAAGAGTGTGTCTACACACATCAACAACAGCCAGAAGGAAAAAAAAAAAAGATATGTTCTGTTTCTCACAAGAGTCTCTTCAATGAGATGTCAATCAAAGTATGTTAGTTGAATTGTCAGTACTGCATTAATGTTGAAATGAACATTAAATCTTACAAAACAATAAAATAAGCTGGAGAAGCACCAACAAGTCATTGATTTTAATCTTAGATTAAATATTTATTTGACAAATTAAATTTTTTTTATGAAAACAAACAACAAAAACTTCTTGCTTTTCAGGTCATTCCTCTAAAGAATCAAGGGAGGTGGGACTGATAATTCTTTTTTTTTTTTTTTAATTTATGTATTGATTTTAGCCAGAGAGGAGGAGGAGGAGGAGAGGAGAGAGAGAGAAAGAGAGACAGGAACATTGATCTGTTTCTGTATGTGCCTTGACCGGTGATAACTATTCTTAAATGTTACCTAAGTGTTGGTGGTTAACAAATATGGAGCATTTATTGTTTGATTTTGCCTTCCTTACAACCTACATTTGGCAGGAACCCTACAGTATATTCTTAAGAAAAAAAAAACAAAACAAAACGTAAAGATTTCAACCATCTGCCAGAGATATACCTATCAAATTATTCATTTCTCAGGCTGCTTAAGGTTATTTAAATTCATAGCTTTTCAAACTACTGACAAGGTTTGCACACTGTGAAGAAAATGAATATTGTTAAGGGTTAAATGGACAGCTTCACACTTCAAATGCATTATAAATTCACCCCAGGCACTTTCCTACTGATTTTTCTCTTTATTATTTTATATTATAATCAGAGACCTTTCATAATTGTGGACTGTGCTGATAATCTGCATGACAATGGTAAGATTCAAACAAAACTGATCTAGTATAGGACCATAGTTGCATTGTACCTTCAAGGAAACAAGCTTTCATGTAAATTTAGATATACAAACAAGGCTTCCAGACAGAAAGATACACAAAGTTGAATCCACATTCTGCCTTGCTGGGCATACATAGCCAACTCTAAGCAATTTTCATGATTTGACATGGGGATAGGAAAGGTCACCTTTAGAAGTGGTCATCATTAAAACATCCAGGCTATCAAGAGAAATTGTCTCCCAGAAATCAATACCTTAAAAAACCCTTGTGGCTAACTGTTCTGCCAGACACTTTCAAATTTTTATAATGTTTAAAATAGTATAGAGGAAGTAGAGGGTCCATTCTTTGATTTCTTTTTTTGTTTGTTTTTAATTTTTAAAACATTTTACCTTTAATCTTTTTTATCACATTCTGTCAGTCCTCAATCAAATTTCCTAACTCAAAGACATACATTTACTACCGGGTGTAGGTCAAAAGATGTTGACCTTCGATTTACAAAAGCCCCATAAATTCACTCTAAGCTTTTCCTTAGAGGTTTTTCCTTTCCAGGTACCACTAGATTCATACAAACAAGAAAAGGCCGGCTGAGTGCAGGACAAGACTTTGTATGGATTCTGGACCTTACTCCCCCTGGTGGCCAAGGAGCTATACTTCACCATCTTTCTTTTTGTTGATTGGTTTGCAAAATTAGTTCAGTAAGAGTCTGCAGAGAACTTTAATATAATTTGATGCAAAGGGGCAATCATCTGTGAGTATCTGACAAGTATTGCATGTTTGTAAGTAGATATGCTTGGATTTGGATTTATGATCCCTATAATAAAACCTTGTTCTTTCTTATTAGACACACTTGGCAAAAAGCATTGTGATCCTGCCTCAGAACTAAATGAGTAAGCTTAGGTCAGGTTCTTAACTTTTCTGAGCCTTGATTTTTCTCACCTGTAAAATTAGGTTAATATTTCTCAGTCAGAGAGTTCTTAAGTTTAGTAAATGAGACAATGTATTACAAGGGCTTAGATCCGTGATTTTTTTAGTGCTGGAAAATGACTGTTGAAAATGAGAGCTGTGATAGGAAAGTTGATATGATGATATCATTACACCAACATAATTGAAATAATGATAGCTGATAGTTATCAAGATAGTTCTGACCTGTTTTTTATGTAAAATGGAATTAGATTCTTAACTTATAAATTATGAATATTCTTCCTTTATTGATTTGTAGTCCTTAAGTCCAAATATATAGAAAGTGGAAACTTTATATTTTTCCCTCTGTCCATAGATACAAGATCACAATTATGAATAGCCGAGTCTGGGCAAACTCACACAAGTCTGAAACTAAAATACTGTCCCTGCTACACTGAAAACAATAGAAAACTGTATGGTTATTATAGCTCATTAAGTCAAAATACTCAAATTTCCTATAAAGATTTGCAGTGTTATATTAGATAGTATTGTTTTAGTAAAACTTGGATTACTTAGATGATGGGGATATTTGGCAACCTGCGAAGGCCCGGGAGTTCAGAGGCTTTAGAGCATACATAGGTTCTAGTGTGAAATGTCCTGAGATGGATTCTGGCTCATCCCTTGAAGGTGGTTGTGATCGTAAAATTCCTGAATATTTTCTGAATATCTCTGTGTCTCAGTTTTCACATCTGTGCCAGAGGGATAATAATAGCTTCCATCTCATAAGTTTTTTTTTTTAGCAGATTACATAAACTCATATGTATATTTGGATACAAGACAATTGACAGCCCATAATAATAATAATACTGGCTAACCCTGTATGTACTTCCTCCATGTGCACTGCTTGATAAGTGTTTGGTGACATATTTAAAACTTAAAGAATACATTTGTTGAATAGTCTTAAAATGCTTAGACTTGGGATTATGATTAATGATCATCTTTGAAATAATGAAGAGAGAGTGAATAGATGTTCTCTTTTAACCTAGAGCCTTAACAATATGCTGAGTGTAAAGCAATAAGACTACTTAGATACAAATAGGATTTCCTAAACCTGGAGGATCTTGTACATTAAAATGGATTATGGAAGGAGGTAGTAGAACTCCCTTTCCTGAAGAATTTAAAAATGAAATTTTTTAAAGGTGAGGATGCTGTTGAAGCTGATTATACCTGAAAGCCCAGGAATAAAATATTAGACTATTTGACTTTGATTTTACAAGGCATCTTCAGCAACACAGAGCACACTGAAAGAACTGAGATCCTATGACTATTCTTCTCTACATCCTAGGGCGGACACTGGTGATGCAGAATTACATGTAGATTCTGAAACTGGCAGTTAGAAATGAACATCAGGACCATATGAAGTGGAAGCATCCTCCCTGAAGTCACTGGCGTTCCGTGATTTCAGGGTAAACAGAAAGTAGTGTTTCTGTAGTACTTACCTGTTTGCATCCTCTTGTATCCTCTTCAAAACTATGAACAGCTAATAAAAACATCCTCGGTTCAGCAAGATAAGAGCAAACTAAAAGTTATACTGTGAACATTTCTGGACTTCGGGGAGATAAACTTTGTAGAGTCAGGAATGAGATTACAGTAAACAAATATCGGCTATATGGTCTGCATAATTGAGAGAGGTGGATGCTGAATCTTTCTAACAGCTATCAAAAGGTGGAAAACAGTTAGTTACATAATTCAGGTGTCAAAAAAAAATAAACAAGCCAATTAACAAGACAAAAGAGTTTGAGATTAAGTATAATGATTCCTGTTTCCATATTCAAAGGAAAAGTCTTCTTGTGAATTCAAATAATAATTTTATTGTACAAGGTGACGAGAAACAGCCTCTAAAGCAGCTTTCTTGTGCACGCACGATGGATTTCACAAAGCTGGCTGAATCTTAAAATGTTCTTCAACAGAGGCTAATAGTGAACAAAGGAAGCCAGTGTAATGTGGCAACAATAGCATAAGCCACCAGGCAAAGATTGGTCTATCAGCAAATGCCAGAGTTTGAGTATTTGCCTGGGATGCAGAAACCAGTCTGTCTTCTCTGGTTAGGAAAGTATCATGAACAAAGAAGAGATGTGGTCCCAATGACATTAGGGAATTTCTCAGATGATAAAAATAGGAACTAAGGTAGAGGAAAGAATGCAGACACAATTATCCAAACTGGGACACAGATGAAATTGGTGTTTCAGTAACATTGCTTAAGTTCAGTGATAGACCTCAGATACAAGGTCAGAGTCAAATCCAAATCAAGAGAATTTGAATGTGTATTCTCAAAATGGTTGGGAAAAATCTATTAAGTTTATTCTGATTCAAGTGAGAGTAGTTTGATGAGGTCAAGCCAACATGAGCTGAGGGTGTAATAGCATATTATTGTAAGACACTATGAGATGACTTATTATGTCTTCTTAAAACAATTCAAAAATTTCAGCATACTCACTCAAATGGAGTATTGTGAATGGACAAGAATGTACTAAATTTTTTCAAAAAGCAATTTGAAGCTTCTTCTCTATCATTAAGCTTGTTTTGAATACTTCTTTTGAATCTCCAATAACTTTGATGTAAATCCAAGATGTATCACTATTTCAGAAACCCTTTAACTTCCTCAAAGCTATATTTCCATTATGATTTCAATTTGACGTTTTAAAACCCTTATTTTTTTTGCTACTTCATTGCTTCCTTTTCATACTACTTATACTTACAAATTATTATTTTTAAAATTTTGACCCTATTAATCTTGCTTACAGTGTAAGACAAAGAAATTTATTTATTTAACCCAGGCTAAAATATTACTTCATCTGTTTCTATCATATTCTCTATAGCCATCCTGAATATTTTAATTATCCCCAGGTGCTTTAAGTAATACAACACAAGAGGAACAACAGAAAGAAAAATAAATTTATATAACATATTGAAAAATTATCTCTTCTGAGGATTGACTTAACAAAGCAAATTGGAAAACAAAGGTATCTTTTCTAAAATTGTTGTCATTACATAGGTGACACTGGCAGCAAGGGAAATCATGTGCTTTGGAAAACAATTCTCTGCTGCTACTTTTTCTTCTTTGTGCAAGAAAATTCCCCTGAAGGTATACATATGAGGGTGAAGTTCAATAACACTTGGAGTTGCCTGACTTGGTGTCAGTTTGAAACTTTGGATTTCTAAGTAAAATTGACAAAGTCATTTATAGAAACTTCACATTTTTATCCTTGGGACTAATAGCAGCAGGGAACAGAAGCATTTACCCAGCAAGATGGATAGAAAGGTCCCCTGATGCTTTGTGATTTTTAAATGAAAATAATAGAAGATGAAAGCAAATCTTCATTTTGTCTTGTTTGTAATGCCTAATAATTATGCTTGAGGAGATAAATACTCATTGAAAAAAGCATTTAAAAACTCCGTAGGCGAAGCCATGCCAGAGCAGTTTTGACTATATTTCTTTATTAATTCTTTTAGAAAAGGACTTTCTATTTCAAACCTCTCAAAAATAGCCCTAAGTTTAGGTTATTTTTTTTCTAGTAATTCATTTTTTTAAATATTGAACAACACTCTACAATTATTATATTCCAGTGGAAAGAGCAAGGAAAGATGTGCTCTTTTGTCCATGAGTGAGGAACAACATCTTACTGCCTCCGCTTCTTAAGTACTTTGCATACTACTTTTCATAAAGTAAGCACATAAATTTTCTTGAGTTTTAGTAAAAAAAAGAATCTAAGTCTAGTATGGAATAGAGATAGTTATAACATGTTGAGAAAATTCTGTAACAGTATTGCACAAAACACAATGGGGATACAGAAAAATAAAGTTCAAAGAAATCAGAGAGTCGGCCCCATTATGATGACATAGGACTGTATTTATGGGAGGTGTACGTGTTTATTCCTGAGATAATGGAAGGGACCGACAGGCTGGGGTGGGGGGGACCATGATATGAAAGATGATTGTATTGAAAACCCATCTTGTGTTGTACATATCACTGACTTTTAAAATTTAGAAGGTAAATTTCTAGGGTAAAATAAAAAATGACAGCCTTTTCATTTTTGAGAAAAGATGAAAAATGTTTAGAAAGAATAATTGTGCTTAGCAAGTAATACAATATTCAAAGTAGCAAGAAAAACACAAATAAAACTAAACAAGATGGCATTTGTAAGTACTGACAAGAAAAATTAAATTATACATCCAAAATTTTTTTGGAAAAGATAATAAAATATAAAAACTTTCTGAAATACATTTTGTTAAACTAACTTACAAACTTTAAGCCAATTTGACATT
Organism: Saccopteryx bilineata; assembly: GCF_036850765.1. NCBI lineage: Eukaryota > Metazoa > Chordata > Mammalia > Chiroptera > Emballonuridae > Saccopteryx > Saccopteryx bilineata. The sequence goes on along the minus strand of NC_089491.1, from coordinate 84,704,884 downwards.
GCAAGTCTTCTCTTTGGGGTTTAACCTAAGCATGTAACTCATTTATGAACCAATATTTATATAACAACATCACAAATAAATAATTATTTTTTAAAAAGGTAAAAACAAGCAAAATATCTAACAATAGCAATAGTTAAGAAATTTGAATACTTCATCAAATGAAATACTATCTAGTATGTAATCATCATATTTTTGAAAATAGTTAATGACATAGTTTTCTCAAAATCTAATATTAAGTAAATATAAAATTATATGCATCAGCAAAACCTGAGATATCCATATATTACGAGCAAATATATCTATTGCAACACTCACTTTATTCAGCCAGCAGCAGTGGTTTTGGTTTTGGATTCCCAATCAAACTCATGAAGCAAGATTTGGTTGCCCCATAAAAAGTTTATATTGCATTAAGAAAAAATATAAAATAGGTAACAAAATAAACCCATAAATCTACAAACTTAATGTTTTACCCCAACCCCCAAAATTCCTCCCGTGCTTCTACATATAATTTTCTAATAAAAAGGTATTGCCCTTGTATCTGGTCTAGACCTTTAACTTCTTACTGATGTTCTGGGACATTAGAGTCTAAGCATGATAAGAGCCTGGCAGTGTGTGCTTCTTTCTTGTGGGAACCCAATTGCTAAGGAGCTAATAGAAAGGTTCATGTGGTGAATAAAGGCGCCAGCACGACAGTCCAGCAGAGCTTCCTGGGAACATGTGAATGTTAATTCTCGAGTCCCAGTTGAGCCATCCCAGCTGACATCACATGAAACGAAGATGTGTTTCCTTCCTGCCATGTCCAGGTAACAAGTAAATGGTGCTAATTTAAACCACTGAGTTTTGTTGCACAACAATAGAAAACCAAATCAAAGGACAACTCTCTGTAGTGGGGTTGAGATCCATATATTCTTTGGTATAAATTCTTAATATCCCATCTATTTTATCCATTTTGCATTTGGGATTTTTATAAACACAAAATTCTACACTGGTTGGTTATGAACCACCTCCGTTCAGGGATGCTAATAGACCTGTGGTGCCTTCAGCTTTTCTGTCTTAGAGTTAGGCAGCCTCTCTAGAAGACACATGACTAATTCAATTCTATAGTAACCTCATCTCACCTATATTATTACTCAATAATATATATATATATATGAAACAAGTTTCAGGTGCTTGATTCTGTACATGCTACCTTGGTCAGATTCTCATTTTTTTAGGATACTGTTACACTCTAATAAGTTTTTTGACTTACCATTAAAAGAAAGATTTAATCAAAAGAAAAATCCTCAAGTGTTTTGAGGTAAAAGAAGTCCTTTCTTTTCACTTATCTAACTATACCTATATTGAAAAAAGGCCAGAAAGATATATATGAAAATAGGTATGTCATAGTCACTGGATTGTTGGTGATTTTAAATTTTTATTTTATTTTATTTTTATTTTATTTATTCATTTTAGAAAGGAGAGAGAGAGGGAGAGAGAGAGAGAGAGAGAGAGAGAGAGAGAGAGAGGGGAGGAGGGGCAGGAAGCATCAACTCCTTATGTGCCTTGACCAGGCAAGCCCAGGGTTTTGAACCAGTGACCTCAGCATTTCCAGGTCTATGCTTTATCCACTGCGCCACCACAGGTCAGGCCTGATTTTAATTTTTTAAATTACATTTCTAAATTTTCCATTTCTTTAATAATAATATAATAAAAACTTAGATCAGGTCACACTGGAAAATGCAATGAGAGACAAAGTTTAGGCTCTTTCAGGCTTTTACTGAGTGACCTTTCTAACACAGAAAGCTAGATTTATATTTTTTAGGAAAAGTCACTCATTTCTCTGACTTTGTATTTGTACACAGTTTAACATACAGCATTAAAACACTCTTGGGCACTTTTCCTGGCTCTAACTCCTCCCTATAGATGAAGAGTAAGCTACCAAATTGGTAGATTAAGAAAAATTGTCAGGAATGCATCACACAGCCTTTCTGACCTATTTCTACAAAGAGCCAGGGGGACAGCTGGGAGCACTTTATTCTGCTCCTTGTAGGTTTGTCAGGGGAAAGCCACAACATGAGAAGGCCTGTGGTGACTGCATAATACTTGTGACTATTTAGACATATCTGCTTAATTATGAAATTTCTTATTAGAAAGTCAAATATTACTCCATGTCTAAGTGATATTCTTTAGTATAAACTTTAGTTAGTGTAACCATATATTTAGTGTCCTGTACTCAGAGACTTGTGAGAACGAAAGAGAGTATCAAATATAGTTTTACTGGACACTCAACAGGTGGGTACACAGTTCAGTCCTCCCAGGACTTGAAGTATAATGTGGAATATGAATGGGCAAGTAAGATCAAGATCCATATAGAAAATATGAGAAGATGATGTATATTCCCAAACAATTGGACCTGTGGCTGCACTGCATCCCAGTATTGAGCAACCTATAGAAGAGTAGCCACAATATTAGAGTCAGGATATTATACCTGATGAAAAGAAAGAAGATGCAGTAGCCCCTGAGGATCATTGTCCTGACCTGGGTGCTGAATTGCAAGGACTGTTTCTCTCAAAGACTGACGGTGAGGGCAAGGATGGTACTGATATCAACAAAGAGAATTTACCAAGTTTAGTGTGCTTCCCAATGCCCGAGCAGGGCCTGACTCATAAGCTGTTTTCTGGGAACTGGCTCTGCCAGAGACTATGCAAGAGGGCAGAGATGGTCCTGATATCAAGGTGGAGATTTTACCAAAATTAGAACCCATTTACATGCTGGGAAACAGGGGAAGGGCAACCAGAGATTTAAAGGAAGACAAGGTAAACCCATGCAGACTGTTCTTATATTGAATAGTTGACTGTTTAAATTCTCTCAATAAAATTTTACATCTTTCTCCAAAAAATGTTTATTGTTCAGGCATATACATATGTTGTTAAAACGTATAAAATAAATCTCCTTTCCTTAACTTATCAATAAGGAAATAGTGGCTCAAAGTTATGGTCCTAAATTAAGGATGGGGCCAGAATTTGAACTGTGGCCTACTTGGGCCCACAGTGCATGTGCTTAATTGTGGTGTTATGCTGCCTTACTATCCAGCTGATGATGACTGATAATTGAGTTGGGAATTGATAGCTCATTTCTCATTTTGTTATGTGGCTGGTTCATGTGTGAAGCGCACCTGAGCTCAGTTCTCCAGTCAGTAGCAAGCATCTATTTCTAATTACAAAGAATATCTAGTACCATATTTTTATAGTCATAGAACTGTTACTTCATATCTAAGTGCTACATTCTTATTTCAGTGGAAATTTTGCCTCTTGGGTTGGATATCTTGCTTTTATATGTTTCATATGATTGATGTCTGGAATATATACATTTAGTCATTTAGTCATCTTTCAATTTTGCAATATTCAACAAATTTTCTGATTTTCTTACATTTTTGTTTTGTTTTATAATTTATAGTGGATTCAATAAATGTGTGGGTACATATAAGTACAAAACTGATTAAAGACAATGTTCTTTATCCAATTGTGTGTGCTGACAATTGGAGTTACATTTTGCACTAAATTTAGTTTTCCACTTAATAGCTCACTTATTTTTTAAGGGAAAGTTTACTTATGCTGAAAAATCAGATATGAATAAGTTAGATTTAGAGAAGTCAGAATAAAGTCCTGTGAAAATGGCTGTGATTGTTTACCTGCACTACAGATGTTCTCCTTTTTCTTTTTTTTTTAGATGTTCTTTACTCAACTTTAAACATATTCTTTTTTTTTAACCCATCCTAGGAAAAATGTATTGATTTAAAATATTACTATTTTAATGGGAATTGGGCTACTCTTTGTTTTGAACTCATAGAAAATTGATGCTTTTTATTGATTAGTTTTTAAAGAAGTGGTGAAAATCAATAAAAGCAGGTAGAACAATAAAGTTGAATAAATGTAACATCAATAGTACACAGGACTTTCTTTCAAGATGGTAGAGTCAGTAAATGCTGTGCTCGCTTACTCCCACAATCATATCAAAATTACAACTAAATTATAGAATAACTATCACTAAGAACCACCTGAGGACTAGCTGAATAGAGGTCTGATACTGAAGGATATAAGGAAGAAGCTGCTGGTAGGAGCAGCAGAGACATGAAATGGGCAGGTCTCATACCCACTGTGTGGCGATTACAAATGGGAAGGGATATCTTGGCTGCAGTTTTCCCTTGAGGAGTAAGGGGTTCCAGCTCCACATGGGGCTCCCCTGCTCAGGACACCAGTGCTACAAGAGGCATACCCATAATATCTAGCTGTGAAAAACAGCAAGGGTTACATCTGAAAATGACTGACAGCAGGGATTACATCTGAAAATGACTCTGGAGACTTAGGCTCAGGTGACTTAGCCTCAGGTCTTAAAGAAATCATACACAAACTCACTCACTCACTCACTCACTCACTCACTCACTCACTGCTAGTGTAGGGCCAGCAGCTTGAGGAATGGTAGGGTCATTCAGGGAGAAACTAAATTGACTAGCTTCAGGGTGAGCACTGAAGGGGCAGAGGTTGAGGCAGCTTTATTCAGGGACATAAGTAGTAGCAGGTGCCATTGATTCTTTTTTAAGTGCTCCTCCTATGCAGCTGGTCCTGTGCAGAGGGTCCTAAATTTGCTTTTTCCATTTACTTAGCTAACCCCATTCACTCTCCCCTGGAGATTTCCTGAAACTGCCCCACCTAATTTGCACACTGGACCAAGCTTCTTCCAGGGGCTGCTCCCTACAATCGGCCTGCCTTGGTTCATGCTGTGAACTTTCCCAAAATCTTTCAAAGGTTGATAAACTGCAAATAAGCCCCAAGTGACATTGGCATGCACTACACCTCTTGCTAAGTGGGCCTAACCCTGGCATAAGCATCAGCCAGTATCAACTTGCATTGTAACTCTCACCAGATGGCTCCAAGCCTGGCATAAATGGTAAACAGTCTTGGCTTGGAACATAGCTTTAGTAAGTAGTCACAAGCCCAGCATAAGTGACAGCTGCCCTTAGCTCACATTATGGTGCTAACCAAAGTGTCTAAAGCCTGGCACAAGTATAGTTGGTCTCATTTCAGAGCATAGCTTCTTCCAAGGACCTCCAGGCCCAACACAAGTGGCAACCAACTGAAGATCGTCCCAGGTATCCTGAAGCCTGGTAAAATTGGTGGCTGAACTTGGCCAACACTGAATCCCTCTCAAAAGGCTTCAGCACCAACATACCTCATGATTGGCTTTAGACCACATCAGAACACCACCAAACTAGCTCAACAAATGACACATTTGAAGGACAGACTTGGCTGGCACCAGAGCCCTGCTAAAGTGACTCTTTCTCCATGAAGTCAAAGCAACACAATGGCTTACCCACTGAAGTCATGGCCAACTCTCACAGCCTGTCCACCTGAGGGTCAACCCCACACACTTAAGCATCAACAGCCATCAAGGATCAAATAGAACAGGAAGACACACACAACTCACACAAGGAACAGCCGTGGAACACTTGACTCAGGTGACCAGGAAGATAGCAGCACTGGGCCTGACAGGAGACCTACTAGATAAAGCCATATGTCAAGACAGGGAGACACAGCATATCTACTTAACACAGAAAAAAACACAGAGAGTCATCCAAAATTATGAGACCCCCCCCAAAAAAAGTCCCAAATAATGAAATAAAACTTCAGAAAGGAACTAAACAAACTGAAGACAGGTAAGCTACTAGATACAAAGTTCAAAACACTGTTTATAAGGCTGCTTAATAATCTTATGGGAAGGATAGATGAACTCAGTGAGAACAACAAATGATTAGAAAAGATAAAAATGTCAGAAATGAAGAAAGCAATAACTGAAAATAATATACTAGAGGGGATCAACAATAGATTAGACAAAGAAGAGACTAAAATCAGTAATCTGGAAGACAAAGTAGCAGAAAACACCCAATTGGAATAGCAAGAAGAAAAAAGAATTAAGAAATAAATATAGTATAAGGGATCTCTGGGACAATATCAAGAACAACAATAATTGCATCATAACAATACCAGAAGGGAAAGAGAGAGCAAAGTATTGAAAAACTACTTGAATAAATAATGGCTGTAAACTTCCCTAACCTGGTTAAGGAGATAGACGTACAAGTTCAAAAAACACAGAGTCCCAAATGAGATGAATCCAAAAAGGCCCACACCAAGATATATCATAATTATAATGGCAAAGTTTAAATACAAAGAGAGAATCTTAAAAGCAGCCTACAAGAATCACACCTCAAAATATAAGATACACACAGACTGAAACTAAAGGAATGGGGAAAGATCTTTTATGTAAAGAAACAAAAACAAAAAGAGTAGCAATAACTTTATCAGATAAAATAGACTTAAAAACAAAGACTGTAAAAAGATACATGAATCACATCTCGTAATGATAAAGGAATTAATCCAACAAGAGGATATAACTCTTGTAAACATTTATGCACTCACTGTAGGAGCACCAAAATATATAAAGCAAATATAAACAGACCTAAAAGGAGGTCTCTATAGTAATAAAGTAATAGTAGAGGACTTCAGCATTTCATTAACATCAATGGGTAGGTCATTCTAACAGAAAATCAACAAGCAAACAGTGACTTTAAATAATATATTAGACCAGATCACTTTAATTGATATCTTCAGGGCATCTCACCCCAAAACATCAGAATATACATTCTATTCAAGAGTACATGGAGCATTTTCTAGGATATACCACATGTTAGGACACAAAACAAGTGTCAATAAATTTAAGAAGATTGGAATCGTATCAAGCATCTTCTCTGATCATAATGGTATGAAATTAGAAATTGATCACAAGAGAAAACCCTCAAAACAAACACATAAACTTAGAAGCTAAAGAACATACAACTAAACAAAAATGGGTTAATAGTGAGATCAAGGAAGAAATTAAAAGATATCCTAAAAAAAAAAAAAAAAGATATTACAACAACCCAAAAGCTATGGGACATAGTGAAAGCAGTCTTAAAATGGAAATTCATAGGATTACAGGTCTACCTTACAAAACAAGAAATATCTCAAACAATCTAACTTTGCATCTAAAGGAAGCAGAGAAATAGTTACAAACAAAGGCCAAAGTAAGTAGAAGGAAGAAAATAAAAAAGATCAATGTGTAAATAAATAGATACATCAAGTAAAAAAAGACAATGGGATCAAATAAATAAAATCAGAAATTAAAGAGGAGACAACTGATACCATAAAAGTACAAAAGATTATAAGAAATTATTGTGAACAATTATATGTTGACAAATTGGAAAACCTGGGAGAAATGGATAATTTTTATAAACAAACAGTTTCCCAAGACTCAATCAAGAAGAAATAGAAAATCTGAACAGACAGATAACTACTAAAAAAATTAAATCAGTAATCAAAAAACTCCCAACAAACAATTCTTGGATAAGATAGCCTCAAAGGTAAATTTTATCAAACATTTAAAGAAGAATTAATAGCTAAACTACTCAAACTATTTTAAAAAGTTGAAGAGAAAAGAAGGCTTCCAAACTCATTTTATAAGGCTAGCATTACCTTTATATAAAAACCAAGCAGTACCATAACAAAAAACAAAAATTATAGGCCAATATCCTTAATGAACATAGATATGAAATATTAGGAAACAATTCAAGAATATATTAAAAAAGGAACATACATCATTATCAAGTGAGATTTATTTCTGGGATGCAAGATTGATCCAGTGTTTACAAATCAGTTAACAAGATACACCACATTTACAAATGAAGAATAAAAACAATATGATCATATCAATAGACAATAAAAACCAATTAACAAAGTCCAATATTCATTTATGATAAAAACTCTCAGCAAAGTTGGAACAGAGAAAACTTGTCTCAACATATAAAGGTCATATGTTACAAACCCAGAGCTATATCACACTCAATGGTGCAATGCTGAAAGCTTTTTCTTTAAGAACAAGAACATGACAAGGCTGTCTACTTTCACTTTTATTCAAAAGAGTATTGGAAAGCCCTATCCCGAGCAATCAGACAAAAGAAAGAAATAAAAGACATCCTAATTGGAAAGGAAAAAGTAAAATTGGCATTGTTTGCAGATTACATGATACTATATATAGATATTAAAAATTCCAACAAGAAAAGTATTAGAACTAATAAATCAACTCAGTTAATTTAAAAGATACAAAGTTAAGGTTACATTTTTATATACCAATAATGTACTATCAGAAGTTATAAAAACAATATCATTTTCAATTTTATATAAAAAAGCCTAACAATAAATTTAACCAAGAAGGTAAAAGACTTGCACTCAAAAAAACTATAAGGCTTTAAATAAAGAAATTAAAAAACAAACAAATAGAAAGATACACCATGCTCATGGATTTAAAATATTAGCATTGTTAAAATGTTCATACTACCCAAAACAATCTATGAACTCAAAGCAATCTCTATAAAAATATCAACAGCATTTTTCACAGAACTAGAACAAATAATCCCCAAAATTATATAAAACCACAAAACTTTTAATGGCTAAAACAACCTTGAGAAAAAAGAACAAAGTTGGAGGTATCACACTACCTGATACCGAAGTCTACTACAAGGCTATAGTAATTAAAATTGCATAATATTGGCATAAAAGCAGATCAAGGGAACAAAACAGAGGGCCCAGAAATAAACCAACTCCTATATGGCCAGTTAATCTATGACAAAAGAGGTTAAGAATATACTGTGGGGTACAGACATTTTTTTTTGATAGTGTTGGAAAAACTGGACAGATATATGCAAAATATGAAACCACTGTCTTATACCATACACAAGAATAAACTCAAAAATGGAATAATGACTTAAATATAAGACCCAAACCCATAAAAATTCTAGAAGAAATTATGGGCAATAACTCTTTGACATCACTCTCAATAAAATATTTTGGGATGTTTCCTTGAGAAAGGGAAACAAAAAAAAACTATATCAAACTAAAATGTTTTGCACAGCAAAAGAAAAATCAACAAAATGAAAAGATATTTACCAATTGTACATCTGATAAGGGGTTAATATCCAAACTATATAAGGAACTCATATAAATTAACACCAAAATATCCAATTAAAAAATAGGCAGAAGACCTGAATAGACACTTCTCTTAATATTGGCAAAGGACATACATATGGCTAACTGAAATATAAAAAGATGCTCAAGGTCATTAATCATCAGAGAAATGCAAATTAAAACCACAATGAGATATTACCTCGCACCTGTCAGAGTGGCTATCATCAATAAATCAACAAACAAATGTTAAAGAGAATGTGGAGAAAAGGAAACCTTCATGCACTGTTGCTGATAGTGTAAATTGGTGCAGCCACTATAGAAAACAGAGTTTCCTCAACAAATTAAAAATAAAACTACATTATGACCCAGAAATCACACCTTTTGGTTATTATCAGAAAAAATTCAAAACACTAATTCAAAATGATGTATGTACCCCTATGTTCATTGCAGCATTATTTACAATAGCCAAGGTATGGAAACACTCTAAATGTCCATCGATAGATGAATTTCAAGTAAAGAAGCTGTGTTATGTCTATACATTGAAATATTACTCAGCTATAAAAAAAGAGTGAAATCTTGCCATTTACAACAACATGGATGGTTCTAGAGCAGCGGTTCTCAACCTGTGGGTCGCGACCCTGGCGGGGATCAAACGACCAAAACACAGGGGTCACCTAAAGCCATCGAAAATACATATTTTATTAATAATACATATTTTATTCATATTATGCTAAGTAAAATAAGCCATAAAGATAAAGACACATATATGATTTCACTTATATGTGGAAGCTAAAAAACAAAATTAAACAAATAAAACAAAAACTAACTCACAGATATAGAAAACAATTTGATGGTCATCAAGTAGCAGAAGGGTTGAGAGGATGGGTAAAAAGGTAAAGGGATTAAGAAATACAAATTGAAAGTTATAAAAATAGTCATGGAGCTGTAAAGTACAGCATAGGGAATATAATCAATAATACTCTAAGAACTATGAATGGTTTCAGATGGATCCTAAACTATTGAGGGTGATCGTTTTGTAAGTTATATAAATTTAAGTATGATCAATTATTAGACATGAAGACAACCTTATAAATTTCCACTAGAGATTATGAGTAGTATACTTTGAAATATTATATTCCTTTGAGGCAGCTTATTTCTTTATTTAGTGAACATTCAATGCACACATTTGTTGTATGCTAGAGTGAAAAACAGTACAGACAAAGAGGGTCACTTCTTATCCATAGCAGTTTATTCTCTTGTTGTGGGTATAAGCATTACCTTGTCAGTAAAAAAGTGGATCCTTATGAATGAAAGTGCTTAGATCTCTCTAGGTTAAAGTAAATGTAAAGGCCTTCATTTCTAGAATGATTAGGCAACTTGAGGAAAATTAAAATGTGTTTTCGTCATGTGCAATTCCCATTAACAGAGAAACTAAGTTGTATAGAATATATATTTAATATAAAACATTATATAATAAAGTGGTAAAAGTTCACCTAGTGTCAAACTTTTAGAGGATTACAAATATCTTGGCAATATGAGCAAAGCGGTAGATGGTTCATGGCAAGTGGTCAATGTGTTGTTTCTCCCGTGTACTTAAATTACATTAGTGCTCATTGTTTACTATAGAATTTTAAAAATATGATGAGGAAATAAAAGCATTCTCTTTCCCAGAACATTTTTACATTAGTCTTAGATCTCAACTTTAAAAAAGGACCTTGACATAAAAATTGCATTAATAATTCATGGACCACATTAATGGCTGAGTTAAAACTTTAACAAGTTGGTGTTACAAAACTGTCAAAAACGTAAGAGCACTGCCTTCTTTAATTTCAACTGCTTCTGATGAAGTGTAGGGAAATGCCTTATTGGTGTGCAGTGTTACCAATTATCTGACAGAGCCAGAGTGTATTTCCAGCTAATCAGAAATAAGAGTGCAGAATTAAATCTCCGGTGTGAAACTCATCATTTACATATTTATGATTCTGAAATTATAATAAGGCTAATGAGAAACTCACATACACTGCCTTTAAAAGTCAAGTCAATCTTACAGTTAATTTTTAACAGATAAAGCTCCTGATACATGGTTGTCGACAGATGAGCTCTGTTGATAACAATTTATTTTAATTAAACATTACAAGCTAGTTGTGTGGACTTATCCATATATTATAGCAGGGAGTTTGTTTTTAAACTGTCACCTTTGGGCTAAGAGTGAGATGTAAGGTTCTTGGAAATGGTGTAACACATGTAGTTTATACAAATATAATGCTTTGGGGAAAATGGTGATAATAAATGCATGCATGCACACACTTAACCCCAGTACTACTTTATATGTGTCTGGGAGGCTCAGAGAGGAGGTGGCCAGTTGTAGTTTATGAGGGGTTTTTAATGCTATTAAGCGCTCAGAGTTGTGTGTTGCATATGTATTTCTAAGTTAAGGCAGTATGTTGTATGCTATGATTATGCTTATTAAATGGCACTATCTTCAGAGCCAAGGCATTTGAATACATTCACTGCTGGAATATCATTAACTAAAGATGTGGTATACCGCCACACACATCCAGTCTCACTAAGACATGTCTTATACAAGCCATCAGTTTGCTGATGCTGACAGATGACCCACCTATGTATATATAATATCGGTTTAGTTCTCTGTGGGCATTCTTATTTGTGCAAGGATATGGGCACACTTGTACAATCTAACACTGTCATAGACCTTATTTTCAAAGTACATTTTGTCCCTCTAAACTGGCTTTGAAATAGTAAAATTATATATACATAACACATAGATACAGAAAACAGGACGGGAAATTCCAGAGGGAAGTGGGGGAGGGAGTTAAAGGAAGGAGAGCAAAGGGGATGTAAATGGGAGATACGGGGGTGAGGGTGAGGGTGTTATATTGAGTGAGGCACTTGAATCCATGTTAAATTAAAATTAATAAAAATTAAATAAATTAGTACCAAGAAGTGTGTTTATTTCTATTTTGTTTTAACTCCTTTCCTAAGAAGAATTTTTGTATTTAATAGCAAATTCCTGCATAAAAAAAGAATAAAGCCTTGGCCATTTTAAACTCTGCTAAAATGCTATTTGAAGCATTATTGTTAGTAACATTTTATTGTGATAATAGTGCAATAATAACAATAACAAAAGCAATAAAATAGCTTATATGGTCATAGGAACATAAAGGGCAAATGCACATCTAGGGAAGGAGAGTGTCTTCATGGATTACATGGTTTCTCATAACTATATTACTCTATTAGTTTTCTATTGCTGCATGAGAAATTACAACAAACAGTGGATTAAAACAATAATAAAAAGTCCATACCTCCCATCTGCTAAAACAGTGTCTTATATAACACAAAATTTAATCCAGTCATAGGAGTGACAGTCCAGTACCTTTGCCATATTCTTTTGGTTAGAAGCAGGTCACAGGTCTTTCTCTCACTCACAGGGATTAAGCATGTTTGTGAAACATTAAGAATGTTTGTGACCTTACAAAGTGTCTACTAGTCCACCACAATCACTGTAAGGCAGCACATAGTATTAGTTAAAAATATGGTCCCCAATTCACACATGCTCAAATACCAGCACTCCCATATACCTAATACACTTGTGAGGATTAAAAGTGTTAATTCATTTAAAACATTTAGAACACTGCCTGGCACATAGTAAATTCTCAATAAGCTCTACTTTGTGGATTATTATGTTGAAGTAAATATTTATTATTTCCACAGTTTTTATGGAAGAGATAACCCTATGTATGTAGATAAAGGCAGTCACCTAGTGAAAAGTTTTTTTTTGTTGTTCTGTTTTGTTTTAGAAAGAGAGAGAGACAGACAGACAGACAGGAAGGGAGAGAGATGAGAAGAAGTATCAACTCATAGTTGAAGCACCTTAGTTGTTCATTGGCTGCTTTCTCATATATGCCTTGAGTGGGGGCCTCCAGAAAAGCCAATGACCCCTTGTTTAAGCCAGTGACCTTGGGCTTCAAGCCAGAGACCATGGGGTCATGTCTATGATCCCACACTCAAGCCAGCCTGCACTCAAGCTTGTGACCTCAGGGTTTTGAACCTGGGTTCTCAGCATCCCAGGCTCTATTCACTGTACCACCTCTTGGTCAGGCATAAATCATAAGTTAACACTAGATTATTTCCCTTGTGCTTGTCTTTAACACCAATCATGAGATTATTAATTGCATTGTACCTCTGTACCTTAACTTTTGGAGAAGTTGACCCAGTGAGTAAAGTGTATGCCTTGAAACTACCTTTGCTCTAAACAGCAATGGCAGAGGAAAATTTTAAAATAAATAAATAAACTAAAATGACCTAAGAGAATAAGAAAAAAAAATGTGACTCTGACTAAGAGACAGAAAAGAACTGGAAAATGTTAAGCAGCTCTCAAGAAAAAAATGATTACAACTTGAGTAGGGCGGGAGAGCTAGAGTTTGGCTAATATGGGCTAAAATGACTGAAAGCTAATGTTTTGAAAATAGGAACTGAGTTTGGTCTACTTCTGACAACCTCAGCTACTATAGCGAGTGAGGAAATACAAAACTTGTGTCCATTTTCTACATGGGAAGTGAACTAAAACACACACACACACACCACACACCCACACCCACACACACGCCTATAGAAGCCGTAAGAAATACAGAGAGCCTCCTTCAATTGGAATCTTAAAATGCTTGATCGTTCTGCACTTGGATCTGCACCCTTCCCAGTAACAACACCTAATACCACTGGAAATAGGAAAGCTGAACTGGAATGATAAGATCTGATTATAGAAAAGGTGCCTGGAAGGACAGTAGATTGCACAATCATCTGCCATGTGGAATTAGCTAGCACAGAAGGAAGAGAGAGAAAAGAAAAATATTATAAAAAAATAGAAAAATATTATAAAGAAAACAAAAGAAAATAACCTTCACTTAAAAATGACATTACAGAAAAAAAAACAGCCAAAATATACAAAGAAATACACTGTAACAAAGAACATGCAGAACATGTACTCACTGAAGCACAGTGGAAATGAACTTTATGCAAATATTTTGTTAAAGTACAAAGTAAGACTTTCATTAGGACTGGTGAAATAAAATGAAAACATGACTTTCCTAAACATTTCAAAACTACAATATAAACAAAAACACAGAAATTAAACTACAGAAGGTTAATAGCTATACATTTATTTAAAATATATAAAAATAGCCTGATTGGTGGTAGAGTGGTGTTTAGAGCCTTGACCCGGAATACAGTGGTCATTGGCTTAAGACTGGAGTCACCAGCTTGAACATGGGATTGCTGGCTTGACCCCAGGGTTGTCAGCACAATCTTGAGGTTGCCAATTTGAGTCCAAGGTCATTGGCTTGAGCCTAAGGTCACTAGTTTAAGCCTTGGTCAAGTCACATATGAGAAGCAATCAATGTACAACTAAACGAAGCAATAAGTCAATCCTTTTCTTTATCTCTTTCCCTTTCTTTTTCTCTCTCTCTCCCCCTTCCTCTTTCTCCCTCATAAAATAAATAATAATAAAATACATAAAAATAAAATTTATTTACATAAAAATTAAAAATAAAATTTAGAATAAACAGTAACAAACAGGATGACGTCAGAGTAATGGCGGAGTAGGAAGCGATACCAATAAATCTCCCCCAAAACTCAACAAGATCTTCAACCAGAAACAGAAAAACCTATACTTGGAGCCTCCAGATGCTTCGCAATACACCCGAAGGTATGGTCGAGTGAAAAATTGGCTAAATATATAACCAAACCCCAAAGGAAATAGGGAGTAAGAAATGCTCCACCTTCCTCACTAACCTAAACAGGGCGGCTTTCTCTGGTAACTGTGAATGTAGAAACTGAGGCGGGCAAAGGGGGTGAATAGATCCAGGCCGCGGCACAATCGGCCAAACCAGGCTGTGGCACGAAGATCCAAGCCGAGGAAAAACTGATCCTGTGGCAACCCGGGCAATACAAGCTAACATTCACGCCAAACCCAAACAAAGAAAGACAAGCGGGGCAGCCATTTTACCTGATCTCCTGGTCGGTGCGCAGTTAGTGGGCGAGAGATTTCTTCCTAAGCCCTGGGAGTGGGTGTCCGTGTTACCCCACAGAGAGGCAGAGTCAGAGGCCTTTCTGTGGGCCAAAAGCAGAATCTCTGGGCAGCCCCAGTGCCCTGGGAAAGCCGTGCATGAGAGGGAGCGAGAACTAATTCCAACGGTGGAAATTTTCCAAGCTGGTGAGGGTTACACTCAGAGGGAAACGCAGCCGGCCTCATATCCTGGTCTGCGCATGCAGATAGGGAGTGAGGGATTCCTCCAAGTGCCTCGGCAGTGCGCGCCCGTGTTATTGCACAGAGGGGCAGAGTCAGGGGCCTTTGTGTGGGCCAAAGCGGAATCTCGGGCCGCCCCAGCGCCTTGCAAAAGCCGCGCATGGGACGGAGCAAGAGCAAATTCCAATGCTGCAACTTTTCCATGCGGTTGGGGGTTTCACTCAGAGCGTGAGACTGCTGGCCAGATATCCTGGCCTGTGCACGCAGATAGTGAGTGAGAGTTTCCTCCAAGTGCCCTGGAAGTGGGCGCCCGCCTGTGTTACCGGACAGAGTGGCAGAGCCAGAGGTCTTTGAGTGGGCGGAAAGCCTGCCTGATTATGCTAGCAGCTCTGACTGACTGAGCCTTACCCAGAGCCCTGTGCTGAGTGGAAATAGAGTGGGGAGTTGCCAGCTCTTTGAGCCTCTTACTATCCAGGCAGAGGCAGCAGCAGCCCCATAGCTGGATTATCAGGCTACTAATTGAGGAAGGAAAGACTAGGAGAAAGGCTCCAGGAACACGGACTCTCTCACTGTCGGAGCCTATAAATGCTATTGAGCTTCGACTGCCAACGAGACTAAAGCACAATACATGACATTGCCATAGAGACTTATCAACTGCAAACCTCTACCTGAGCGTGCCAAAGGGGCAGAACCTGGGGTACAGAGTCACCGACCAGGAAGAGGGAGAGAAAAGAAAAAGCAAGAAGATAACCTCTCAAAATCAAGAATAATCTGCAGACTTTATAACCTATCCCATTTTATTATATTTGTTCGTTTGTTTCTCTTATCTTCATTCTTGATACTTTTTTTCCTCCTCCAATTTGGCCGATTAACTCTCTGCCGGTCTTACTCTCTCCTCTCCTTGAACTACACTACCCATAAGTGTTACATCTCCCATTATCTTTTCTCTCCTCTTCCTTTCTCTCTATGAGGGTTGCACTCCAAAACCCTTAACTCTCTCTCTCTCTCTCTCTCCTTTCTTTTTTCTTCTTTTAGTGGTTCCCTCTTTTTTTCTCTCTCTCTCTCTTTCTTTTCTCCCTCTATATTAGTTTCTTCCTTTCTCCTTTACATCTCCTCTCATTCAAACCTCAATAACAAACAAATTCTCTTATCTGGGATTCAAACTTATGTTTGTGGCATTTTGGGGGGTTTTTACTTCACCTTTTTAACTCACTAGCAGTGCTCCCATCCCTGGCTCTCCATTTTATCTAGTTCTTGTTCCACTAAATACAATAGTATTTTTTTAATTTGTCCCCCCATTTTTCTGTTTTCCTCTTATTCCTCTCATCATAACTCTTAGACAACCAACACCTAAAAGCAAATCATTTTATTCTTGACCCAAATTTTTTCCTTATTTGCTTTTTGTGGGTCCATACCCCCCCTTTTTTTTTCCTTTTTTTTTCTTTTTTTTGCCCCTTTATTACTTTCCCCCAATTCAGGCCCTCCATCACAGGCATTGTTTGTTATAATTCACAGTTCACCACAAGATTTTCTCAAGAAAGAGGGGAGAGGAGAGGAGAGGAAAAAAGGAGGGGGGGAATAATTTTCTTTTTTTTAAAAATTTTTTTGGCTCAGCGGTAGAGCGTCGGCCTAGCGTGCGGAGGACCCGGGTTCGATTCCCGGCCAGGGCACACAGGAGAAGCGCCCATTTGCTTCTCCACCCCTCCGCCACGCCTTCCTCTCTGTCTCTCTCTTCCCATCCCGCAGCCAAGGCTCCATTGGAGCAAAGATGGCCCAGGCACTGGGGATGGCTCTGTGGCCTCTGCCTCAGGCGCTAGAGTGGCTCTGGTCACAACATGGCGACGCCCAGGTTGGGCAGAGCATCGCCCCCTGGTGGGCAGAGCGTCGCCCCTGGTGGGCGTGCCGGGTGGATCCCGGTCGGGCGCATGCGGGAGTCTGTCTGACTGTCTCTCCCTATTTCCAGCTTCAGAAAAAAAAAAAATTATTTTATTTTATTTTTCTTTATTTCATTATTAATTTTTTTTTTAAAAAACAACTCTTTGATTTTTTATTTTTTTAACTTTTTATTCTTTATTAAATCTCATTAATACTATCAACAAAACCACCCTCAGATGCCATTAAGGAAGAGAAAATCGAATATCATGGATACAAAAGAAAGAGAGGTAACACAGCTAGATGAGGAAAAATCTATAAAGAAAAAATTTAATATATTGAAAACCTTGGAGCTAAATGACAGAGAATTCAAGATAGCAACCCTAAAAATCCTCCAAGATATACAAGAAAACACAGAAAGGCAATTTAGGGAGCTCAGAAAACAACTCAATGAACACAAAAAATATATGTCCAAGGAAATTGAAACTATAAAAACAAATCAAACAGAGATGAAAAACTCAATTCACGAGCTGAAAAACGAAGTAACAAGCTTAGCTAATAGAACAGGTCAGATAGAAGAGAGGATTAGTGAAATAGAAGACAAGCAACTATAGGCACAACAGAGAGAAGAAGAAAGAGATGCAAAAATTAAAAAAAAAATGAGATAGCCCTACAAGAATTATCTGACTCCATCAAAAAGAATAACATAAGAATAATAGGTATATCAGAGGGAGAAGAGAGAGAAAATGGAATGGAGAACATACTCAAACAAATAATAGATGAGAACTTCCCAAGCCTGTGGAAAGAACTAAAGCCTCAAATTCAAGAAGCAAACAGAACACCGAGTTTTCTTAACCCCAACAAACCTACTCCAAGGCATATCATAATGAAATTGACACAAACCAACAGCAAAGAAAAAATTCTCAAGGCAGCCAGGGAAAAGAAGAATACAACATATAAAGGAAGGCCCATTAGATTATCATCAGATTTCTCAGCAGAAACTCTACAAGCTAGAAGAGAGTGGACCCCAATATTTAAAGTCCTGAAAGAGAGGAACGTTCAGCCACGAATACTATACCCATCAAAGCTATCCTTCAAATATGAAAGAGAAATAAAAACATTCACAGATACAGAAAAGATGAGGGAATTTATCATCAGAAAACCCCCACTCCAGGAATTACTAAAGGGTGTTCTCCAATCAGATACAAAGAACAAAAAAAAAACAGAGCCACAAGTAAAAGCTCCAAGAAGAACACAATAAAACCAAATTTAAACTGTGACAACAACAAAAAGAAAGAGGGGGAGAAGATGGAGATTAACAGTAGCAAAGGACGATGGAGTGCAAAAGTACTCACAAAATAGTTCGCTACAATGAACAGGGTAGGGACCCTTTTCATTACTCAAAGGTAACCACCATTGAAAAAACCACCACAGAAGCACATGAAATAAAAAAGATAGCAACAGAGGAAAGATGTATGGAATACAACCAAATAAAAACAAAAGATAGAAAAACGAAAGAGAAGGATCAAACAAGACACAAAACTAACAGAAAGCAAGATATAAAATGGCAATAGGGAACTCACAAGTATCAATAATTACACTAAATGTAAACGGATTAAACTCACCAATAAAAAGGCACAAAGTAGCCGAATGGATTAAAAAATAAAATCCAACTGTATGCTGCCTACAGGAAACTCATCTAAGTAACAAGGATAAAAACAAATCCAAAGTGAAAGGCTGGAAAACAATACTCCAAGCAAATAACATCCAAAAAAATGCAGGTGTAGCAATACTCATATCAGATAATGCTGACTACAAGACAGGAAAAGTACTCAGAGACAAAAATGGCCATTTCGTAATGGCTAAGGGGACACTGAATCAAGAAGACATAACAATTCTTAATATATATGCACCAAACCAAGGAGCACCAAAATATATAAGACAGCTACTTATTGATCTTAAAACAAAAACTGACAAAAATACAATCATACTTGGAGACCTCAATACACCGCTGATGGCTCTAGATCGGTCATCCAAACAGGGAATCAACAAAGACATAATGGCCTTAAACAAAACACTAGAGCACTTGGATATGATAGACATCTACAGGACATTTCATCCCAAAGTGACTGAGTATACATTTTTCTCCAGTGTACATGGATCATTCTCAAGAATTGACCATATGTTGGGCCACAAAAACAACATCAGCAAATTCAGAAAAATTGAAGTAGTACCAAGCATATTTTCTGATCATAAAGCCTTGAAACTAGAATTCAACTGCAAAAAAGAGGAAAAAAATCCCACAAAAATGTGGAAACTAAACAACATACTTTTAAAAAATGAATGGGTCAAAGAAGAAAGTGCAGAGATCAAAAGATATATACAGACTAATGAAAATGACAATACAACATATCAGAATCTATGGGATGCAGCAAAAGCAGTGATAAAAGGGAAGTTCATATCACTTCAGGCATATATGAACAAACAAGAGAGAGCCCAAGTGAACCACTTAACTTCCCACCTTAAGGAACTAGAAAAAGAAGAACAAAGACAACCCAAAACTAGCCGAAGAAAGGAGATAATTAAAATCAGAGCAGAAATAAATGAATTAGAGAACAGAAAAACTATAGAAAAAATTAATAGAACAAGGAGCTGGTTCTTTGAAAAGATCAATAAAATTGACAAACCCTTGGCAAGACTTACCAAGGAAAAAAGAGAAAGAACTCATATAAACAAAATCCAAAATGAAAGAGGATAAATCACCACGGACACCGTAGATATACAAAGAATTATTGTAGAATACTATGAAAAACTTTATGCCACTAAATTCAACAACCTAGAAGAAATGGATAAATTCCTAGAACAATACAACCTTCCTAGACTGAGTCATGAAGAAGCAGAAAGCCTAAACAGACCTATAAGTAGAGAAGAAATAGAAAAAAACATTAAAAACCTCCCCAAAAATAAAAGTCCAGGCCCTGACGGCTATATCAGCGAATTTTATCAAACATTCAAAGAAGACTTGGTTCCTATTCTACTCAAAGTCTTCCAAAAAATTGAAGAAGAAGCAATACTTCCAAACACATTTTATGAGGCCAACATAACTCTCATACCAAAACCAGGCAAGGATGGCACAAAAAAAGAAAACTACAGACCAATATCTCTAATGAATACAGATGCTAAAATACTAAACAAAATACTAGCAAATCGAATACAACAACATATTAAAAAAATAATACATCATGATCAAGTGGGATTCATCCCAAAATCTCAAGGATGGTTCAACATACGTAAAACGGTTAACGTAATACATCATATCAACAAAACAAAGAACAAAAACCACATGATGTTATCAATAGATGCAGAAAAGGCTTTCGATAAAATACAACACAATTTTATGTTTAAGACTCTCAACAAAATGGGTATAGAAGGAAAATATCTCAACATGATAAAGGCCATATATGATAAACCATCAGCTAACATCATATTAAATGGCACTAAACTGAAGGCTTTCCCCCTTAAATCAGGAACAAGACAGGGTTGTCCACTCTCTCCACTCTTATTTAATGTGGTACTAGAGGTTCTAGCCAGAGCAATCAGACAAGACAAAGAAATAAAAGGCATCCATATCGGAAAAGAAGAAGTAAAGGTATCACTTTTTGCAGATGATATGATCCTATACATCAAAACCCCCAAAGAATCCACAAAAAGACTACTAGAAACAATAAGCCAATACAGTAAGGTCGCAGGATACAAAATTAACATACAGAAGTTAATAGCCTTTCTATATGCCAACAATGAAACAATTGAGAATGAACTCAAAAGAATAATCCCTTTCACGATTGCAACAAAAAAAAATAAAACACTTAGGAATAAACATAACAAAGAATGTAAAGGACTTATATAATGAAAACTATAAACCATTTTTAAGGGAAATCGAAAAAGATATAATGAGATGGAAGAATATACCTTGTTCTTGGCTAGGAAGAATAAATATAATCAAGATGGTTATATTACCCAAAGCAATATACAAATTTAATGCAATTCCCATCAAACTTCCAATGACGTTTTTTAAAGAAATAGAGCAAAAAATCATCAGATTTATATGGAACTATAAAAAACCCCAAATAGCCAAAGCAATCCTAAAGAAAAAGAATGAAGCTGGGGGCATTACAATACCTGACTTCAAACTATATTATAGGGCCACGACAATCAAAACAGAATGGTATTGGCAGAAAAATAGACACTCAGACCAATGGAACAGAATAGAAAGTCCAGAAATAAAACCACATATATATAGTCAAATAATTTTTGATAAAGGGGCCAACAACACACAATGGAGAAAAGAAAGCCTCTTCAATAAATGGTGCTGGGAAAACTGGAAAGCCACATGCAAAAGAATGAAACTGGACTACAGTCTCTCCCCCTGTACAAAAATTAACTCAAAATGGATCAAAGATCTAAACATAAGACCTGAAACAATTAAGGACATAGAAGAAGACATAGGTACTAAACTCATGGACCTGGGCTTTAAAGAGCATTTTATGAATTTGACTCCACAGGCAAGAGAAGTGAAGGCAAAAATTAATGAATGGGACTACATCAGACTAAGAAGTTTTTGCTCAGCAAGAGAAACTGATAACAAAATAAACAGAAAGCCAACTAAATGGGAAATGATATTTTCAAACAACAGCTCAGATAAGGGCCTAATATCCAAAATATACAAAGAACTCATAAAACTCAACAACAAACAAACAAATAATCCCATAAAAAAATGGGAAGAGGATATGAACAGACACTTCTCCCAGGAAGAAATACAAATAGCCAACAGATATATGAAAAGATGCTCATCTTCTTTAGCTATTAGAGAAATGCAAATCAAAACGGCAATGAGATACTACCTCACACCTGTTCGATTAGCTATTATTAGCAAGACAGGTAATAGCAAATTTTGGAGAGGCTGTGGAGAAAAAGGAACCCTCATCCACCGTTGGTGGGAATGTAAAGTAGTACAACCATTATGGAAGAAAGTATGGTGGTTCCTCAAAAAACTGAAAATAGAACTACCTTATGACCCAGCAATCCCTCTACTGGGTATATACCCCCAAAACTCAGAAACATTGATACATAAAGACACATGCAGCCCCATGTTCATTACAGCATTGTTCACAGTGGCCAGGACATGGAAACAACCAAAAAGCCCTTCAATAGATGACTGGATAAAGAAGATGTGGCACATATACACTATGGAATACTACTCAGCCATAAGAAATGATGACATCGGAACATTTACAGCAAAATGGGGGGATCTTGATAACATGATATGAAGCGAAATAAGTAAATCAGAAAAAACCAGGAACTGCATTATTCCATACGTAGGTGGGACATAAAAGTGAAACTAAGAGACATTGAGAAGAGTGTGGTGGTTACGGGGGGCAGGGGGGAATGGGAGAGGGAAAGGGGGAGGGGGAGGGGCACAAAGAAAACAAGATAGAAGGTGACAGAGTACAATCTGACTTTGGGTGATGGGTATGCAACATAATTGAACGACAAGATACCCTGGACTTGTTATCTTTGAATATAAGTATCCTGATTTATTGATGTGATCCCATTAAAAAAATAAAGTTATTAAAAAAAAAACAGTAACAAACAAACGAAAAGTTATTACTGAGGCTTTCTAAAAACAACCCTTAAAGAAAAATGTTTTTTAGAAAACGTGGAAAGATGTTTACAAATATACAAAAACATTTCAGAGACAAAAAGAATAGACTGAGAAACACCAAAATTTTCTATTTGGAAATAATAAATAGCAGAAATAATTAAAGTATATATATGAAGAAAGAAGTGCTCAGAGAATTCTAGGCTAAAAGGGAGACTTAAATTTCCAGCTTAAAGCTCATTTCAAAAAGTAACCTGCATTTTTTAAAATAAAAAGTAAATCCATATCAAGAAACACTATACTAAAATTACAGAATATGAATTCAAAGGAAAGAGTCTTAAATCTACTGGAGAAGAAAAAACAAACTCAGAGACATGAGAACAAATGGGTATCATTAGCAATATTTTCCAGAAGAAAATGAAGGTTTTGCATATAATAAAATGCTAGTTAATTGTTACATTGGATTTACCTATGTTCTAAATAATCTGTATATCTGAGGAGATATTATTATTCTTAATTTAAAAATGGGAAAACAGGCCCAGAAAAGTTAAGGGACTTTCCTAAGCTTATATAGTTATTAAAAGGTGAAGCTATTTGTGTAATATATATTTTCATATCCAGCTTAATTATTATTTGAGAATGAGGGTTAAATCAATATAGAACAAGATATTAGAAAAGAAAGAATTTAGCACCCAAAGTTACTCAAATAACTTCAGGAGATTGTCCTTGATTAAGAAGATAAGTGAAGCCAGAGAGCATGTACAAGATCGAAGGAACAGCAAACACAGAGTCTGACTAATGATGTGAGAAAATTTGATTATCTTTATATTTTATTTACAGTACAATTTGATTGACTGTAAAAATAATACCTACTTTCTGAGTTTAAAAATCAAAATAAAAACTTAAAAATTTTAAGATGTGTTGACCGGGATGGTAAAGAATGGCAAGGTTTACTGCCATCTTGGGAGGATGATCAAAATATTGAATAACAGTTGGCTTTGTTAAATTAAGATGTTAATAATTTGTATTAAAATTATATTCTATAATATATAGTAACTTAAATATGTTATATATGATCACTTCCAAACAAGTAAATGAATAAAAGAAGAGTATGGATTGTAGAAAAAAAAACAGTATTAATTTTATGGTAGCAAAAAAGGAAATAAATAAAGGGAAAACATAAAATGCAGACTTAAAAGGTGGAAAAAGGTGAACTATATAATCATAATAAATGTAAATGGATTATATATACCTACTAATGCACAAAGGCTTTTTTGTTTAAAAAAGAACTTATCTATTACTTACTTTTAAAGGATACATAACAAATAATATTACATATAAATGTTCCAAATAAAAAATGGGCAAAAGATATATTGAATAAAAACTGTTCAGAAGAAGATTATTAAACCAATACAATATTAGACAAATTAAATTAAGACAAATGTATTAACATTGACAAATAGGTATATGACATAACAAAAGAAAATTTACTTTGAGGACATGACATTATGAAACCTTATTACATAACCACATAGTCAAGAAATTAATAAAGTAAAAATTGCAAGTATTGCAATTTCACCAGACACTGATAAATCAAGTAGGTAAAGAAAGAAATTCTTAAACTCAACACACTTTTATACAAAACTCGTTATGATTTTAAAGAAATTATTACCCACAAAACACATTTTAACTATAAGGCAATTAAAATGGAAACCAACACTTTAAAGATTAGTTTAAAAATAATTTTTTTTCTAAAATTTAAAATCTTTCATAAATAAGAGTTTCTTTGAAACCTTACTTGAATGGTTGATTTTTGAAAAATCTAAATGCAGTATTTTATATTCATTACTTTTCAATTTCATCTTACTAAATCAACATTTGGTCCTTTATTTCAACCTAAAAAGATTGTCTTAGATATTAATCTGTAACCATTGTAATTTTCATTCCTCCATGATTTGTGTTTTTTATATTAATATACATGCCTTCATACATTCCTTTGAGTCATTTATAAAAATGGAAAATCTGTTAACATGAAGGATAGAAAATTAAACTCCTAATGTATCTAATTAGCAATGGAATAATGCATTAACCCTTCCAGATTACAGAGACTTTTAATTTAATCTTCTTTTTTGCTCTCTGATACTTTATAAAATAGTAGCAATGCAAATCCCATTTTTAAGCCTATGCCCAATTATGTACTTAAACTCTCTTTTACTTATTTACACAGACTGAGCAGAAATTGATATATTTTAAAAGGGAACAGACTTTTCTAAAGGTTTTATGGAGCAAAGAATAAATAAGCAAATAATGCATAAATCATCTGTTTTGCAGATACAACATGTTTTGAAGCATAGAGAATTTTCTTATAGTCATAACATATAAAAATAAAAACTGCCACAACACTGAATTTTCAGCTTCTCATCTCCCTACTTAGAATAAATACTAATCATATACCTGACCTCTAAGGAGTGTCCTCAGATAGCTAGAACCATTAGTGAAAGCTAAGAAAGGACGAAAAATTTTGTTTCACGTATAATTTTGTGGCTAGTCTCTCCAATTTTGTACAATGCATCAAGATAGCAAACTTAAGAAATAAGAATAACAATATTCATACAAAAGAAATTCTATGTCTATGGTCATGGAGGAAATGCATTATTTTAGTTAGGTGTTAAGTGGCTTGGGAGCCAATCCTTATTGAAATCAAATACTGGAGTGTGAGAACAAGATCTTTCCCTTTTGGTTCTCAGTTTGCTCATCTGCAAATGATGGGATTGAACTAATTTAGGTATCAGTTTCTTCTTGCTTTAATCTTTTGCTGGGCCATGATTTCCTTTACCCTGTTCATCTGTTCAAAGCTTGCTTCCCTGTAAAACTCAGAAAAATTAGTCTTTTTTTATAGCTCAGCTATCCAGAAAAAAAATTCTTTTCCTATTATTTTAAAAATATTTCTTGGAAGGCATATCTCATTTGTTTATAGTTAAAACTAATGCTCTCTTTCTTTAGTTGGCTCAGATTTTTGTGTTTGTTCAATTGTGATGTATCTGGTTTCTCAACAGCAGTGGTTTAGCTAGCTGATTTTTTACACTTTCTTGATAGAGAATTAAGTCCTCTCCAGCTTCTCAGTCTTTATGAATCACATCAAGACTTCCTTTTATTACCTGAATCTTCTTCATGTAGAATATTTTCTGCTGTTTCTCTAAGTCCATATGGAAGGTAAGTCTTTAGTAAAATGCAAATATTCCCCAATATAATTAGTGACATGACCTCAATCTTCAAACATATCCTTAGCCTGCAAGGCACCTCTGACCCTTCAAAGCTGTTTATAAATTGTCTCTTAAATATGCACTTCCAGAACAAACTTTCCACTCAAATGTCAACAACTTTTGTATGTGGACGTTAAAGGATACCAACTATCTGACCCAAAGTTTCAGGTCCCTTGTTGCAGTAAGGTGCTATCCTATAACATACCATAGAAACTTACTGCCCTGTTATCTCACTTTTCAATACCCTACAACTTGTTGGGAACCATAAATAAAATTTTAAAAAGTCAACTTCTCATTTGTAGATTTGAATAAACTCTAAGTTAATTTATTAATCAACAATAGCTATTTTTTTATTTGATTGTGAAATGTATAACTTATCTTAGTGGAGCAGCGACATTTTAACTCAGTGTTTAAGGATAAGTAGTAATTCATACAGGAGAGGGAGAAAAGAATGTTAGGCTATAATATGTAAGTAAGATAAATATGTTGGCTTGGAGTAATAAAAATTTTCTTATAGATATGCTTAAAGTATAAAAGATATTAGGAAAGTATTACATTATGAGGTTAAAACCATAGTCTGGTAAACATGATCAAAAATATAATCTTAAAGAGTCTTTTTTTAATATTATAGTGAAAGGCAAACTTTTAAAAGGTATATTTGAGGAAAGTAGCAATCATATTTGTGTGATAGCATGATAATGAAAAGGATGGATTGGAGAGAAAGAGACTAGAAGTGAGAGAAAGTTAAGAAATGTGAACTGCGATAGTGACGGAGGAGAGGACAAACTGATAGTTGGAACTGACTTGGTAACCACCTGACATGAAGATGACAGAGCATTGGCAAAAGGAATAGAGTGGGTTGAGCCATGTCTTACAGTTGAGTAAGTGAGTAGATGGTGATGTTATTAGCAGAATTAGAAAACTGAGAAGTAGTGCAAGCTTGGGGAACCAAGGGTAGACACGATTTCAACTTTAGAGGTGTTGCAGTTAAAGCTGCAAATTTGAACCTTAGGGATGTTCAAAGCTGAGATGTAGAGGTATGGAGTTTGAAAGGTGTTTGAAAAGCAATTACAGCCCTTGTTAATAATTGTGTCTATAAAATGAAGGACAGTCTTTATGGGTACAGAGTTTAGATGTCACCATTATTAGCAAAGCCACATACATTTACTTCATAATACCAAAGACTACTAAATCTGTAAATGCAATGATTTTACGTTCCTTTGACTCCTAGAATCTGACTTTCTTCTTTAAGGTCCATATTACTAAAATGTCTTCAGCATTTGTACAGTTACTTTTAACTACATGACTTAAATTAATGGGAGATTTTAATAAATATAATGAATGAGGATGAATTATATATTAAAGCTATCAAAGTATTCTTAGTTGCTTATTATATTTTAACCAAGATGTTCTGTCTATTTTTTTTTTTTTTTGTGTGTGTGTGTGTGTGTGTGTGTGTGTGTGTGTGTGTGTGTGACAGGAACAAAGAGAGACAGAGAGAGAAACATAGGGATAAACAGACAGGAAGGAGAGAGATGAGAAGCATCAGTTCTTCGTTGTGGCACTTTAGTTGTTCATTGATTGCTTTCTCATATGTGCCTTGACTGGGGGACTACAGCAGACCTAGTTACCCCTTGCTCAAGCCAGCAACCTTGGGCTCAAGCTGATGAACCTTGCTCAAACCTCAGGGTTTCGAACCTGGGTTCTCCATGTCCCAGTCCGATGCTCTAATCACTGCACCACCGCCTGGCTGGGCCGAGATGTTCTGTCTTTAAAAGTTTTTATTGAATTTGACTGAAGCTTCTTAAGTGAAAATTTTAGTGTTTCTCTCAATATCTGAAGATTTACTTATTAGTTTTTCAAACAGCATGGAATTTCTGTTTCTATAGGATATCTCTGCTCCAAATCCCTGCATTTGGTCTCCACGATTCCTCTGAACCTGTGCCTATTCTAGTTTCCACTTTCATTTCTTAAATCCCATTTCCCCCTTCCATATCTGAGTAGTAGCCCAAGACTTGGACCAAGGTAACTATTTACTGATTTTTTTGATGATGTTTTGACATAACAGAAATAACATCATATTGCTCCACATGTAGCATATTAATATTACTAATATCATTAATTCATAGTCTTACCATTTTGCTTTGCAATTCCTTTCCTCAGAAGCTTTAAACAACTCATTTCTACATGTAGAATCCTGGCCTTCTAGCATACTTTCAGTTCCCCTTTTATGATTTCCCAGCTTGTTGAACCACAACCACACACCCCAAATCACATTCATCATGTTTGTTTATTAGCAGGGATATATATATATTTTCTAGTTACTTCTATGGGACTCATTTCTATAGGATATACTTAGCCTCAAGTTCACACCAAACAAGTACATTAAAGAATGTCTAAAAACAGATCATTTTTCTCCCTGAGAAAAATTCAAGGGTGAGCTCTTGAAATAACATTTTTCCTCTTAGTTCCAATATTATAACTTATTCCATCAGTCTTATCATGTGGCAAATTATAGTGAATAAAAATTCTGTCAATATATAAAATTCCATTAGATCTTTTCTCCCGTAAATATTCTCAAAACTAAAAAAAAATAACATATGTCTTACTTAAATGATTGCTATTTTATTATGTGGGAGTGAGGTATATTGTAAGAAATATTATCTAATCAATTGATAATGAACATATAAAAGTGGTTATTTAGTTTCAAGAAACAATTCTATGTTTCTTAAAATTGTAATAAAAGTAAAATATCTTTGAGTTGTGACAGAGATGTTCCCTTGGGGAGTAATACACAAACAGAAATTGTATTTTAGAAACTAGAGTCCAGGAACGGAGCAGATGTGAGAAATGGTGAAGAAGAATGCAC
Organism: Saccopteryx bilineata; assembly: GCF_036850765.1. Taxonomy (NCBI): domain Eukaryota; kingdom Metazoa; phylum Chordata; class Mammalia; order Chiroptera; family Emballonuridae; genus Saccopteryx; species Saccopteryx bilineata. The sequence goes on along the minus strand of NC_089491.1, from coordinate 84,675,927 downwards.
TGAAGATAAAACAATCTTGACTAATATTAGTGATACTATTGCACACTAAAATATCATGGCTTCGTATTGTTCCATCCACTTTGAGTATTTGTGGTAAGGAGGAATTTGTGGTAAGGATCATGTCTTGACATGAGGACTATCTCATCCTAGGAAGATGAGGACTTCAATGATGCACTCACTTTCTCAGGATAATAAGATTCTGCCCTTGGAGAATTGTATCAATCCATCCAAGAAAAGAACAAACAAATAGACAAAATTGAGGAAGACCACAAGCTTTAAGGATAATTATAATTGCATAAACCTATAGTTACACGTCCTCTAAAAAAAAGGAGAGAGCCCATTTTCAAAGAAAGAATAGGCAGTAAAGAATAACCCTGGAGCTCTAAAGATAAAAGCTCAGAAAGTAACAGAATGTCTGAAAACCATTTTCTCAAAAGGGGTTATCCATGATATTGACCATCCAATGCCAAAATCTGAGAATTGGAGGAGATACTAACTTCTCCAGGAAAACTAACTATAATATTCATTCTGCTTGGACTTTAACTCTAAAATTATTTAGTTTATTTAAAACTTATTTTAATAATGTATTCAGCTATTAAGTTTCTATTTTGTTCCAGATGCTTATGGCTTTTAATTCTCATAATATTGTGAAACTAATATTATCAATCAATAAGTCAAGATTTAATGTATATAATTTCTAAATATTATACAAATTTCAACTGTATATACCAAGAATACCAAGATTTATGTGTAGGTCTGTGTGGACTTGAATCACATGTCTCTTTAACATGATAAAATAGAGGGTTGGGATATAAAAGAAAAGAAAATATATTAAAGCTAGTTATGAATTTTAAGGTCAATTAAAACTTTCTGTTATACAATATTTATTTTATTTACTTTTTTTTTGCTATAAAAGGACTAAAATACTCCTTCACTCCTAAGAGATTGAGACCATGGGTAAATACCAAAGTATGATAACCTGAGGAGGAATTTATGTATATATGTTCGGGGTTATACTGCACTTTTTTTTTGGAGATGTAATAATTTTTTATTTTTTCTAATTAATTATAATGGGGTGACATTAATAAATCAGGGTACATATGTTCAGAGAAAACATCTCCAGGTTATTTTGACATTTAATTATGTTGCATACCCTTTGCCCAAAGTCAAATTGTCTTCCGTCACCTTCTATCTAGTTTTCTTTATGCCCCTCTCCACCCTCACCTCCATCCCTCTTCTCCCCTCTCCCATAACCACTACAGTCTTTTCCATGTCTCTTAGTCTCATTTTTATGTCCCACCTGTGTATGGAATCATGCAGTTCTTAGTTTTTTCTGATTTACTTATTTTACTCCGTATAACGTTATCAAGATCCATCCATGTTGTTGTAAATGATCCGATGTCATCATTTCTTATGGCTGAGTAGTATTTCATAGTATATATGTACCACATCTTCTTTATCCAGTCATCTATTGAAGGGCTTTTTGGTTGTTTCCGTGTCTTGGCCACTATGAACAATGCTGCAATGAACAAGGGGCTGCATGTGTCTTTACGTACCAATGTTTTTGAGTTTTGGGGGTATATACCAAGTAGAGGGATTGCTGGGTCTTATGGTAGTTCTATTTTTAGTTTTTTGAGGAAACACCATACTTTCTTCCATAATGGTTGTACTACTTTACATTCCCACCAACAGTGGATGAGGGTTCCTTTTTCTCCACAGCCTCTCCAACACTTGCTATTACCTGTCTTGTTGATAATAGCTAATCTAAGAGGTGTGATGTGGTATCTCATTGTAGTTTTGTTTGTCCCCTTGTACTAAAATTAATTCAAAATGGATCAAATACCTAAATATAAGACCTGAAACAATAAAGTACATAGAAGAAAACATAGGTACTAAACTCATGGACCTAGGTTACAAAGAGCACTTTATGAATTTGACTCCAAAGGCAAGGGAAGTGAAGGCAAAGATAAATGAATGGGACCACATCAGACTAAGAAGTTTTTGCATGGCAAGAGAAACTGACAACAAAACAAACAGACAGCCAACTAAATGGGAGAGGATATTTTCAAACAACAGTTCAGATAAGGGCCTAATATCCAAAATACACAAAGAACTCATAACACTCAACAATAAACAAACAAATAATCCAATAAAAAAATGGGAAGAGGACATGAACAGACACTTCTCCCAGGAAGAAATACAAATGGCCTATAGATATATGAAAAGATGCTCATCTTCATTAGCTATTAGAGATATACTGAACTTTTGTTTCATCTAGCATTTAAACCAATGAGAAAGTCTAGTGAGGAATGGAGAAAGGCACTTTGGGGAGTGAGGGGCAATTTCAAATGTGTATGAGATTGAAACCATACACATTTGATGTTATCAGCAGTACCAGACATTTCAGAGGAGGAAAACTAATTGTTTGCTTAGTTGTTTATAACATACTTGTTCTCATCTGGGGACATTTTTAAAGGACTTCAACTATGACATACTTTATCTGCAGTGGCTAGAGAGTGCACAAACTCTGCCCAACAATCTTTATATATAATTCCAATAGAAATTTGTGCATTTTCCTGATTACAATACTCATTATGGTTGAAATCAACATAACCTGTATTTTATCATTAAATTAAATATAAAATTATTAATGGCATAGTTTGAGTTATGAGTATTTTATTGCATTAATATATTCTATGATATAAAAATGATAACAAGCAAATATATATCATAAAACAAAATAATCTATTATTCATTATCAGAATAAAAAAGTTTATTAGTTATAAAAGATATTTTTCAAGCTACTGGGATATATTCAAAAAAGTAGATTTTAAAGTGTATTTTAAATGTATAGTTTACATCTATATGCAAATTACTCCATATCTTAAAAATTATTTAAAGTATTATTGACAAATATATTTTCTTATTCTCAATCTTAGATATAGGAGACATATTATACTTAGAGTGGTAAAAGATCATTTTAAGGTACAACATGTATTTGTGTGATTAGAGTACTTGTTAAAAATAATGTAGGTCTAAAATTCTCAAGATGGGGACAAATGTTTGCTCTGTATTAGAAGTTTTTATAATAATTTGGTGCTCTATTTCACCACTTGGTACCAGGCTGATTATCACTATTTATTAATATTTAACATAATGGGGCAATTTTAACTATTTTAAGATGACAATGATTCTTTTTTTTTATTGCTGTGATAAAGTGGAAGATATTTTTGATCTAGAAATAAGTACCATGTTGTTTTCCCCTGAGGCAAATTAATTCAAAATATTTTTTCCTTAAGTTTTAATGATATAATAATAAGCAACCAAATGTCGAGTGAGACATTAACATTAACAGTATTATTTGTTTTTATTTATTCATCAAATATATGCTAGTAGATAAAGAGGTCCAGAATTTGGCATAAAGGTCCTTTAAAGTCTTTGTCTCTGCATAGAGAGGGCAAAACCCATTCTGTTGTGTAAGAATAACTTATAGAGAAGAATAATTAATATGGTTACTCTATGGAAACAATTTCCAGAGTAAACACAGAGCTGTCAATCATTTGTGTTCCTCCTAAGCCAGAGTGGAGAAACCTTAGTAACTATAAAGGAAATTAATTAGAGAAGCAGAGGGCCACACAACTAAATGAGGATGAATTAGCACCAAGGCAAAGGCTAAACCTGATCTCCCCAAAACAAAATATTCGAAATTTGTGAGGCCCTTGCCAGGTGACTCAGTGGATAAAATGTTGACCCAACACACCAAGGTCACGGGTTTGACCTCCAGTCAGGACAGTTAAGAGAAGCAATCAATGAGTACATGAGTAAGTGGAACAACTAAGTGGAACAAGTTGATGGTTCTTTTTCTCTCCTTTCCCCCATTTCTCTCCCTTCCTCTCTCTCTCACTCATAAATGAAAATTTGTTTAAAAAATTGTGAAATATAAGTAAAGAAGTGTTCAGAAGAAAATTTATAACATTTAATGCTTAATTTTAAAAATGATGTAGAAACCACTGATTGAACTTCCTCATTAAAAATAATAAAAGAAGAGGCCCTGGCTGGTTGGCTCACTGGTAGAGTGTCTGCCTGGTGTCTGGATGTCCCGGGTTCTACTCCAGGCCAGAGCACAGAGGAGAAGCACCTATCTGCTTCTCCATTCTTTCCCCTCTCCTCTCTCTCTCTCTCTCTTCCCCTCCTTCAGCCAAGGCTCCATTGGAGCAAAGTTGACCCAGGCGCTGAGAATGGCTCCATGGCTTCAGCCTCAGGTGCTAGAGTGGCTCAGATTGCAGTGGAGCAATGCCCCAGAGGGGCCGAGCATTGCCCCTTGGTGGGCATGTCGGGTGCATCCTGATCGGGCGCATGAGGGAGACTGTCTGCCTGTCCCCCCATCTGCTTCTCATTTTGGAAAAATACAAAAAAATATCATATAACTAGCTTGTGGCAGAGCTGAGATTCAAATCAGGGTTTGATTTAAAAATAAATAAAAATAAATAAAATAAGATATTTAAATAAAAAAATAAAAAAATAGAAAACAATTCAATAGGAATAAAACCAATGACATCAAAAGTTGACTCTTAGAAAAGATCACTAAAATTGATAAATCTCTAGAAAAGTTAAACAGGAAGAAATAAAAAGCACACAAATTTAAAAAATCAGTAATGGAAGAAGATTCCGCAGACATAAGACAATGAATGAGGGAAGGAAAAACAACAAACAGGCATCAGGAAACTTTAGGGAATAATGCAAACGTTATTTTGATTACTATATTTCACACATATATACATGTGCTAAAACTTACTGTAAACTTTAAATATGTACAGCTTATTGTATGTTGATTATACCTCAATAAAGCTATTAACAACCATAGTTATTCCTATATATAAAAATGTATTACTGAACATATAGTGGTGTGTGTGTGTGTGTGTGTGTGTGTGTGTAGGTACATGTACCTAGGTATTTGAGTGCTATGCATGTTAATAAATATACATCAAAGATTTTTTAATTTTATTTATTTTTAATTTATTGTGTTTACACGGATTCAAGTGTCCCACTGAATATAACTCCCTCATTCCCCATGAAAATGGTTTATGCTTCCACTTCTTTGTATCTTCCTTGATTTCTTTTAGCAATGTTTTATAATTTTCTGAGTACAAGTTCTTTATCTCCTTTGTTAAATTTACTCCTAGGTACTTTATTTGTTGCAATAGTGAAGGGGGATTGTTTCCTTAATTTCTCTTTCAGACAGTTTGTTGTTGGTGTGTAAAAATGCCTCTGATTTCTGAATATTAATTTTATATCCTGCCACCTTGCCAAATTAGTTTATCAGGTCTAGTAGTTTTATGACAGACCTTAGGGTTTGCTATGTACAGTATCATGTAATCAGCAAATAATGATAGTTTTACTTTTTTTTTTTAATTTGGATGCCTTTTATTTCTTCTTGTCTGATTGCTGTGGCTAGGACTTCCAGAACTATGTTGAATAAGAGTGGTGAAAGGGGGCACCCCTGCCTTGTTCCTGATCTTAAGGGGATTGCTTTTAATTTTTGCCCATTGAGTATGATGTTGGCTGTGGGTTTGTCATAGATGACCTTTATCATTTTGAGGTATGTTCCCTGTATTCCCACTTTGCTGCGAGTATTGATCATACATGGGTGCTGGATTTTATCAAATGCTTTTTCTGCATCTATTCATATTATCATGTGATTATTATCCTTTTTTTCTTTATGTGATGAATCACATTGATTGATTTGCAAATATTGTACTAGCCTTGCCTACCCAGAATAAATCTCACTTGATCAAGATGTATGATTTTTTTTATGTATTGCTGAATCAGGTTTGCTAATATTTTGTTGACGATTTTAACATCTAAATTCATCAGGGATATTTATATCTTTCTTTGTAGTGTCTTTGCCTGGTTTTGCAATGAGGATTATGCTGGCCTAATAAAAGGAGCCTGGAAGTCTTGCCTCCTTTTGAATTTTTTGAAATGCCTTGAGAATGATAAGTGTAAATTTTTCTTTGAATATTTGGTTAAATTCACCTGTGAAGGCATCTGGTACAAGACTTTTGTTTACTGAGAGTTTTTTGATAACTGTTTCAATTTCATTTCTTGTGATTGGTCTGTTTAGGTTTTCTGATTCTTCCAGATTGAGTTTTGGAAGGTAATATGTTTATAGGAATTTAATCATTTCGCCTAGGTTGTCCAATTTTTTGGCATCCAGATCTTCATAGTATTTTCTTACAATCCTTTGTATTTCTGTAGTGTCAATTTTTACTTCTTCACATTCATTATAATTTTATTTATTTGAATCTTCTCTTCTTTTTCTTGATGAGTCTGTTTAAAGGTCTATCAATTTTGTTTACCTTTCAAAAAACTAGCTCTTGGTTTCATTGATCTTCTGTATTGTTTTTTAGCCTCTATGTCATTTATTTCTGCTCTGATTTTTGTTATTTTCTTCCTTCTACTTACTCTGGGCTTTATTTGTTGTTCTCTTTCTAGTTCTTTTAAATGCAGGGTTAAGTTGTTTATTTGAGCTTTTTTTGCTTCTTAAGGTATGCCTCTAATGGAATGAACTTCCCTCTCAGGACTGCTTTTGCTGTGTCCCATAAATTTTGAGTTGCTGTATGTTCATTTTCATTGGTTTCAAGGAATTTTTTATTTATTCCTTGATCTTGTTGTTAACCTATTTGTATTTAATATCATGCTATTTAGCCTTCAAGTGTTTGAATGTTTTTCAGTTTTCTATTGTAGTTGTTTTCTTGTTTTATGCCATTATGATCAGAGAAGATGCCTGATATGACTTCAATCTTCTTAAATTTATTGAGACTTGCTTTGTGTCTTAACATGTTGTCTATCATAAAGAATGTACCAAGAGCACTTGAAAGAATGTATATTCTGCTGCTTTGGGGTGAAAGTTTCTGAAGATATCTATTAAATCCAGTTGATCTAGTGTGTCATATAAGACCACTGTTTCTTTGTTAATTTTCTGTATTGAGGATCTATCCTTTGATGTTAGTGGGGTATTAAGATCATAGTATTGCTGTTGATGCCCTTTATGACTATCAAAGTCTGCTTTATATATTTAGGTGTTCCTATATTAGATGCATAGATATTTACAATGGTTATATCCTCCTTTTTAATAGCTCTCTTTATCATTATGTAGTACTTTCTTTATCCCTTACTATAGCCTATGTTTTAAAGTCTATTTTGTCAGATATAAGTATTGCTACCCCAGCTTTTATTTCATTTCCATTCGCATGATATGCTTTTTTCCATCTCTTCACTTTTAGTCTATGTATATCTTCTGTTCTAAGTTGGGCCCCTTGTAGACAGCATATGTACAGGTCTTGTTTTCTTATCGATGCAGCTACTATGACTTTTGATTGGAGCATTTAACCCATTTACATTCAAGGGTATTATTGATATGTAGTTGTTTATTACCATTTTGTTCTTTAAATCTACAATCCTCTTTTTCTAGATTTTTTTTCTTTGTTTTTTTTATAGCAGGCCCCTTAACATTTCTTGCAGTACTGGTTTGGTTGTAATAAATTTTTTTAGTTAGTTAGTTAGTTAGTTTGTTTGTTTGTTTTGTCTGGGAAGCTTTTTATTTCTCCTTCAATTTTAAACAAAAACCTTGCTGGATAAAAAAGTCTTGGTTGTAGGTTCTTGCTTTGCATCACTTTGGATATTTCTTGCCAATCCCTTCTGGCCTCAGGTGTTTCTGTTCAGAAGTCAGATGTTATCCTGATAGGGCCCCTCTGTAGGTAATTAACTGCTTTTCTTTTGCAGCTTTTAGTATTCTTTATTTGTCTCTTAACTTTGACACTTTAATTATGATGTGTCTTGCTATAGGTCTCCTCGGGTTCCTCTTTAATGGAACTTTCTGTGCTTCTTGAACTTGTGTGACTTTTTCCTTCATCAATTTGGGGAAATATTCAGCTATGCTTTCTTTAATCAGGTTCTCTATCCCTTGTTCTTTCTCTTTCAGGAACCCTTATGGTGCAGATGTTGTTTCTCTTCATGTTGTCACAGAGCTCTCATATAATTTCCTCAGACTTTTTGAGCTGCTTTTCTTTTTGCTGCTCTCATTCTGTGCTTTCATTTATCTTCTCCTCTAAATTGCTGATTCAATCCTCTGCTTCATCCAGCCTGCTATTAATTCCTTCTAGTGCAGTCTTCATTTCTGTTATTGTATTTATCATTTTTGACTGGTTCTTTTTTATTATTTCAATGTCCTTTTTGATGCTTGCTATCTCTTTATTTAGGTGCTTATTATGGCCATCTATTGTTGCTCTAAGATCCTTGAGCATCATAAAAATCATTGTTTACAACATCTGGTATTTTGGTTATTTCCATCTCATTCAATTATTTTTCTGGAGATTTCTCTTGTTGATTCATTTGGGTGGCATTTCTCTCTTTGCCCATTTGTCTGTGTATTAGGTAGCACTGTCCAACTTTGAAATTTTTGTGAGATCTTTCTGAAGAAGATGTGCTTGGTGGTCCTGTCCTCCAGACCACTTGTTTTCCTTGTTCTAGGAATGCTTCTTGAGAGTACTACTTTTCCTCTTGTTGTATGTGAGTATTATATGCAGTTGGTCTTTCCGTGGGTTTGTTTATCCCTTCAGGCTGGTTGGCTCTAAGGGTCAACCTCAATTATGTGTATTACACACTGTGCAATGTCTGTCCTGCTGGTTACTTTTATTTTCCATAGGTTCTGGTGCCTGCTTGACTTCACCTTTGGGTGTGGAGCTTGTGTATGTAGTTGAATCTAGGGTTGGTGTGTCTGCTACTGACTACCAATAGTGTTGGATCTAGTTCTCTTTGGATTGACATCAACTGTTGTTTGTTACCTGCTGTGGGCTACCAGTCTACAGCTATTGCAATTTTTGCTATTTGTATCTTCATTTTCTGTGTCTGGGTACTGTGGGATGGGCCAACCTTTGTATAAGGATTAGCTTCCTCCTGCTTAGAGATGACAAGAGCTTTGTAAAAGCTTCAAGCTCTGTAATATTTGTCTCCACTTTTCAGCTGTTCCTCCTCCTCTTGCTGTAGGCCTCCTTGAATTCCTCTGGTCTTCCCACAGTGTCTTCTGTAGTAAGACTGTAGTGTGGGCTCAAATTGGCCTCACCCAACCAACTGTTCTACAGGTTGCACGCTTGGTGGGTTAGGGCAGCTAACAATGTGAAAACAACTTTTGTGGGACCCCTACTTCAGGAGTCTCTTGGTCAGGAGCTCAGTACTGGGAATGTGGCTTCTACTACAGAGCTTGATCCCTCAGCCACTGCTGGATACTCAAATTTTATTTTTTTTCCAACAAGGTGAGCAGCAGGTTCAGACCAAGTGTGGTAAAAAATTCCTTCTGGAGAACTTCTTTTAGCTGTTGAGGCCCTGGTCTGAGGGAGGAACACTAAGAGAGTCCTTTCCTGGGGTTGACTGTGCCCCTTCTGAAGGTGGCTACGCCTTTTACCAGATCCAACATTAGACTCACAGGGACCCACACTTTAAATGTCTATGCTCCAAGCCTCTCTTCTTCCCCCTGTAGAATCTAACCTAGCAGGACATAATATCCAGCACCCATTCTGACTGAATGTGAAGCTCCACCCTATCCAGTGCACTTGAGCCACTGTGCTGATCACAGAGAGTGGAACTTGACTCAGCTGGGTCAGTTGTAAGGAGCTTTACCTTAGGATACCAACCACTCTAGCAAGGGTTGTTAGGTCCTGAACCAATGCTCTCTGCAGCTGGCCCCTGGATGTGCCATCACTGGGCCTCCTAAGCATAAACTCAGTGCAGCCCAGTGGGAGACACTGCCCGTGACTGGGCCTCAGCAAACTTCTTGGAGCTACAAGCAATTCAGAGTTTGTGGCTGCCTCTGTTGGGCTCAGGTGTACATGGAAATAACAACCTGCACTCATAGGCTAGCTTTTACCCACTCTGGTCCTGGGGGAAAGTCCACTCAAATAGCCAAGTTTCCTCGAGTCTTGCCTCCTGCAGCCTGTCTGCTGGCTGCTTGTTGGGCTTAGCAGCTGAAAAAAACCTCTGCTAGAGTCTAGAGCCTGTGGCAATTCATGAATTAGGAAGGGTGCTGGGTGTGGCTCTGCCCCTCAGCCCCAGGTGTCAGTCTGTCTAGACTTTTTTTACAGACCTCAGTTGGGTGAGGCCCCAGGAGTCTGGTGGTTGTGACCTCTGAGTCCTAGAAGTGTAGTCTGCCTACCCACAGTTTCAACTGTGTCTCTTGTGAGTGTGGGAGCTAGCTCCAATCTCAAAACCAGATAACTGAGACACTGACATGCCTCCTGCTTTTTCAGTGGCATGACAAATGACCTCTCAGAATGACCTGTCACTATGACTGGAGCAAGAGATATTCCTGAGAGCAGAGTAGCTGCTTTTCCCCAAGCTGATACCACTCAGAGGGGATTACTCTACCCAAGAAAGATGGCAACTACAGTATTAGAGAATGATTCAGCACAAGGGTTCCAGTGGCCATCCCTCACAGTTTCTCTCCCTGGGCCTCCAACTTTATACTCTCTTCCCACAACTCCAGTCCTCTCAGCTCTCCCCCAACAGAGCCCCAGGTAAGTGGCTGCGAACAAGGTTTTCTGCAGGGGTCCTTTAAAACAAAGTCTGCATCTGAGAGCTCTGTCTCTTTCTCACGGAAAGAAACCCAGCTCTTTTCACAGCTAAATGCTGTCTGGGTGCCTCTTCTAGGCTCTGGAGCTCTAGGCTGGAGCTCTGGGCCTAGGTCTGACGACCCACACCTCTCAGGGCAACCCACCCTGCTGTGAGAGTCTTTCCGGGCCGCCACTTGCCCCTGGGAGTGTGGAATCCCTTTCCGCTTCTCTGCACTTTCTACCAGTCTTGGTGTGGCTTCTTTGGTGATCTTTGGTTATAGACTCCTCTCAATTTAGTCCAAAGTTGGTTTGTCAAGATGATTGTTCTTAAATTAAGTTGTAATCCAATTTGGTCCTGGGAGGTGGTAGTTGGAATGCCTGCCTACTCCATCTGCATCTTTCTTCCCACATCAAAGTTTTAATATAAGTTTCTTATAGCATTTACTTCTTAATGACCTTTTCCTAACATTAACAAGAATACATGCTTTCTCCTTAATTGTTTTTATTTTATATTACAATGTACTGGCATAGCCTGGATTTTTAGTTTTCTGACCTGACATTCATCAATATAATTAATAGTGTAAACATATATATATGATTTAAACATTTTTTCTTCATTAAATATAATCTCATAGCTATATATGGCTGTTCCAGTGAATAAGTTATAGTTATTATACATTTATGTGACACAAACAATGTTAATCTCTGAAACATCTTTTAAGGAAGTTATTTTTATTATTTAATTTTATAACTAAGTATAGTGAGACCTAGAGAAGTAAAATAAATAATGCACGAGTAATTGCACATAGCTGTTAAATGTTAGCAGGTAAGTGTGGTTGACTCCGGGCCAGCATCTTTGTCTACCTTCCCATACTGTTGCTGCTGCCATGGCAGGTGCCCAAAGTTGGGTATATTAGCTGGGCTGATGCATGTGGGAAGAAATTGCTGTTTCTATAGTTCCCTCTGCTTTCTGCTGGTTCTTTCATTCATACAGAGAGCTCACCTAAGTCAAAAGCTAAACTCTTTCTCCAGGATGTGATTAAAGGAAGTGTATCTCAAAGTCAGTCTCTGAAGCACCTGCATAAACATCTCCTACAATGCACATTAAAATGCAGATTCCTGGCTAACCTCAAACTGATCAAATCACAATCTCTGTTTGCAATGGCCAAGGAAATTGCATATTACAAACTTCTCAGGTAATATCAGCAAGATACTGATTAGAGAAGCTGGCCTCAAGAATCAAAACCCAGTGACCTCAAATACATAATGCTCAAGTCCTTTATTTCTAAAAGCTGCCTCTATGATGGTAACTTTTAAAATCTTATTTTCAGAAATGTCTTCTTGCTTTCTCATTTAATATTTATGTCATCTATATGCCACTACTACCCTATGGTATGCTTATCGAGTCTGCTGGCTTGTGTCACTTCCTAGAAATAAAAAACACTGTCATTTATAAGTTATTTTTAAAAGCCAAGAGAAAACAAGGAAGTTACTCCTTCAAAATCAAGAACTTGAATTATCCATCATCACCTGAACCCTCCCTTTCAAGAGGACTTTTCTTTGTGAAATTTCACAGGCATGACAGAAAGCCATGTGATCTCAGCTTTTCTTTGAACAAGAAACTTTTCCTACAGCTCTAATTAAAAGGAAGTTTCAAACCTACAAATTAACAGTTTTAATATGCTGTTCCTGGTGATTAACTGTTTCATTTTAACAGGCATTCACTGTTAATGCTGCAACTGTTAATTTTAACGGCTTGATTTTTAAATTCCAAGAGGAGTAAAACTGCTTCAAAATGATCCCTGTAATTTTTACTATTGGTCTAACAATCTATTTTGAAAATCTTCTTGAATAACATTATTCTCCTCTCAAGAATTTTATCTCTATTACATATAATAGACACTTAGAGAAAATCTATTTTTTTTTCTTTTTCTTTGGATAGACAAAGACTTGACTTGGGGGGTGATGAGAACACACAATATGATGTACAGAGATGTGTTGTAGAATTAGCCACCTGACACCTGTATAATTATGTCAACCAGTGTCACCCCCTAAAAATTCAATTAAAAAAACAATAAAAAAATTGGCAAGGCTACAATACTTTTTTAAGATGGGTCTAATTCTAATATTGGGAATGGTTTGGTTCATAGTCTGTCTACAAGCCAAAAATAGCTTGATACTTTAATAAAAGATTCCATAAAAAGCAGTTTTAGCCTGACCAGGTGGTGGCGCAGTGGATAGAGCGTTGGACTGGGATGTGGAAGGACCCAGGTTCGAAACCCCGAGGTCGCCAGCTTGAGCGTGGGCTCATCTGGCTTGAGTAAAAGCTCACCAGCTTGGACCCTGGGTTGCTCGCTCCAGCAAGGGGTTACTCAGTCTGCTGAAGGCCCGCGGTCAAGGCACATATGAAAAAGCAATCAATGAACAACTAAGAAGTCGCAACGCGCAATGAAAAACTAATGATTGATGCATCTCATTTGTCTCCATTTCTGTCTGTCTGTCCCTGTCTATCCCTCTGACTCTCTCTCTCTCTCTCTCTTTCTGTAAAACAACAACAACAACAACAACAACAAAAACTGTTTATTTAAAAAAAAAAGCAGTTTTATTTTCCTGAGGATCTCAACATTGCCACTGGTTTGAACCTGTAAAGTAGACTTTGTCAGACTGGGTGTTTGTTTTCTTTTTCTTCTTATGAAACTAATTTCTATATATTTTCAGATAGTTTCTGGTTTTTTTTAGACAGTCAGACAGAGTCCTGCATGCGCCCGACCGGGATCCACCCGGCAGGCCCACCAGGGGCCACGCTCTGTCCACCAGGGGGCAATGCTCTGCCCCTCTGGGGCTTCGCTCTGTCGCGACCAGAGCCACTCTAGCACCTGGGGCAGAGGCCAAGGAGCCATCCCCAGCACCCGGGCCATCTTTGCTCCAATGGAGCCTCGGCTGCAGGAGGGGAAGAGAGAGACAGAGAGGAAGGAGAGGGGGAGGGGTGGAGAAGCAGATGGGCGCTTCTCCTGTGTGCCCTGGCCGGGAATTGAACCCGGGACCTCTGCACGCCAGGCCAACACTCTACCACTGAGCCAATCGGGCCAGGGCCTAGTTTCTGTTTTTGATGGTTAAATTTAGTTGACCAATAATTACCAGTGACATTTTTTAAAGTGAACACCTCATATATTGTATTGGTAGTATTTTCATATAGCAACGTTGACACACATCTGATCTAGTAAATTAGCATACCCATACCATACATATATTTGTCAATATAGTGAATTCATATTCTAGTGCATGGGATGATATATAATTTTTATAAAAATATCATACATATTGAAAGTATTAAACCACAATATTTCCTTTCCTTATTTTCTTGTGGCAACAATCCAGATCTGTGTTAGAAATTAACATTCAATGGGAAAGAGTGAAGGGTCATAGGAAAATGAAAGAAACAGAGTTAAGTAATATTTGTGATGAGTAATATAATGTTAGTTTTTGATCCAGTTAGACACAGTAAATTATGACTCTATATACCCCACTGAAGTTATTAAGTTCAAATGATATTTTTTTCCCTTCTGGAAAAACTAAAGTTCGTTATTCCACATTAGGTTCTCCTAAAGTAATTCAAATGATAAAACCAATAACAAAATAAAATTGTACAGTAACACTATAAAATATAAAAGCATTATGGTAGTAAATATTATTTAGAATTTACTGTTAAATATAGGACAGTAGGAGCTAGATTAAAAGACACAATTTTAGAGTTTTCTCATACTTTCCTTACTGAGAAAATAGGTCAGTATTCCTATTAGAAAGCAAATATTCAAGGGCAGCATTGCCCTTCAATTATAGTTCTGTTTTCTTCACTACTGTATGTCCACTGCCTAGAACATTACTTAGAACATAGGTGTCATTCAATTAATAGTTGTTGATTTACCAAATCATTTACTAAATGAATAAAACATTGGGGTGAACAAATTTAAACAAAAAAAGTTAAGAACCATAAGATTTCACCCATATGTGGGATATAAAGCTGAGAGCAACAAGAGAACAAACAAGAAAAACAAACAAACAAAAACTCAGAAACAGAAAACAGTGTGGTGGTTACTAGAGGAAAAGAGGATAGGAGGGTGGTAAAAGGTAAAGGGAGTGAAATATATGTTGAAAAAAGATGATTGTAATTTGGGTGGTGGTCACTCAATGTAATATACAGATTATGATGTAACAAAAAAAGTACACTTGTAACCTATATAATCTTATTAACCAATGTTACCTCAATAAACAATTTAAAAATAGTGAAAAAATGTATGGATTACAGGTAAAAGCATTGGCAGATTATATGAACTATCCTATAATTTGGAGGACCAAGGACTAGAATTCTGGTTGAGTTAAGGTTAGTGGTTTTTCATTTGGATTCCTCATTTCCAATGAGGGGTTGATATCACTTGATAAGATCTGTATACTGAATTTAAAGCCAAAAATAACTCAATAAAACCCAAAGTTCTTGAGTTGCAGAGCTTTCTTGTAAATGAAGCTTTCCCACACTAAATGGCCACATCTTAATTTTTCCCCCAAAGTAGTATAGTCCTCTTTTAATGGAGCAGGCATTCTTTAGTTAAAGAAGAAGTCACAGGAGAGAGAATTACAATGTCAGTCATGGGGGGCAGCATAGATATCAAGCCACATTGAAAACTAAATATGCAATGCTGGTCACTAATTCAGCAGTTCCAATAAACAGAGTTCACCAATAACACAGTGATGACATTCCTTCTTTGAGAGTATATTCTTTTAGCTCCTTGCCCCTCAGCCCATCAAGACTGTAGGGTTCCTAAAGTGATTATATAGAACTACATTATATCATTTCATGATTTATAATCTGACTGGCAGATTCTGACAATTCAGTGAAAAGTAAGAGACCTTGTAAAAACCCACTAATACTACTTTTGTCAAATATCTGCCTAGAATAGACTTATTTTCAGCTAAAAAAGAAGCAGACTTAAAATTTATGTTCTTTGAATAAATTACACAATGTAATTAAAAGAAATATACATAACTCTCATGAGGTAAGGGAAAGATTACCATATAAATAATATTATGAATCACAAAGAAATTTTTATAGTGTCAATTTTTGATCTTAAAGAAATGATGAACATGTAGACAATAAACCTGAAAGATTAAATAATGAATCAAAATACCGATACAAAAAGGAAAATATCCGATTTACAGACATATGTGTACATTTTATATGCATAAATGCAACTGTTAAAAATTCTTTTCCTATATTTAAAAATATTTGGTTGTATTTTTCTTCTCAAACTTTAACAATTTATTGATAAATCTGAAGTTAAAATTGTTTTGTGTTGGTTTTAAAAAACAAAACTATAGCTTGTACTTGGTATCTGTGAAGCTGTCTGAGGGAAAGCAATTTAAAATTAAGGGTCTAGAAAACTAGTTTTGGGAATTCACAAGAGAGTATTACTTCATATGTCTAATAAAATATGATGAAACAAATAATTTTAAAGTATAAGTATTGCTTTGGGATAGTAATATTGTTTAAGTCAGCTTCATAAATCTATCAGTAAATCATGGATCTATAATTTTAGGTAAGTGCCCTTCAAATTAAGAGCAATTTATTTGTAAGCATTTTAGTGTAAATGAGACTAAATGGCAAGGGGTTTTGGAAGTGTAGAGTCTGTTGGAAAGAAATTTATTTATATGATACAAGTGAACTATTTTTAATGTGAAAAATCTGCCTGGCATAGAAAAATGACTTTTTATGTGAACATAAACATAAAATTGTAGGTGCTGTAAAGTTCACCTATAAGTACCTATTACTATATTGTTGAAACCTTCCAAATCTTTCCCGTGTCATTTTTTATATTTTTCCTTTATTGTCCAAATTCATCCCTCTGACAAGAGTCAAATAAGTGTCTTTATCACTTCTTTCCAATCTCTAATAATATATGAATCTGGAAGAGTCTAGTCATTCTCAATGATCTATAGTCTTCAAAAAATATTATTTTCTCACATTCTCTACACTTTTTATAGATACAGTACAGTCAGTCACCAAGACTCTTCACTGCAAATACCAAAAAAAAAAAAATCATTTATGTGCAATCTTTATAATTCACAAAGAAGACTTAGATTACATAGATCATTATGGCAAAGCAATAGATTTTATAGAAAAGAACTTGATCTAAAGATGAAAGTAACTTAGCTATGTGTATGCATTTGTTTCTACATAGCTCTATGACTATGCACATATGTAGCTATAAACACACATTCTCTTTTCATAGATACTCAAAAATGACTAAGACCTTATGTTTAAATAACTCAATATAACCATGACTGCCTAGGAAATGATAAAATCACTAGAGTATTTATTCTTTTAAAACCTTTGTAATTCAGTGAAATTTTAGTAGTCTTTTTGAACTATGGAAAGAAATCAATCAGAAATTATGGTAAAACTAATTGAAACTGTATAAGCAATAAAATATAAGATGGCTTATTTTGTGAAGAAACTATGACTATGTTTTGTTTTGAGTATTTTCTTTGTGTGACAATTGTCCAGCACTCTTGTGAAATAAGACAAGTGCTCTGTATTCATTCAAAGTCAAGAAAGTTTTACGTATGCAGGCCTGATTTAACACTTCAACTATAATTTAAAACCTTGTAAAAATGATTCCTAGCAAAAAAATGCAAAACAATTGGAGCTAGTATAATTCATTCACTAAAGTCCTTTTATATAGATAAAACTATTCCTTTCTATAATCATGGTTTGTTTTTTTAGAAAAAATAACTAAAAATCATTTAAATTAAAAAAGTACTTATTGAGTGTGTTTAACACTTCAGATACTGTTTTTGGTATTGGTGATATATTAGTAAAGCAAACAGATGAAATATGTCAGCCCTTGAGAAGTTTTATATTTTCACAAATATGAAAAAAAGGCAAATAATTTCATATATATGCCATATTTCCCCATGTATAAGATGCTCCCATGTATAAGAAACACCTTAATTTTGGGGCCAGAAATTTGAACAAAAATGTATTGCATAAATCAAGTTTTATTCATCATAAAATTCATACAACTCTTCATCATAGTCAGAACTCTCATCCATTAGCTTGTCCTCATCTGTGTCTGATGATGAATCACTGTCTTCATACATTGCCTTGTCCTCAGTTCCATCAATGGAATTTGAAATGCCACACTTCTTAAATGACTTGACAACAATCTCAATCTTGATATTATCCCAGGATCTTTTCACCCAGGTACAAAGTTTTTCTGTCATTGGTTTATTGACTCTTTCTGCTGGTGTCAAATTGTCCCCAGAAGACTTCATCCATTGGTTCCATTCATCTCTCATGGTAGCTTTGAAGGGTTTGTTAATGCTGACATCAAGTGGTTGGAAATGAGATGTCAAGCCACCAGGTATGACAGCAAGTTTTGTTTTTTGCTCTGCAGCAATCTTCCTTGTATTTTTTGTTTTATGTGCCCTGAACTGATAGGGCAGGTTTGCGAAAGAGCCCTACCTGGTCTCTTTCTCCAAACTTTCTCAAACCAGATCTGCTTCCCATCCTGATCCATCCAACCCATGTCATGAACACGGACAATCACTCCTTGAGGAATGTTTTCATTTGGCATTGTTTTGTGTTTGAAAATCAGCATAGGAGGCAGCTTGGTTTCGTCAGCACAACAAGCTAGAACAACTGTATAATGGCTCTTTTCATGTCCACTGGTCTTCACAGTTACATTTTTCACCCCCTTCTTATCAACAGTTCTTTTACTTGGGACATTAGATTGAAGGGGGAGTTTGTCCATATTTGTAATCTGTCCCAACTCAAAGTGATGTGTCTTCTGACACTGAATGACAAAACAATGAAATTCAAGGACCTTCTGCTCATAGCTTTCAGAAATCTTTTGGCCAAGTCTGGTGCATGTATGCATGCTTAGTCCACCCTGTTTCATGAACCTAAAGCACCAATTGTGTCTTCCTTTGAAATCAGTAACTTCTTTTTCATCAGCAATTCCTCTTGCCTCATGCTGAACCATCTTGGTGGGCACAGGAATTCCAATTGCTCTTTACTCTTCAATCCATATCTTCAATTCCATCTCTAAATCAGGCCATTTTGCTAACTTGCCTCTCATGGCCTTCTTCTGCCATGACATTTTCAGAAGGATTTCTTCTTCCCATAGCCAGTCTTGGATTGATTTGTCAATTGGAGGAGGACCAAACTTATGTTAAGCAGCATGACTTCCATTCACTTTTGCAAGCTGGATCACTTTTAACTTGAACTATATGAATATCTTTTTCTGAGCCATTTCTGTATAGAACATGGCAAAATGTAACCTACGATAATATACCAGTAACAAGTGCAAAACAATGAGTGCAAAGACAACAAGCACAAAAAAGCAAAAAATGCAAGTAAAAAAAAAAAACTATAACCACTGTATAAGATGCATCCAGTTTTTAGACCCCAATTTTTTTTGAAAAAGGGTATGTCTTATACATGGGGATATATATGAGAGAGAGAATGAAATGGTAAGTAAGATTGGGAATGTCTTTGGCTCGGTGGTACATTAAATCCATTTTTAAACTGAGAGGTATATATTGGTATATTATCATATTGCTAAACTGCTCATTAATTATAGTAGATTAGTTAAAGATGTGTTAAAATTTTTCATATAGACAATGCTGTTATATGAGAATAAATGCAATTTTACTTCTTCCTTTTCAATATTTGTATCTTTTATTTAATTTACTTCCTGCTAGTACACTGGCTAGAATCTCAATATAGTTGTTGATTAGAAATGATGAAAGTAGATATTCTATCCTTATTCTTATAAGGGATAAAAGTTTAATATTTCACAATTTTTTTTACTATTTAAAAAAAAATGTTTTAAGTGAGAAGAGGGGAGATAGTGAGACAGACTCCCACTTGAACCTCCACTGGAATCCAACTGGCAACCCTATCTTGTGCCAATGCTCAAGTACCAAACTATTTTTAGTATCTAAGGATATGTGCTCCAATATGAGTTATCTTCAGTGCTTGTGGCCATCGTCAAACCAATTAAGCCACTAGCTACAGGAGAGAAAGAGGGAGAGGAAGGGGAGTAGGAGGGGTGGGAAACAGATGATTACTTCTCTGTGTTCCCTGACTTGGAAATCAAACCTGAGATGTCCATATGTTGGGCCCATGCTCTATCCACTGAGCCAGCTAGCCATGGCCATATTTCATAATTAAATAGATGTTGACTCTGTTTTCTGAAGAGGAAGTTTTCTGTTTTCTCATCTATATTTGAAAACAATCATGATATTTTCCTAACTTTATTATATCACTTTGATACATCTACTATGTTGATTTTTTAATGGTAAACCAGCCTTGCATTCCTAGGGTAAATCTCCTTGACTGTTATGTCTTATATTTTTATGTGTTTCTGGATTCCATTTGCTAATACATTGTTTATAATTTTTTTTTATCAATGTACATGAGAGATATTGTCTCTAGCCTTTTTTTTTTTTATCTTGCAATATCTTTGCCAGTTTTTGGTGTTGTGGTTGAATTGGTTTGATAAAAACAGTTTGAAAAATACTCCCTCCTTTTCTTTTTTTTGTAAAGCTTTTATAAAATTGGTACTGTTTTTTAGAAGTGTGATAGAATTCACCAGTACAATCATATGGCCTTGGAATATTCTTTATTGAAAGTTTTTATAATGAATTCAATGCTTTTAATAGATATAGTAACATATATTTTTACCACTTTTTATTTCATATACACTCTAGTGCTTAGCCATTGGCTAAGTTTCTGTAGTCTACAATAGTATTCTCTGAGAGAAAAGAGAAGGGAAAAGAAAGAGAAACAAAGAAAAATCATCTTGTTGGTTGGAAAATATACTCTGTTTTAACCTTGACTTTGAATCTCTAGTGCCCATCTGCATCTGACAATGATTTCTTGGAAAACAAGTTCTAAAATCCAAGGAAATATGTCTAATTAAGTCCAGTACAGCTTTACAAGCAGCACTCTAGGTTTACATTGTAAAAATAAGTACTTTGAATCTCTGGAGTATCACAGTAATTTTGGTTATTCAAGATATAAAGAATAGCTTATATATTTGTCCTTTATAAAGAAGCAACTCTAGGGATCTACCCCAGGTAAGAAAACCCTCACAGATATTTTAATATTTTTTCTAATTTATCTCTAAAAACTCAGCATATTTAAAACAATGAACCAAGGAAAACAAGCAGCCTAAATAGAGATTTAGGTCACAATAGCAGAGGAACTTCAATGAAAATAATCAAACAAGGCTGAACCACATCATGTGCTCTGTGCCTTGCCTCTTGGGTTTTACTCAAAGCTAGCAGTGCAATTTTTCTCTTCCAAGCCTGACCCACTTGTGCATGGTGCTGATAATTATTTCCGTCTAAATTCAGTATTTTAAAAAGCTTCCCAACTTTTGCATACTGCTGCATAAAACAATCATTAAAAGGGATTCAAGTTTAAGTATAAACTTCTTATGGGAAATAAAATAACTTATATGATGAAATATCTGTGCTTAAAGCCTACACTTAAGAATGTCCGAGGGATCCATCAGTTAGAGTCTATGGCCCTTTATTTTTCTTGGATTAGCTACTAAGTCAGGAAAAAGTAATGCACTGTATTGATTTTTCTTATAAAACTAGCAGAACTTTTTTCTTATAGTGGGTCATTTATTTTTAAATAGGGCAGAACAGTTGTTGCAAGAGGCAAAAGTTGACTTTGGAAAACTAATAAGTAAAAGAAAAAGAATTAAAACTTCCAAAGCACAGAACATAAACTAAAATTGAGAGACTAAGTTTTCCAAAGGTCTATATGTTAGTAATTAAAAACTTATCTACAAAACCCTTATAGTCTTTAAAATCAATATGCTCCTTAATTTAACAGAATGATATAAATATTAAAAAGGCTGAGTTTAAGCAATGAAAATAATTTTGTCTATAATGAAATAATTATAAATATTACATAAGAATATGGAGCTGTAGCAATAAAATTTCTTGACAAAAGACATGATGCCGATTCATGAGATAGCAACATAGTGAATCACATAATCCATATTAAAGTCGATCATTGGCTATTGGCCAAAAAATTCAAGTTTTATTAATCTTAATTCTTTGCTCTTAAGAAAAACTATACTAAATATTTTTAAATATTCCAGTTTAAGGAAGGATCATTCAGCCCTGGCCAGTTTGCTCAGTGGTAGAGCATCAACCTGGCATGTAGATGTCCCAGTTTGATTCCTGGTCAGGGTACACAGGAGAAACAACCATCTGCTTCTTCACCCTTCCCATAGCTTCTCTTTCTCTCTTTCTTTCCCGCCTCCCACAACCATGTCTCAATTGGCTTGAGTGAGTTGGCCCCAGTCACTGAGGATGGCCTCTATCTCAGGCACTTAAAAAATAGTTTTTTTGCTGAGCAACAGAGCAACAGTCATATGGGCAGAGCATCAGGGGGCCTGCTGAATATATCACAGTCCAGGCACATGCCAGAGTCTATCTCACTGCCTCCCCTGCTCTCACGTAAATAAAAAAATTAAAAAAAGAAAGTGTCATTAACTAAAAAATTACTACACGACTATTACTAAGAAAAAAATTATTTTATGACTACTAAGAAATTTAAAACAAATCCTTTGAATAATAGAAATGAAGGCTAGCCTGACCAGGCAGTAGTGAAGTGGATAGAACATTGAATGGGATGCAGAGCACCCAGGTTAAGAACCGTGAGGTCACTGACTTGATTGTGGGTTCATCTGGCTTGATCAGGGCTCACCAGTAGAGAAGTGGTAGGTCTAGAATTAGATAACAGCCACCACAAAGGTTGAGAGCTGCTTTAGTCCACAAACCAGCATATCTTACACTATGAAGATTATTCCTTTGGTAACATATTATGTACTTGCCCCCCCATCCCCATCTTTGCAACCACAAGAATGAAGACCAGAATACCTGTAACAGATGTAGCCCCAGGGAATTTTATATGATTTTAGGAAATATGCTCAAACTCCCAATATTGATTCATATATACGTTTACTTTTAAATATAGCAACACAACAAGGAATCACCAAGTAGTTGAATAAATCAACTTCATGAAAGGGAGAGAAAACTAACCACAGAAAAAAATGAATATATACAATAAGAGTATATATCAAAGAAAAAAATAAATGCATGTAATTCAAATCTATTGAGATTATTTTAAAAAGTTGCCATACCACAAAATAAAAATTTACTGTTATATAAAAATGAAACATTAAAAAAACCAATGAATAAAATTTTAAAAGCAAACAGATAATAAACAAATCTTGAACTAGCTATTAGGGTAAACACACCTGACTCTTTGATTTGGTATATGAACACAATAAATTATCTCAATTTACTGTGAAAACAAAAAGAGATAAAAACATTATGGTAGTACTAGAAGTTGGACAATCTGTCTAACAAGGGTGTAGAGAAAGTTGAATAAAGGAAATGGGAGGAGAGGAATGTGCAATAAATATTATCCAGAGCTGAATACACCTCAAGCTTGGGTGTTGGAGGTGTTAATAAAGGAGACTTGCAGACTTAGTATAGAATTTAAAATTTTCAAAGTTAAAAGACTTCATAATAACTTCCTATGAAGAAAGCAGGCAAACAAAAGGTGACTATTGTCAAAGGGATTCAAATTAAATTCAATATAAAACTGTAATCAGATTTATATTTCTAACTCAGGATATTTGAAAAAAATGGAGAATTTTTCTTTTTTTGTGTGTGACAGAGACAGAGAGAGGGACTGATAGAGACAGAGAGACAGGAAGGGAAAGATAAGAGAAGCATCAATTCTTTATTGCAGCATCCTAGTTGTTCACTGATTGCTTTCTCATATGTGCCTTGATTGGGGGCTGCAGCAGACTGAGTGACCCCTGGCTCAAGCCAGTGACCTTGGGCTCAAGCTAGTGAACTTTGCTCAAACAGGTCAGCTCATGCTCAAGCTGGTGACCTTGGGGTTTCAAAATTGGGTCCTCCGTGTCCCAGTCCAATGCTCTATCCACTGCACCACTACCTGGTCAGGCTAAAGAAATATTTTTAAGTTATAAAAGAAAAGCAGAACTTTATATACTTCAAATATATAATTCATTTTTTTCTCAGTTTAAAGAACTTTTATTAAAGCAAAAATTTTATAATCCAAATTACATTTTTTTGCTCAGTTATTATTTCTTTTGTTTAAAACAGAGTGAGTTTGTGAGCCTTCCCACAGTTAAAAGTTATAAAATTTAAAAAAAGGTTTAAAATTTTTGTACTTTGCTGAAAATTCTTTTCCAGGGGACAACAAAACATTAATTTGTAAAGTATATCATTCACTTTTGAGGAGAAATTAATGACATTTTCCAATTTGAATGAAGGCCAGAAAGTCTTCCGAAAACAATTCATGATTTTCTCCAACAAAATGAACAAAAATGAGGTCAGGAACTATTGAACTCACACAAATATGGAAAGCAAGCTTAAAAAATAAGTCAGCAAAATTTAGAGTTGAAAATATATGATAATTGAAAGTGTGACTGTAAACTTTTAAAACAATCAATATGATTTATATTGATAAAAGTTGAAGCTTAATGAAATATAATAAAAACCAGAAATTAAAACAACAAAATATGGCATATCGGAAAGAAAAGGATAAAGTAACAGACTGCAAAAAATATTTATATTTGGAAGGAAATGTTATAGTTGTTGATTAGTTCTTTATGTTGATAGAGAAATATGTTTAAATATTAAACAAATGTTTAATTTAAATGTTATATAAATAATGGTGGAGTCTCATCTACTTCAACACTACTTTTATATTAAAATATAAAGCTCTGTTTTTTTGAAATAGTTATTGTATATGCAATGAAACCTAATTCTGACTGTTAAGTCTTCTCTTTGGGTGAAAAAATAAGCTGACCATGGTTTTTTTTTTTTTCATTTTTAAAAATTCATTTCAGATTTTAATTTCAACCTTCTATTTATTTTAACCCCTAGATGTAATAGGTTATTTTTTCCTCCTTAGTGTTCCTTTTATCCCATATCCTATTAACCATACTTTTCTTGCTAAAATGCATCCTTTAGCAATATTTAAATATCTGTTGTCTTTGCAGTTCTAAAATAGGTCCATATTTTCTCCCTCGGTTAAATAATATTTATGATACTTAATCTTTCTTCTTGAACAGAAAGTGGATCATTTAAACTTTTAATAAGTGCCAATTTTTGGTAAAACCTTTACCTGAAAAATGTTTCAGGTTGCCCTTTGTGCTTAGGTAACTTGAACAGATATGGCAAAGAGAAACAAGCCAAGCTTACGCTGCCTGTTGTTATGAAAACAATACATAGAGACAAGTACTGAATTGAATATAAATGTTTTTAATTGTATTTTCAGCAAACCCAAGAGGCAGAGGACTTCAGCTCCAAAGTCTGCCTTAACAGCCTCAGTTTGCAGGCCTTTTTATAGGGTGATCAGGGCTTGTTAGGGGCGGGAAAGGAATGTGGCTTCATGTCCCTTCTCAGATCTGGATTCTATTTATCATTAGGGCTTGTCATGGTCACTATTCTTGGAGATAAGATTTATAGCTTTGCTACTTTTCTCAAAGACTTGGATTGGGTCCAACTACTCCATGGTCAAGGCTGTGGACTCCTGTGTTTGATCTAATTTTCAAGGCCTGATGTCTGAGCGAGGGAAGCAATTCAGCTGGCATTCCTAGGCCTTAAAAACAAACAAACAAACAAAATACACAAAGAAAAAAACACTCACAATTCTACAACATAGGATGTAAGATTAATATGTCTACTGTCTATCTTAATCTCTCAGTTCCTCCCAGATGCTTTCCAGGGGCTGCATGAAAGATAAATTCCAATTTAACAAAGGCTCCTTTGAAAAAAAAGAAAGAAAAGAAAAAGAATAAAAGAAAGATAAGATCCTCACTGCATATCAAAGAGAAGGGTCATGGAGAAATCAAGAGAGGAAGAAAAAAGCAAATGTACTTGTAAAGCCAGCAGCCACGGCCACCATCACAGCCGCCTGGCCCATGCAGGTTTGCATTTGATTCAGACAGATGATAATGAAACAATGGAGCCAATAACTGGTGGGCCATAGCTTTAATCCTAGCTTGCACCCGGTGAGCAAGAATAAACACAGTGGGAGAACACTTCCCTTTCCATTCAGGGCTACCAAAGCCACTGACTTATCTGAGTTGCCTAGATTTAAAGGTTTCTAGCTCACTAGCCTTATTCACATCTGTTCCCCATCTCCTTCTCTCTGCACAAACTCTGCACAAACTGGCTTCTCCTTCAGCACTCTGCCATCTTGGCTGCTTTTCCTCTCCTCCACATGGCCCTTCTCTGCTCTGCTCTCTAATGCTAATCTCAGGAACCAAGAGAGCAAGCTCTCGGTCTGCCCCATTTTATAGTGTAGAAATCCAAACTTTTAATCCAATATACAACCAAAGAAGTCTCTGATACAAAGTCATTTAGGCTGGGAAAAGCTTAGTCTTAAAACTTAAGCCTTAGGCTATATCGACCCTGCCTGCTTACAGCCTGTCCCCTCACCCAATGCAAATTATAAGTGAACAAACCTATATATTATATTTACAAACTTATTTAACCAACAGTACTAAATAACTATTTCTTAACTGATACAAATATATAAATTATAACAATTTTCTAAAGAAATAACTTTTTTAAAACAAAGTGAAATTTCAAGTCCTCAAACGAAGAGCATAATCAAAACAAATTCAGAAAGTACTGGTGAATGCTGATAATGCCAGTGGCCTCAGGGGTTTTGGATTCATCTATAGCAGGGGTCCCCAAACAATGGCCCGCAGGCTGCATTGGCCCCCTGAGGCTACTTCTAGCCCCCACCGCACTTTCAGAAGGGGCATCGCTCACATACAGTACTACTTCTGGTGACGTGGTACGCAAGCGTCACGGCTCCAGAAGCGCGTCATATCACTTGTTATGGCTAGCAGTGACAAATATGGAACCGGACATTGACCATCTCATTAGCCAAAAGTAGGCCCATAGTTCCCATTGAAATACTGGTCAATTTGTTGATTTAAATTTACTTGTTCTTTATTTTAAATATTGTATTTGTTCCCGTTTTGTTTTTTTACTTTAAAATAAGATATGTGCAGTGTGCGTAGGAATTTGTTCATAGTTTTTTTTATAGTTCGGCCCTCCAACGGTCTGAGGGACAGTGAACTGGACCCCTGTGTAAAAAGTTTGGAGACCCCTGATCTATAGAACTGTTTTACCCTTGATCCCTAGAGAACAAGAGACCTGAAAGGGAATGCCTAACATACACTTGCAGCTCCATTGAGCTACAGGAATGAGGGTTAGAAATCTTCCTTTTCTTTATTGTGAATCAACATGGACATTTGTGTCTTAGGGCCATAGAAGTCACCTGAGAGGAATCAAGGAGAACTACCAATATGCATAAGCAATTGGAAGGTTAAAAAAAATAAAATAAGTGAATTCAGAGTCATTAAACTCCTTCAGAGTCAAGGTAATCAAAGGGAGTGTTCTGTAAAGGTACATCGATTACAGGGCAACATCCACTTGTATTAAAATAAAAATAAAAATGACCTGTTGGTCAAATAAGTGTAAACATATATATCAATATATGTTTGCTCACTTACAGTTTGCATTGGGTGTGGAGGACAGGCTGTAAGCAAGCAGGGTCATTATAGCCTAAGGCTTAGTTTTAAGGCTAAGCTTTTTCCCACACCCTTGACTGTTGCATGATGTGGGTCCTGCACGCTCATGAGGAATCCCATTATGCCTCAGATAAGTGACTTTGTATTAGAGACTTTCTTGTTTGTATATTGGATTAAAGGTTTTGATTTCTACACTACAAAATGGGGCAGACCAGCAGACCGGGAGCTTGCTCTCTCTCGGTTCTTGAGATTAGCATTGGAGGGGAGAGCAGAGAAAGGCCATGTGGAGGAGAGAAGAGGCAGCCAAGATAGTGGAGTGCTGAAGGAGAAGTCAGTTTGTGCAGAGTCTGTGCAGAGAAAAGGAGATGGGGAACAGAGGTAAATAAGGTTGGTGAGCTAGAACCTTTGATTCTAGGAAACTCGGGTAAGTCAGTGGCTTTGTGAGCACTGAATGAGTGGGTTTTGGAGCCCAGTGTGTGTAAGGTACCAAAAAGCTGCAAATTAATATTGATATTCTAAAAAGAAAAGGTCAGGCTTTCCTATCCTTTCTTTGGAAAATGGAGGAAAAGGAATGTAAAAGTATCCTGACTTATAAGGACGACTAGGGTCATTTGGTTATAAGTTCTCTGAAAAGATTAAGGTTAACTGAGAAACTTCTTCTCTTTCAATAGGAGGCAGAATTTACATACCACCTTGCATTGATTGTATTTCCTTCCTTTCCCAGAATCTTGACAGTAAAATACCTCTAGGCTAGTGAGGGAAGAAGAACCCTGAAAGATTTGTAAATATCTTTGATTGTGTTACCTTGAAAGTCTTAATGTTTTTGTGTATCCCCTAGACAAATGTAATAATCTTGTTAATGACTGTGCCATAATGTCATGCTCTCCCCTGCCCATGTGTGATCAAGGGTATATAAACAGCCCTGAACTATTTTTGGGACTGCACGATTTGGGCCTGCAGATACCCCGTGTCAGCCGTATGCGGCCAGCATATTTAAAATTTTCTCCTTTAGTAAAACTCTTCAAAATTTATCTCTACTGGGTGTCTCTACATGGACTCAATGAAGTGAGGTACAGTGCCTTTAAGAATCTGGGATGCGGTACTTCACAACAATACAAAAAACAAAAAATGGATATCTCAGAAATAGAATCTCAAAAGGTTCTGAAAAAGATCTAAAGACTCAAAGTGATCATTGATAACTTATGATCTCAAGCTACCAGTGTCTTATATTGTTTGGTGTTCAATATTTAAAAATATCCCTTATGACTAATGTAAAGCCAGTAGCCAGGGCCACTATCACAGCAGCCCGGCCCATGCAGGTTCGCATTGGATTCAGACAGTAGGTAAAGAAACAATGGAGCCAAAAACTGATGGGCCATCATCTTTAATCCTAGCTTGTACCCAGCGGGCAAGTAAAAGCACACACTGAGCTCCAAAACCCACTCACATTCAGTGCTCACAAAGCTACTGACTTATTCGAGTTTCCTAGAATCAAAGGTTTCTAGCTCACCAGACTTATTCACCTCTGTTCCCTATCTCCTTCCTTCTCCCTGCACAAACTGACTTCTCACTCAACACTTCGCCATCTTGGCTGCTGCTCCTCTCCTCCACATGGCCTTTCTCTGCTCTTCTCTCTGCTCTCTCCTCTAATGCTAATCTCAGGAACTGAGAGAGCAAGCTTCTGTTCTGCCCCCATTTTATAGTGTAGAAATCAAAACCTTTAATCCAATATACAAAATAGGGAAGTCTCTAATACAAAGTCACTTATCTAATGCATGATGGGATTGTACCACCCCACATCAAAAAGGGTGGGAAAGGCTTAATCCCAAAACCAAACCCCAGGCTACAAGGATCCTGCCTGCCCATAGCCCACAGAGGCACACATTAATATCACTTGGGCAATGGCCTCCACGTGGGCAGCGCCATCTTTAACAAAGTGAGCATAATATATTTTATCTGCCCAACAACAAAATTAAGTTTAGTTTTTATATATTTATGGCCATGTAAAGCCAGTAGGCACGGGCACCATCACAGCAGCCAGGCCCAAGAAGGTTCACATTGGATTTGGACAGTCGGTAAAGAAACAATGGAGCTAAAAACTGATGGGCCATAGTCTTTAATCCTAGCTTGCACCCAGCGGGCAAGTAAAAACACACACTGGGCTCTAAAACCCACTAATTTAGTGCTTACAAAGCTACTGGCTTATCCGAGTTTCCTAGAATCAAAGGTTTCTAGCTCACCAGACTTATTCACCTCTATTCACCATCTCCTTGCTTCTCCCTGCACAAACTCTGCACAAACTGGCCCACTTTATAGTGTAGAAATCAAAATCTTTAATCCAATATACAAAATAGGGAAGTCTCTAATACAAAGTCACTTATCTGAAGCATGATGGGATTGTACCACCCCACATCAAAAAGGGTGGGAAAGGCTTAGTCCTAAAACCAAGCCCCAGGTTACAAGGATCCTGCCTGCCCACAGCCCGCCCCCAACACACATTAATATCACCTAGGCGAGGGGCTTCCATGTGGGCAGTGCCATCTTTAACAAAGTGAGCATAATATATTTTATCTGCCCAACAGGCCAGTACTCGCAGCCATCATGGCCATGAACATCAAGGTTCTCACTGAATTTGGGCACACAGTAAAGAAACCAGAGAATGGTGGGCCATTCTGTTTATTGGTTTCTCATCAAGGCAGTCAAGCCGTAAGAAAGCCAAGGGAAAGGCAGAAAACCTGTTTTTACAATGGAGGGCAAGGGATCATGGAGGAAAAAGAAATCTTTCACACCTCTCAGTGGTGAGTGCAGAATCTCTCTTCTCCTTCCACTCTTTCCTTTCAAAACTTTCTGGTGCAAAAAAACCTCTCCTCCAGCAAACATCAGCAAAACAATGACCCTTCCCAAGCAAGAAGGTAAGTTGCAATTTCATAGACCACATATACCTGGTACAGCCTAGCATCAATTTGTAACAATAAAAGTGAGCAATCTCAAAAAATACAAATTTAGAAAAAACCAAGAACTACATGATTCCATACATTGGTGGGACATAAAAACGAGACTAAGAGACATGGACAAGAGTGTGGTGGTTACCGAGGGTGGGGGTGGAGGGGGCATGGGAGGGAAGGAGGAGAAGGGAAGGGGCACAAAGAAAACTAGATAAAAAGTGACGGAGGACAATCTGACTTTGGGTGATGGGTATGAAACATAATTGAATGACAAGATAATCTGGACATGTTTTCTTTGAATATATGTACCCTGATTTATTGATGTCACCCCATTAACATTAATAAAAATTTATAAAAAAAATAAAAATTTTATAAACTCATTTGCCTAACAATATATCTAAAGAAAACACATTTTCATAATTATTATTTTTTAGAGTATTATAAAAATAACATTAAATGGGCCTGGTGTGCAGACAGTCTGGGCTTTATCCTCAGTCAGAGCACACATGAGAAGAGACCATCTGCTTCTTTTCCTCTCTCTCTCCTCTTTCTCTCTTGCCTTCCCTCTTGCAGCCAGTGGCTTGATTGGTTCGAGCATTGGCCCCAGGCACTGAGGATGGCTTGGTTGATTCAAGCATTGGCCCCAGATGGGAGTTGCTTGGTGCATGTGGGAGTCTGTCTCACTATCTCCTCTCCTCTCACTTAAAAAAAAAAAACATTAAATGATTAATGTAAAGATGTGGTTCCAAAATTTGAAATAACTCCTTAGGCAAAGTGAAATAGAAAACTACAGAATTATATATATACTTTTTGTTGCAAGGAGGTCCAAACAATTTCTTTTCTTGAAAACCTTAACAGTGTATAGCTTTGATTTTTAAATGTATTGGCTGATAATGTTCCTTAAAATTATTATTAATCTTTGTTTTATTTAGAATTATATAAATTTTTTTTCTGTATGCATATATTTTTTCATTATCAGACTCACCAAATAGTTAACTATTTTAGAAAATTTTAAAAAAAAATAAGATTTAATTTTCTTGATTATTTTGTTGATTTTGTTCCTTATTACATTGATTTTTCCTGTATATTTATTATTAATTTCTTCCTTATGCCTTTAGATTTGTCCAATTTTCTTCCTAATTTCTTGATTTAAATATTTAGATCACTTTTCTCAGTATTTCTTATTTTCTGATAAATGATAATAAAGTCACCACGAACTAAATATTTATATATATTCTATAAAATTTGGCATACGAGGCTCCATTGGAGCAAAGATGGCCTGTGCGCTGGGGATGGCTCCTTGGCCTCTGCCCCAGGCGCTGTTAGTGTGGCTCTGGTCGCAACAGAGCGACTCCACGGAGGGGCTGAGCATCGCCCCCTGGTGGGCAGAGCGTCGCCCCCTGGTGGGCGTGCCAGGTGGATCCCGGTCGGGCGCATGCGGGAGTCTGTCTGACTGTCTCGCCCCGTTTCCAGCTTCGGAAAATACAAAAAAAAAAAAAGAAAAAAGAAAAAAAAATTTGGCATAGTGTTTAATTATTATTCCAGGTTATATATTTTGTAATTGCCCTTACGATTTTCTCTGTAACTCACTTTTCATCTAATAGAATAGTTGTTGATTCTAGAACTTAGTATCTTTTTAGGTTATGTTTCTGTCACTGATTTCTAATTTTATTCTATTAGTGTCACAAACCTCGGCTATGTAAAGTTGGTTATGTTTTTCTATTTTTAAATATGATGTAATAATTAATATGTAAATCAAATATGTAATTTGTAAAGGTTAATGATAAACAACTCCAAACCCAACATTCAGGTAAAAATCTAAAGCATCACCCTTTCCAGAGACTGCTTCTTCTCTCCTCCATATGTTTCTCCTTTTTCTATGGTAATAGAAATGTGGTTATAAGTTGAGGTTCTTAATAAAGTGATAACAGTGGAAGTGTCCTATAAATAAATCCTCAAACTTTAATCTTAAAAATGAAAGAATAGTAACTTCTAACTCTCCTTTCTTTTTTTTCCCATTCCTGTGGGCTAGTAGAATGATGTAGTTTTGTGCTATGTTCCAAAAGGCATATTAGATTAACATAATCTTGTTGTTCATTGATGCTGTCCAGCTCCCATGTCAGCACAGAACTTTGCTATTGACATTGGAGAGAGGGGCAGAGGCAGATTAAGGTCTGCTGAGGCCCCGGGTGCAGAAAAAATATTGAACCCCTAAGGGCCCAATGAAGGGCCCCCTTCATTAGAAAAAAGTATAAAGTTGGGGTTTTGCAGGGCCCTTTAGAAGTTGAGGCCCAGGGCGCATGCCTGGTGCATCTGCTGCCATTAAATCCACCTCTGGAGAAGGAGAAAGGACAGAAGAAGAAGGAGAATAATAATATAAATATTAATAATAAAGAGAAGAAGGAGTGGGGGAAACATAAGAGGAAGAGGAGTAAGAGAATGAAGAGGACTAAAATTTTGCCATCTTAAAACTGCTTTTTTTTGAATTTTGATTTTAACCTGGCTATTCAGAAACACAAGACTCAGAAAAAACCTTTGACTCTCCCCCCTTTCCTGCCTGAGAGATTCTGATGGAAAGATCTGCTCTAGGAAGGAAGTCTTAATATAATCACCAAGGGGATTCTGTTAACTAGATCACCTCCATATGTCCCATTATTTCTAGAGTGCCTAGCAAGATTTGTCTGCCATGTATGATCTACTCTTCCTCAGCTATGTGTAAATTGTTATTTCCTTTAAAATCTCAGACACCAGCCACCCCTTTTTCCTTTGTTCATAATTGCATATAAGCCTTAACTGCTGAACGAATTTCAGGTTCATTTTTATATGGCACCTCCAGATGTGCATTTGTATAAATAAATTTTATACATTTCTTCCTTTTAATATGTCTCTGGTAATTTGATTATTAGCCCAGACAGAACTAAAAAGGTGGAATGAAAAGTAATTTTTTTAATCTCCCACAAGGAGGAGGAAGAGAAGGAAGAAGAGAAAAATGAGAATATTTCTGTCTTATTTAAGCTGCTATATTTTAGAGCAGTGTTTCCCAACCTTTTTTGTGCCATGCCCCACCTTAACCTTTCTAAAATTTTTATGTCCCCCCATGTAACATACATAATTTTAAACATTAAAAAATTGATTTGTTCACTTAATAAACATAAATGATAGGTTCTAGGAAGAAATCACTATGAAATTGTTAACAAAACACAGTAAGTAAAATTTCAAAACATATAATGAAAAACAGAAATTTAAATTCCAAATAATTTTAATACAGACTTTTCTATATTAATTTATTATTTTAATTTAGTGTGATCCTTGCGCTTGATGCTTGCTGCACAGAGATTTTATATTAGGTTCCAATTTGGTTAGCTTTAGTCTCAAGTCTCCATGTTGTGTTATATCCAGCCGATTTCTTTTTTTTACCAGTAAATCATTTACAGCACTAAATCCACATTCAGTTAAAAATGAAGATGGAAACGGTAGCAATAGTTTTCTTGCACATTTGGTTGAATTTGGGTATTTGATATCTGTTTCCTCACAAAGCCATACCATCGCTCCTTTGATATTAAATAAAGCTTTAACTGACTCATCATTTTGCAATTCTGCAAGTTCTTCTTGATACTGCATATTTGATATATCAGACAAATCCACTAACATTGGCTGCATCATCCATGTTGGGAAATCAATTTGTTTTAAATCAGAAAATCTTTCTTTTAAATCAGCCGATAGAATATCCAAATGATTGACAATAACAAGTAAAGCGGTATCAGTTACTTCACATTTTTGGAGCCAATGAAACTGTTTAAAGTTTTTGTTGTTAATATGTTTCTGACATAACTCAATATTGGTAATGAAACCAAATATCTTTGCTTTTGCATCGGCAAGAGTTTTATTTGTTCCTTGAAGTTGCTTAATTAATATATTTAGTTTTTCAAAGATATCGGCTAAATAACTCACAAATGCTTTACCATCTATTGTTAACAGATACTTCATTTCAGGTTTGTTGCTTAAAAAATCACTAAGAGTATCAAACAGTTCCATAAATCTTTTCAAACAGTTTCCTTTAGATAGCCATCTTACTTCAGTATGAAGTAAAAGTCTTACATGGTCTTCATTTTGTTCTTCACAAAATAGCTTGAAAAGATGCTCACATTTGGCACTAGCTTTAATAGCATTAACACACTTTATTACTGTATGTAATACTTCATTCAGAACAGGCGAGATGTTTTTAGCTACCAAGTTTTCCCTATGATTAACACAATGCACAAGAATCATTTCTGGATTCGCATCTTTCATCAATTTTAAGCAACCATTTTTCTTGCCCATCATATTGGGAGCACCATCTGCAGCACAAGATGTTATATTTTTCATTGGTATTTCATTGACATCTAAGTAGTTTTTTAGCTTATTATATATATCTTTGGAGGTAGTAGTGCTTTCTAATCTTTTACAGAACAGCATTTCTTCAGCAAAACGTCCTTTATCAATATCTCTTACGTAAGTTATCAATACTGCCTCACTGTCTCTCAAAGTTGATTCATCCATTTGCAAGGAGAATTTTCTTGTTTTCAGCTTTTCAATAAGTTGTTTTTCAACACCTTAATCAACACCGAAATCCTCACTCATTTTGTCTATTCTTCTGCTAACAGTATTGTCACTGAGTGGCATAGCTTTTACATCTTTGTCATCTTTTTCAAGAACCGTTTTAAGAAATGCTGATATTGATGGTTTTATTAAATTCTCTCCTATAGTGTGATTTTCTCCAGTTTTAGTGATGAATAAAGAAATTTGATAACTAGCCTCAAGAACACGATTATTAGTTGAAGTATGAGCAGTAAATAGAGACTTTACTGTTGTTCTTTTTTCAAAATTTTTCTTTAAAGTTTTAAAGTAACTCAAATCTGAATTAATATGAGCACTATGTTTCGCCTTCAAATGTGCCTCAAGATGACCTCATTTCATTGATTCGTTGGTCAAGTATTGCTGGCATAAAAGACAAAAAGGAATCCGCTCATTGTGAACAGCGGGTATGAACCCAAATTTTAAATATTCCTCCGAATATTGATGAGTTTTTTTTCTTGCTTGCACCACTCATTTTACTATGGGCTATAAGAAATAAAAATAAGATCAATTAAAAACTAATATTAAAATATGTGTTAAAATATATTCAATGTGACATAGAGTAAACATATACTAAAAATTTATATTTATTTAAATGTATATAACACATTTACTACACTACCACCGCAAATCAAAAGGTATCTATATTTTTTCCACTTGACAAAATTTTCTGGAAAGTTATGCTTCTAAAATTAAATTTGTCATGCATGCACTATTATAGCCCCAATAATATTTATAAAATATTAGTGCTTTCTAGCCCCGATGCAAGAAGTACTTAATAAAGAGTTTAATATTGATAAAAATAAAATCAAATACTTACCAATTATATCTATACTATATATATATGTATATTTATTAAATCAACGAGCTTTTACAACAGTTTTGACTGACATTTATTTCAAATTAACACCAACTGAATGATGTGAAACACTACAGAAGTGGTGATGGGCCAATTAGGTGAGAATAACTGCTTTGTTTAGCAAGTTTTTAAAACGTCCGGGTTTCCCCGCGGCAGATGGCACACTCTGCGGTGAACCCAGGACAAAGTTTACTTGACGACGCCAATCACCCAGTTGATATTTTGGTCTCGTCAAACGAAATTATACTTAATAATTATTTACCGCAATTATTTAAGAATTGCATTTTTTGTTAAATTTGGCACCGATATCTAGCATTGCATTTAAATGGCCCGGGGCGAAAGAGTTAAAGTCCTCTGGAGTCCATTTTCAAATTGCCCCCTTAACTATCGAATTGTCCCCCTGTGGGGCGTGGGCCCCACGTTGGGAAACACTGTTTTAGAGTTTCCTTCTACAGAAGTACAAAGTGAATGCCAAATAACAGCATTAATATTATTGATAAACTTCCTGTGTTCTCACCTGATCATTTCCAATGTCTCTCACTTTAGAAATACTATCTTGAAATTTTTGTTTATTATTATTATTTAATTTTCTTTTAGTCAGAGGAGGGGGTGCAGAGAGACAGACTTTCTCATGCGTCTAGAACAGGATCCAACAGAAATCCCACTAGGGGGCAATGATCTGCCCATCTGAGGCATTGCTCCATTGCTCAGCAACAGAGCCATTTTTTTTTAGTGTCTGAAGCAATGGAGCCATCCTCACTCAGCACCCGAGGCCAACTTTGCTGGAACCAATAGAGTTATGGCTCCAGTAGAGGAAGAGAGAGAGAGAGAGAGAGAGAGACAGAGAGACAGAGAGAGAGAGAGAGAGAGAGAGAGAAGGGGGAGGAGTGGAGAAGCAGATGGTTGCTTCTCCTGTGTGCCCTGACCAGGAATCAAACCCGGCACATCCACACACTAGGCGATGCTCTACCACTAAGCCAACCAGACAGGGCTGTTTATTATTTTTATGCTTTTAAACTGTAACTGTACTTTTGTGTGGGTGAATACCTAACAAATCTATGAAATTGAGTAAAAGAAGAAATGCTAAATTCTTAATTTTACTATTTTTAAATGGAAAACTTTATGATCCCTTTGATAAGTACAGTGTGCTTTCTATTTGTCATTAGTCTGTGCTGATGATTTTAGTCAGCCTACAGTTACTGACAGAAATGACTGAACTATCATCATATGAAGTCCAGGAGAAAGAATCTGCTTTAATTGTAAGATTTAGTAATAAGTAAAGACTGTATTTATGTCACCATTATTAAATATATGTACCTTTATAATGAATGTAAAATACACTTTTCCCTTGCTTTTAAAAAAAAAAAAAAGTGGTAGGTGGCCTGACCTTGGATTCCCTGACCCATGTAACAATTTTTGACTCATCAATTCAGTAAGACTATTATTCTAGGCATTAAACAATGTAATGATAACACTTAGTTTGTGTCTTCACTCTTCTTAGGGATCACAAACTTCATTGTTTAATTGTCAGAGACTAGAAATAGATTTTTGTGTATTTTAGTTGTTTTATATGCTTGCGTTGTTTACGTGCTTCATATAGTTGAATGTATTCTAGTTGTTTCATATATTTCTAATTACTTAAGGCAAGAAAGTAAATCTTTCCCTGCTATTCTATCTTGGTGGAAAACAGACTTCAAGCATTTTAATTACATTATATATCTTTTTAAAATTGATTTATAGAATATCTTTACATATTTTGTGTAACACGGCATCATACATATGTATTAAAAGTATTTTTCTTCGCCTGACCTGTGGTGGCACAGTGGATAAAGCATTGACCTGGAAATGCTAAGGTCGTCGGTTCGAAACCCTGGGCTTGCCTGGTTAAGGCACATATGGGAGTTGATGCTTCCAGCTCCTTCCCCCTTCTCTCTCTCTGTCTCTCTCCCTCTCTGTCTCTCTGTCTCCTCTCTAAAAATGAATAAATAAAATTAAAAAAAATAGTTTTAGGCCTGACCTGTGGTGGCGTAGTGGATAAAGCATCGACCTGGAAATGCTGAGGTCGCCGGTTCGAAACCCTGGGCTTGCCTGGTCAAGGCACATATGGGAGTTGATGCTTCCAGCTCCTCCCCCCTGTCTCTCTCTCTCTCTCTCTCTCTCTCTCTCCCCCTCTCTCCTCTCTAAAATGAATAAATAAAATAAAAAAAATTAAAAAAAATAAAAAAATAAAAAAAAGTATTTTTCTTATCTCTGATTTGCCTTTTTACTTTTAAGATTGGATGGATTTTTTGGATGTATTCTGTTTAAGACTCTTTTATTAACCAACAATCATGAAGACCTCTTATGTTCTCTTCTAAGTGTTTTATATTTATAATTTGTTTTTATGATTCATTAAAAACAATTAATTGTGTATTGTGGGAGGTAATATTTTTCCAAATAGATATCCAACTAATCTAACACCATTTATTGAAGAGGTCATGTTTATCCACTCAATTGCAGTGGCACTTTTGCCATAACACATGTGACTGAATACAGTTGTCCCTTGCCATATCACAGTTCACTTTTCACTGTATTGTATTTATATAATTTTTTTTTTTTTTTTGCATTTTTCTGAAGCTGGAAACAGGGAGAGACAGTCAGACAGACTCCCGCATGCGCCCGACCGGGATCCACCCGGCACGCCCACCAGGGGCGACGCTCTGCCCACCAGGGGGCGATGCTCTGCCCATCCTGGGCATCGCCATGTTGCGACCCTCCTGGGTGTCACCATGTTGCGACCAGAGCCACTCTAGCGCCTGGGGCAGAGGCCACAGAGCCATCCCCAGCGCCCGGGCCATCTTTGCTCCAATGGAGCCTTGGCTGCGGGAGGGGAAGAGAGAGACAGAGAGGAAGGCGCGGCAGAGGGGTGGAGAAGCAAATGGGTGCTTCTCCTATGTGCCCTGGCTGGGAATCGAACCCGGGTCCTCCACACGCTAGGCCGACGCTCTACCGCTGAGCCAACCGGCCAGGGCCTTATATAATTTAATATTGCATATTTTTCACTATATCACAGGATTTTGTGGTAAAATATGCAATTTCAATCCTAAAAATTGAAAACAATATAAAAATATTAAAATATTAATTGATACATATTAAAAGAATATTAAATCAAAATAAAATACATAACATCATCAGTACTGCACAACTAATTCATCATCATCTTCATCATTCAAGTTGTAGTATATTCACTGGTGAGTACCCATATAGAATTGTATATGCTGTTAAAATTACATAGGTTTAAGAGTGCAGAAAGTGTTTAAGAGCATAAGAAGTGTTTGTAGGAGTGTAGGAAAGGTTAGCAACAGTGTGGGAAAGGTTTATAAGAGTGTAGGGAGGATTTATAAAATGTTAAAATATATATATAAATAATAAAATAAATATAAGGTTCTACTTTACAGATTTTTGCCTATTGCAGGGGGTTCTGGAACCTAACTCCCACAATAGATGAGGGACCATGGTATATGATTCTGAACTTTTTCGCAGAAAGACACACTAATTATAATTAAATATTTAGTTTGCTAATGTGAGTCCTCCAGCTTTGTTCTTCTTTTGAAAAATTATATTACCTATCCAAGCTTTCTTAACTCTCAAATTTATTTTGGAATCAGATTGTTGATTATGTACACATACCTTCACACATACCTGCAATCAATCTATAGGTAAATTTGCAGAGATTGTCATTTTAACCATATTGATACCCCCAATACATAAACCTGTTTATTTGCCTACTTCTTTTTTCTTTTAAATTAGCTTAGCAGTATTTTTTTTTCTTTTTTTTTTTTTTTAATTTTTATTTATTCATTTTTAGAGAGGAGAGAGAGAGACAGAGAGAAGGGGGGGGGGAGCTGGAAGCATCAACTCCCATATGTGCCTTGACCAGGCAAGCCCAGGGTTTTGAACCAACGACCTCAGCATTTCCAGGTTGATGCTTTATCCACTGCGCCACCACAGGTCAGGCCAGCAGTATTTTTTTTAATTTACCTGATACATCTCTTGCATTTCTACAAACTGATAGTTTTATCTATAAATTTGATTATATTCAAGTTAACTTTTACTACCTTAATTTTAAGGACATTTTTCATATTATAAAAATTACAGAAGTAATATACATTTGCCATGATCCATTCAACATGGGGAAAACAATGGATTTCAGGAAAATTCACCCTTGTTGCAGATAAATATTCATTATAAT
This sequence comes from Saccopteryx bilineata, assembly GCF_036850765.1. Classification (NCBI taxonomy): domain Eukaryota; kingdom Metazoa; phylum Chordata; class Mammalia; order Chiroptera; family Emballonuridae; genus Saccopteryx; species Saccopteryx bilineata. Next base: position 84,635,995 of record NC_089491.1, on the reverse strand, counting down.
ATACAAATTTCTGGTGTCCTTTTTCATACATTAATTTTTATATATTCACCTCCACTATATTCTTTATTTCTTTAACAAAATAACATCATATTGAATTTTCTTTTTGTCACTGAAAAACAGATTATTTCCTCAAGCCAAGAGAGTGTAGCTAAGGCATTTTTTCTTGTATATCTGCAAATTTTCATTTCATAAGGAAGTTGTACAATATAATCAAACATTTTTCTACTGATGAAACTTACACTTGTTTCCAGTGAAACTGAGGGTCCTTATTACTTCTTTAAATTTAGTTTTAAGTTCTAGCTCTAGAAATCATGTCTTTCTCACCCCCTCTCAAAGAAGTACTATATCTATAAAGACTAATGGTCGCATTATCTGGACCTCTGGAAAGCTAAATATAACATCTTGAATTAAGTTATATTTCAGTTCCTGATTTCTAAGATGATACCATTCCCTGGCTGCTTTCCCATGAGACTGGACAGAGGGACTGGAAAAAACCTCAGATCTCCAATCAGCTCCCTGCACACCCCCAAGCCCCTAACCCACAGTGTCTTGTGGTTTTGCCCTATATAATCTGTAACTTACATGCCTTCAGGGAGTTCAGAATGGCACCATTCAAACTGAAATAACCAATATTTCTCCAACACAATTCTCAACATCTAATGTTCAGTTCTGCTAGCACTGGGTAGATGAGTACTTTCTGTCTAATACCAGTTCAAACATAATATATGTAAAAACAATTCTTTCTACATCACTGATGTATGCAGTAAGCTATCTTTGTTGTTGCTATGATATCAAAGGACTGTAATTCCATATTATTTATAAAAAAACTAACTTTCACAGTTTCTGTTCAATATGGTTACATAATATTTTTGATTTGAATAAACAGAATCCTAAAACACTAGTAACTTGTCAACTACTTTATTTCATTGTTTGGTTGCATTTTGTATTTTTTTTGTTTCTCTGAAGAAGTTTTAGTAGATTTCCATTTGGCTCTGAGATAGCTTAATGCCTCCATTCAGACCTTTAAATCATTATTTTCTCTAATTTGAATAAACAAGGATTTTCACTTCACTGCACACATTACTAAGGTCATAGCTAAGTTTTTCATCAATCTCTTATAGCCTGAATGAACTCTGTATTTTTTTCATGTTCTTTCTTCTTAACAGCTGTAAGAAGCTGTAACATTCCATTGTCAATGGAATGTTTTGAGAATTTAAGGTCACAATAAAAGTTTTATTTGCGGTTACACAAGTAAAGCATTTTACTTTATTACTTGCAATGAGCAGGAAGCATGGCCTCAATGATTTATCTTAATTACTATGAAACCAATCAATCTGACAGATATTTATTCTCTATAATGATGGGGATCTAAAACTGAGAATCAAGATTTCAGAAATGGTGTCATAAAAGAAACAGCTTTCCCAAGAACTTTGGATCAAGCAGCAAACTGCTTGCTATGTGTAGATACAAATCAAAAGCTTCAGACCAAGAATTCTAAATGACAGAAGGCAATGACAGCCACATTCTTCCCTGTTTCTTTCTCCTCCTTATCTTATGGTTATCTTTCTTTAGCTCTGTTGTTTTAAAGCTTGTATAGAAAACTTCTCTTTGGCAGATGGAACAAGAGGTATTGATATATATCTATTTGGTGTCTCTCATTTAATAAACTGACATCATGTTAAAACTCAGATTCTGATTCAGTATATCTGGGGTCAGATCTGTGATTTTGTGTTTTAATGAGCAACTAGGTTATACAGGTGCTGCTGGTCCAAGGATATCACTTTGCAGAACATAAATCAGAGAGATTTTACATTTGGGATTATAAGCATGTGCTGTAAAAACAATGAAAGATTACAGTTAGCGCAGCCTAAAGTCCCTCTATTAATTTCTCCCTCCTAGCCTAACACCATTTAGGCAGAATATAGAAAATATAATAAAGAAACTAAAAATAAAATCTAGACATAAAATATTTCTTTAACTAGATTATATCATGATTTCACATGAGAGGTACTCTTATACCATAGAATCTTGCCCTTGACATGTTGTTCCTAATTATTGCATTAATTAAAAAGTGACTAAATTCTTGCCAAAAAATATTGCTTCTTTATGAAGCCCTCTTTAGGTAATTATCTTGCAATGCAGTAATCTCTGTCTTTCAATAGGGTAGAACATTAATAATCACAAAGGAAATAGCACCAAAATTTAATTACATTTCAGATTTTTCTGATATCTAATTCTGATTAGATATGCAAAATATCATTAAACTAACTGTACAAGAATAAAAAATATTAAGATAGTGAATTTAATACAAAATCATAAAATCAAATATGACATTTGATTACAAAGCATTAAGTTTTATGAAGCCATAAATTAATCTGTTTGGAGATGTACAAAGAAGTTAACCATTCAACATATAATTGAGTCCACAGGATCAACTAAAGTATGAAATAAAGAAAATAGGAAAATTCATAAATTTGCTGTTTATATTCCAACCACAAACACATATTTTGTTTAACTAACACCTCTGTTCCCCATCTTCTCTCTGCACAAACTCTGCACAAACTGGCTTCTCCTTCAGCACTCCTCCATCTTGGCTGTCTCCTCTCCTCCACGTGGCCTTTCTCTGCTCTCCTTTCTCTGCTCTCTCCTCTAATGCTAATCTCAGGAACCAAGAGGGAGCAAGCTCCAGGTCCGTCTTATTTTATAGTGTAGAAACCAAAACCTTTAATCCAATATACAAACAAGGAAGTCTCTGATACAAAATCACTTATCAGAGACATAATGGGATTCTTCATGAGAGTGCACCACCCTATATCAAAAAGAATGGGAAAGGCTTAGTTTTAAAACTTACAGCCTTAAGCTATAAGAATCCTGCCTGCTTATAGCCTGTCCCCCCACATCCAATGCAAACTATAAGTGAGCAAACATATCATATATATCATTATTTACAAACTTTTTGACCAACAGAAGGAAAGACACACAGAAAGGGCTGCTCAGAGGAGCCAGCAGGGCAGAGGTTCCAGAGAAATTCTGACTGTAAAGGAGGTCCTCCCTGAGAGGTATAGGACCTAACCCCAGGCCTGAGGCCTCAGCCTAGAGCCCCAGAGCATAGAAGAGGTGCTCACACAGCATTTGGTGGTGAAAAGAGCCTAGGTTTCAGTCTGTGAGAAAAAGAGCTCTCAGAGATGAGATGCAGGCTCCACTTTAAAGGGCCAGTGTAAAAAAAATCTCATTCACAGACACTTACCTGGAGCTCTGGCAGGGGAGGGCTGAGGAATAAAGTTGCATGAAGAGAGTGTGAAGTTGGTAGCCCAGGGAAAGTCAGGGAGGGGGAGTGCTATAAAGAATCACCCATTTAACCTTGAATCCTCTATGACTTGGATTGTAAACTTAATTTAAAAGCCTTGAGTAAATGTCTCTTGAACGCAAACACCAAGAAGCTGGGTGAGCGAGTGACCTTTGTGCAGACACAAAGGAATGCATGTGAATGGGCTTTAGAAAATTAGTCTAGAGCAGGGGTAGTCAACCTTTTTATACCTACCGCCCACTTTTGTATCTCTATTAGTAGTAAAATTTTTTAACTGTCCACTGGTTCCAGAGTAATGGTGATTTATAAAGTAGGGAAGTAACTTTACTTTATAAAATTTATAAAGCAGAGTTACAGCATATAATAATAATTACTTACCAAGTACTTTATGTCAGATTTTTGCTGATTGGCAGAATAAATCTTTATAAAACAACTTATTATAGTTAAATCTATCTTTTTATTTATACTTTGGTTGCTTCGCTATTGCCCACCATGAAAGCTAGAATGCCCACTAGTGGGCGGTAGGGACCAGGTTGACTACCACTGGTCTAGAGGTCCTAGATTGCCCCTTCCTTTGTGCTTGTTAATTAGCAAAAAAAAAAAAAAAAAAAAAAAAAAGAATAAGGTACTGACCCAAATTAGTCCTTTCTTCATGTCAGCAAAATGGCCATTAGTCATTCTTTTCCCTTATCACCTGGCCTTCAATTGGGCAGATAAAATATATTATGCTCACTTTGTTGAAGATGGCACTGCCCACGTGGAAGTGATTGCCCAGGTGATATTAATGTGTGTTGGGAGAAGGCTGTGGACAGGCAGGATCCTTGTAGCCTGGGGCTTAGTTTTAGACTAAACCTTTCCCACCCTTTTTGATGTGGGGTGGTACAATCCCATCATGCATTAGATAAGTGACTTTGTATTAGAGACTTCCGTATTTTGTATATTGGATTAAAGGTTTTGATTTTTGCACTATAAAGTGGGACAGACCAGGAGCTTGCTCTCTTGGTTCCTGAGATTAGCATTAGAGGAGAGAGCAGAGAGGAGAGCAGAGAAAGGCCACGTGGAGGAGGCCAGGAGAAGAAGCCCAGATGGTGAAGTGGTGAGTGAGAAGCCAGTTTGTGCAGAGTTTGTGCAGGGAGAAGGAAAGAGATGGGGAACAGAGGTGAATAAGTCTGGTGCTAGAAACCTTTGATTCTAGGAACCTCAGATAAAGTCAGTAGCTTTGTGAGCACTGAATGGGAGTGGGTTTTGGAGCCCAGTGTGTGTTTTTACTTGCCCGCTGGGTGCAAACTAGGATTAAAGATGATGGCCCATCAACTTTTGGCTCTATTGTTTCTTTACCGACTGTCCAAATCCAATGAAAACCTGTGTGGGTCAGGCTGCTGTGATGGTGGCCCTGGCTACTGGCTTTACACCTTTCTTCCTTGTAATCCTGTTTCCATTGTTCTGCTTCTGATCAATAAAAGCTAAAGGAGAAAGAAATTCAGCAGACCTCCCACTCTCTTCTTCTTGACATAAATTTGTGTCTTGAGTAGGTTTCTTCTATGGGACACAGGTAGTTTCTAGCAAGCTGAAGTACTACAGACAGCCACTGGAATCCTTGTGCTGAGAGTTATTCTCCAATTCCCTATTCATCATCTTTTTTTGGTAAAGTAGTACACTCCCTGTGGCATCAGCCTGGATGTTGGGCAGATAAAATATATTGTAAAGCCAGAGGCCAGGGCCACTATCACAGCAGCCTTCTGGCCTATGCAGGTACGCATTGGATTCAGACAGTCGGTAAAGAAACAACAGAGCCAAAAACTGGTGGGCCATTACCTTTAATTCTAGCTTGCACCTGGCGGGCAAGTAAAAACACACACTGGGCTCCAAAACCCACTCCCATTCAGTGCTCACAAAGCTACTGATTTATCCGAGTTCTCTAGAATCAAAGGTTTCTAGCTCACCAGACTTATTCACCTCTGTTCCCCATCTCCTTCCTTCTCCAGCGTCATACTGCACAAACTGGCCTTTCACTCAATACTCCGCCATCTTGGCTGCTTCTCCTGGCCACATGGCCTCTTTCTGCTCTCTGCTCTGCTCTCCTCTCTCATGCTAATCATCCCAGGAACCAAGAGAGCAAGCTCTCGTTCTGCCCCCATTTTATAGTGTAGAAATCCAAACCTTTAATCCAATATACAAAATAGGAAAGTCTCTAATACAAAGTCACTTCTCTGAGGCATGATTGGATTGTACCGCCCTACATAAAAAAGGGTAGGAAAGGCTTAATCCCAAAATCAAGCCCCAGGCTACAAGGATTCTGCCTGCCTTTAGCCCACATTAATATCACCTGGGTAACGTTATCTTTTACAAAGTGAGCATAATACATTTTATCTACCCAACATATATTATGCTCACTTTGTTAAAAATGGCACTGCCCATGTGGAAGCCCATCTCCCAGTGATAATATTAGTTGCCCTTTCTGCTTGGGATGGACATGATTATATTAATGTGTATTGGGGGCGGGCTGTTGGCAGGCAGGATCCTTGTAGCCTGGGGCTTGGTTTTGGGACTAACCCTTTTCCACCCTTTTTGATGTGGGGTGGTGCACTCTCATGAGGTATCCCATTATGCCTCAGATGTGTGACTTTGTATTAGAGACTTCCTTGTTTGTATATTGGATTGTAAAGCCAGGAGGCATGGCTAGGGCCACTATCACAGCAGCCCGACCCATGCAAGTTTGCATTGGATTCGGACAGTCGGTAAAGAAACCATGGAGCCAAAAACTGGTGGGCCATAGCCTTTAATCCTAGCTTGCACCCAGCGGGCAAGTAAAAATACACACTGGGCTCCAAAACCCACTCCCATTTAGTGCTCACAAAGCCACTGACTTATCCGAGTTTCCTAGAATCAAAGGTTTCTAGCTCACCAGCCTTATTCTCCTCAGTTCCCCATTGCATCTCACTCAGCATTCCACCATCTTGGCTGCTTCTCCTGGCCTACTCCACGTGGCCTCCTTCTGCTGCTGGCTCTACTCTCTCCTCTAATCATCCCAGGAACCAAGAGCCACAAACTCCCACTCCGTTCCCATTTTATAGTGTAGAAATCCAAACCCTTAATCCAATATACATAATAGGGAAGTCTCTAATACAAAGTCACTTCTCTGAGGCATGATAGGATTGTACCACCTCACACCAAAAAGGGTGGGACAGGCTTAATCCTAAAACCAAGCCTCAGGGTACAACAATTCTCAACACACATTAATATCACCTGGGCGATGGCATCTTTTTTTTTTTTTTTTTTTTTTTAAATTTTTTTTTTTAATTTATTCATTTTAGCGAGAAGAGTGAGAGACAGAGAGAGAGAGAGAGAGAGAGAGAGAGAGAGAAAGTGAGAGGAGAGAGAGAGAGAGAGAAGGGGGGGAGGAGCTGGAAGCAACAACTCCCAGATGTGCCTTGACCCGGCAAGCCCAGGGTTTCGAACCGGCGACCTCAGCATTTCCAGGTTGATGCCCTATCCACTGCGCCACCACAGGCCAGGCGATGGCATCTTTAACAAAGTGAGCATAATACATTTTATCCGCCCAACATGGATTAAAGGCAAGGCCACCAGTTCTTGGCTCCATTGTTTTATTACCATCTGTCTGAATCAAATGCAAACCTGCATGGGCCAGGCGGCTGTGACTGTGGCTGTGGCTACTAGATTTACACTGGGGTGAGCAATTCCTCCACCTTTGGAATCTCTCCCACCCCACCATGTGGATATTGGGTCATTCTGAGAAGTCAATCATGAAGCAGCGGGCATGTTAGTGCTCAGTTTTCTGACATTGAGGCCAAAGCATTTCCCACACTCTCCCGAGTTTATGACTGGTGCTTCTACCTCATGAGAGACTCAGTAGAAACTGTCCAGACTGTGGGCAGACCACATCTCTGGGTCTCAGAGGCCACACCAACTGGACTCTTGGTAGCCATACCCTACTGAGGTCTATATAAAAGGTCTGGTCAGACTGACACCTGGAACAGATCCACACCCATCACCCCTCCTAATCCCTGAATTGCCTCAGGCTCTAGACTCTACCAGAGGTAATTTCAGTGGTTTAGCCCAAGAAGCAGTCCACAGACAGAGCTGTAGGAGGCAGGGCTCAGGGAACCAGGTCTTTTGTGAACCTTCCCCCAGTCCAGGTGTGGGTAAAAACCAGCCTAGGTGTGCAGGTTGGTATTTCCATGTGTACCTGGGCCCAGCAGAGGCAGCCACAAACAGTAGATTGCTTGTAGCTCCAAGAAGCTTGCTGAAAGTCAATCACAGGCAGTGTTCCCCACTGGTTTCCATGAGCCCCTTCCAGGGAGGCCCAGGGCCAGGATATCTAGAGACCAACTTCAAAAAGCATCAGTTCAGGACCTAATGACCCTTACTGGTGGCATGTCCTAAGGGAGGGCTTATTGGACATTGGGCCCAACTTACACAAATTCTATTTTTTATGATCAGCACTGACACAGTGGCTTATGTGCATATAACAGGGTGGTGCTTCACAGTCAGCCAGCCCAGATGCTGGATATCCTGCCCCCACTTGGCAAGATTCCACAGGGGAAAGTGAGAGAGCCTTGAAGTATAGACATTCAAAGTGTGGGTCCACATGAGCCTATTGTTGGGTCCAGTTGAGTAACTTTGTACTTTCTGGGGAGAAAAAGCCAGCTCCATGGGAGGACTCTCACACTCTTCCTCCCAGCGGCTAGGAGCTCATCAGCTGGAAGAACTTTTCCAGAAGGGCTGACAGTCCCCAATCTGAACCTGCTGCTCATCTCACTGGGGAGAAATAGAATTGGAATATCCAATAGTGTCTGAGGGATCAGGTGTTGAAATAGGAGCCACTTTCCTCATTCTGAGCTACTGACCAACAGATCCCTTAAATGGGTTTACTAATATGCCTCCAACCTCAGATGCCCTAATCTACCAAGCTTGCAACCTGCAGAGGGGTTGGTTGGGTGAGGCTAGTCTGAGCCCACACTACTCTCTTTCTACAAAAGACTCAGTGGGAAGACCATGCAGCTGCAAGAAAAGGTGGAGAAGCTGGAAAATAGAGGCATATCTTACAAAGCCTGGGGCTTTTACAGAGTTGCTGTCACCTCTAAGTAAGAGAAAGCTGATCCTTATAGACAGATTGGCCCCTCCCACACTACCTAGGCACAGAAAATGCAGACATAAAGAGCAAACAGAGCAGTAGCTCCAGGCCAGTAGCATATGGAAGGTTACAAGCAATGGTTGAATTAATATTTTCATACAAAAGGAGGGTAAATACTATCCAAAAGAAGCATTTCTAGTGCAAAAATCAAATAAAAAACAGTGGCCTGGAGGTCAGGACATGGAGCCCATCTTTGTCATAAAGACAGCACAACAAATTTCAAAGCCAAAGCAGATCTACCAAATACACAGACAAAATGGACAAAGAAATATGACCCAAATGAATCAATAAGAGAAAACTCCAAAAAAAGAACTAAATGGAATGGAAATAACCAAACTACCAGTTGCAGAATGTAAAATAATAGTTTTTAGGATGCTCATGGACCTTAGAGCAACAATAAATGATCACAATAAGAACTTAGACAAAAAGATAGCAATCTTCAAAAAAGACATTGAAATAATTTAAAAAATACAGTAAGAAATGACAAATATAATATCAGAAATGAAGACTGTACTAGAAGGAATCAACACCAGGCGGGATGAGGCAAAGGGTCAAATCAGTGATTTGGAGGACAAGATAGGCATAAGCACAGAAACAGAGTAGCAAAAAGAAAAGAGGAAATTCTAAGAGAGCTCTGTAACAACATGAAGAGAAACAAGATCCACATCATATGGATTCCTGAAGAAGAGAATGAACAAGGAGTGGAGAACTTATTTGAAGAATCATAAGAAAGAACTTCCCAAAAATGAAGAAGAAAAAAATTCACACAAGAACAAGAAGCACAAAGTTCCATTAAGATGAACCAAAAGAGGTATACACCAAGACATATCATAATTTAAATGCCAATGTTAAAAGACAAAGAAAGAATACCAAAAGCTACAAGAGAAAAGAAGTTAATTACCTACATAGGAGCCCCCATAAGGATGACATCTGACTTCTCAACAGAAATATTTCAGGCCAGAGGAATTGGCAGAAAATATTCAGTGATGCAAAACAAGAACCCACAACCAAGACTATTTAATCCAGCAAGGCTATCATTTAAAATTGAAAGAGAAATAAAAAGCTTACAGACAAAAAACAAAAACAGAACTCAAGGAATTCATTACAACAAAATCAGTAATTCAAGAGATATTAGGGAGCCTGCTATAAAAACAAAAAAAGAAATGGAGAGAAAAAAATTATAGGTTTAGAGAATAAAATGACAAGAAATAAGTACTTATTAATAATAACCTTAAATGTAAATAAATTAAATTCTCCAATAAAAAGACATAAGGTAGTTGTATGGATAAGACAACAGGATCTACATATATGCTGTCTACAAGAGACCCACCTAAGAACAAAAGATACACATAGACTTAAAGTGATGAGATGGAGAGAAGTATTTTATGAAAATGGAAATAAAAAAAACTGGGGTAGCAATAATTATATCTGACAAATAGCCTTTTAAAGAAAGGCCATAGTAAGAAACAAAGAAGGTCATTACTTAATGATAAAGGGAGAAATCCAACAAGAGAATATAATCATTGTAAATATCAATGCACCTAATATAGCAGCAATTATATATATAAAATATTTATATGGACATAAAGGGGAAGACTAACAGCAATCTCATAATATTATAGAATTTTAATACCCAAATAACTTCAATAGACAGATTCTTTAAACAAAAAATTAACAAAGAAACAGTGGGCTTAAATGAAAGCCAGATCAACTGGATTTAATTGATATCATCAGAACATTTCACCCCAAAGCAACAGAATGTACATTGTTCTCAAATGTTCCTGTTACATTTTCTTGGATAGACCACATGTTAGGACATAAAACAAGACTCAATATATACTGCTTACAAATATTAGGGAATATTTTATTGCTTCATATTCATTTTTAAATATTCCCTAGTTTTTGTGAGCAGTATATTTAATAATATTGAAATCATATCAAGCATCTTCTCTAATCACAATGGCATGAAACTAGAAATTAACTACAATACAAAAACTGAAAAACATTCAAACACTTGGTAGCTAAATAGCATGTTATTAAATAATAAATGAGTTAATAATCAGCATAAGAAAGAAATAAAAAATTTCCTCAAAACAATTGACAATGAACATAAAACAATTCTAAATTTATGAACACAGCAAAAGCAGTCCTGAAAGGGAAGTTCACAGTATTATAGGCATACCCTAAGAAGAAAGAGAAAGCATAAATAAACAATCTAACCCTGCACCTAAAAAAATTGGAAAAACAAACAAACAAAGCCCAGAGGAAGTAGAAGAAAGAAAATAACAAAAATTAGGGTGAAAATATATCACATAGAGGCTAAAAATACAGTACAAAAGATCAGCTAAACCAAGAGCTGTTTTTTTGAAAAGGTAAACAAGATAAATGAACCTTAATCAGACGCATCAAGAAAAGAAGAGAGAAGACCAAATTAAATAAAATTAGAAATAAAAGAAAAGAAGTAACAACTGATATCACAGAAATAAGAGAATCATAGGAAAATACTCTAATCTGTACATCAAAAAATTGGAGAACCTAGGTCAGTGATGGCAAACCTTTTATTAAAACTGCCCACTTTTGGCCCTGGCTGGTTGGTTCAGTGGTAGAGCATCAGCCTGGCATGCAGGAGTCCCGGGTTTGATTCCTGGCCAGGGCACACAGGAGAAGCGCCCATCTGCTTCTCCACCCCTGCCCCTCTCCTTCCTCTCTGTCTCTCTCTTCCCCTCCCGCAGCCGAGGCTCCATTGGAGCAATGTTGACCCTGGTGCTGGGGATGGCTCTATGGCCTCTGCCTCAGGCGCTAGAATGGCTCTGGTTGCAACAGAGCAATGCCCCAGATGGGCAGAGCATCGCCCCCTGGTGGGCATGCCAGGTGGATCCCAGTCGGGCACATGTGGGAGTCTGTCTGACTGCCTCCCCATTTCCAAATTCAGAAAAATACAAAAAAAAAAAAAAAACCAACTCTGTTCACTTTTGCAGGCTGGTCAACCTGGTCGCTCCTGCTCACTAGTGGGCATTCCAGCTTTCATGGTGGGCTAATCGAGGTGCCATTTGGTTGCTCCACTACCAGTCCACCATGAAAGCTGGAAGACCACTAGTGGGCAGGAGGGACCAAGTTGACCAGCACTGCAAAAGTGGGCGGTTTTTATAAAAAGATTTGCTATCATGGACCTAGGTGAAATGGACAAATTCCTACAAAAAATCATCCAAAACTGAATATGGAAGAATCAGAAAACCTAAGCAGACTGATCACAACAAATGATACTGTAACAGTTATCAAAAAACTTCAAGCAAACAAAAGTCCTGGGCTAGGTGGCTTTACACGTGAATCTTACCAAATATTTAAAGAACTAACATTTATCTTTCTCAAGCTATTCCAAAAAATTTAAGAAGAGGAAGAATTCTTATTTATTTTAAAAGGCGAGCATTATCCTTATTCCAAAATCAAGTAAAGAATCTACAAAAAAGAAAACTATAGGTCAATATCTCTGATAAACATATATGCTAAAATTCTCAACAAGATATTAACAAATCAGATCCAGCAATACATTAAAAAGATCATACATCATAATCAAGTAAGATTTATTCTGGAGAGAAAAGGTTGGTACAATATTCACAAATTATCAAACATGGTTCATCATATAAACAAAGCAAAAGATAAAAATTATAAAAATAGAGGCAAAAAAGGCATTTGATAAAATCCAGCACCCATTTATGATCAAAACTCTGAGCAAAATGGGAATACAGGGAACATACTTCAACATAATGAATGCCATATATAACAAATTGAAAACCAACCTCACACCCAATGTGCAAATTTAAAAGTGATCCCTTAAGATCAGGAACAATACAGGGATACCCCCTTTGGATACTTATTCAACATAGTTCTGGAAGTCCTAGCCACAGCAATTAGACAATAATAAGAAATAAAATGTATCCAAATTGGGAAAGAAGAAGTAAAGCTTTCATTATTTGCTGAAAGCATGATACTGTACATAGAAAACCCTAAAATCTCAGTCAAAAAATTACTTGACCTAGTAAGGAAACTCAGCAAAGTGGCAGGATATAAAAACAATATTCAGAAGTCAGTAGCATTTTTATACACCAACAATAAAAAGTCCAAAAGAGAAATTAAGGAAACAATCCTCTTTACCACTGCAACAACAACAAAAAAGTACCTAGGAATACATTTAACCAAGGAGGGAAAAGAGTTGTGCTCGGACAATTATAAGACATTGAAAAAAGAAATCAAGGAACATAGAAACAAGTAGAAGCATATACCGTGTTCATGGATAGGAAGAATTAACTTAACATCACTAAAATGTCTATTACTACCCAAATCAATCTATAGATTCAATGCAATTTCTATTAAAATATCAAGAGCATAAATCATATATCTAAAACAAATATTCCAAAAATTTATATGGAACCAAAAAAGAACAAGAATAGCCTCAGCAATCTTGAAAATGAGGAGCAAAGTGGGAAGTATCACACTTCCTGATATCAAGTTATACTACAAGGCCACTGTAATCAAAGCACCTTTGTATTGACATAAGAACAGGCATACATATCAATGGAACAGATCAGAGAACATAGAAATAAATTCATGCTTTTATGGTCAACTGATATTTGACAAAGGAGGCAAGAATATACAATGGAGTAAAAACAATCTCTTTAATGAATGGTTTTGGAAAAATTGAACAGGTACATGGATAAAAATGAAACTTGACAATCAGCAGAAACCACTCACAAAAACAAATTCAAAATACATTAAAGACTTACATGTAAGGCACACCATAAAAATCTTGGAAGAAAACATAGGCAGTAATAATAAGACAATCCACTCAATGGGAGAACATATTCCCTGATACATATGATAGGGAATTAATAACCAAAATTTATAAAGTACTTCTAAAACTCAACACCAGGAAGGTAAAAAAATTCAACTGAAAAATGGACAGAGGAACCAGAATATGGCAACAGAGTAGACAGACATTACAACTCCCACCTACCAGAACTGAAGTGGATTACAACGTAACTTGAGAACAATCATCTTGAAAAAACAACTTTGGACTAAACAAAGAGAAATCTATAACCAAGGATCACCGAAGAAACCACACTGAGACTGGTAGGAAGGGCGGAAACATGGAAAGGGCTGCCCCACTCCCAAGAGTGAGAGGTGGCCTGGATGGACTCTCATGGTGGGGTGGATTGCTCAGAGAACTGTGGGTGCTCAGCCCCAAGACCAGAGCCCCAGCCTAAAGCCCCAGAGACTAGAAGAGGCATACAAACAGTATTTAGCTGAAAGAAGAGCCAGGTTACTGCTTGCGAGAGGGAGACAGAACTCTCAGACCCAGGCTCCATCTTAAAAGGACCACACAGAAAACCTCATTTACAGCCACTTTCCCAGAGCTCCTGTAAAGGAGAGCACTGAGAAGACTGTAATTATGAGAGGAGATTGTAATCTCGGAGGCACAGAGAGAGACTGTGGGAGATAGCCACCCTAATCCCTGCTCTTCTGAGTCACTCCCCAAATCTAAAGTGGCCATTTATTTCTGGAAGAAGCAACACCAGCAAAGGGAAGGAATTACCCCACTCACCAGAGGCTCTCCTACTCCAGTCAGAGCAAAGAGTCGCTTAGAAGCAGGGGTCATGTCAGGAACACAGCTTTTGAGTGCTGAGGTCTGGGCTACACCATCTCCCCATGCTGCTGTGTACCCCATGAAGAATGGGTGGGCCAGGCTTAAGCAGCAGTGGGGGCAGTGCCTGGTGAGTCTGCCGGTGCTCCTGTTGGGGTGGTGCCTGGCAAAGTGACCCACACACCCACAGGGGAAATAGCCCGTGTGCCTGTGCACTCAGCAGTGTTCATGCCCAAATGCCCAAGGATGTGGCAGCAGTGTCAGGCCAGCAGGCAGACCACACCTTAGGAACACAGAGGCCACACTCACTGGCTAAAAGTAGATAAAAGCCAGCCTAGGAGTGCAGCTAATATTTACAATGGGCACCTGGGCTCAGCAGAGGCAACCACAAATTCTGGATCACCTGTAGCTCCAGGAAGGTTGCTAAGGGCAAGGCATAGGCAGTGACTCCCAATAGTCTGCACCAGGTTCTTGCTAGGAAGGTCCAGGGCTGGCACATCCAGCAGCCAGATACAGAGAGCATCAGCTCAGGACCTAACAACCCTAGTTAGGCTGGTATCTTTACAAAGGGATCCTCACACCTGATCCAGCTAAGGCATAGAAAATGCTGACACAAATAGCAAAAATAGCAGTAACAGCAGAAAAGTAGCCTACAGCAGATTACAAACAAAAGCTGATGCCAACACAAGAAGATCTAGAAACAACACATCTGGAAGGTGGAGGAAGACAACACTAACCCTATACACAGCTAGCTACACAAACAGCACACCCAAATGAGCAGTCTACACACAGGCAGAATGGGAAGACAGAGAAATGCAATCCAAATGAATTAATAAGAGAAATCCCAGAAACTGAAGTGATAGAGATAACAATTAAAATAATAATTGTTAGAATGCTCAAGGATCTTAGAGCAACAATGGATGGACATAATGAGCACCTAAATAAAGAGATAGAAAGCATAAAAAGAGACATTAAAATCATAAAAAAAGACTCAGACAGAAATGACAGATACAATATCAGAAATGTAGACTACACTAGAAGAAATTAACAGCAGGCTGGATGAAGCAGAGAATCAAATCAGTGATTTAGAGGACAAGATAAACAAAAGTACGGAAGCAGAACAACAAAAAGAAAAGAGGCTCAGAAAGTCTGAAGAAACTCTAAGAGAGTTCTGTGACAACATGAAGAGAAACAACATCTGCATCATAAGGGTTCCTGAAGGAGAAGAGAAAGAAAAAGGGACAGAGAACCTGATTGAAGAAATCATAGCAGAAAACTTCCCTAAATTGACGAAGGAAAAAGTCACACAAATTCAAGAAGCACAGAGTCCCATTAAAGAGGCACCCAAAGAAACTTACAACAAGACACATCATAATTAAAATACCAATGATAAGAGAATACCAAAAGCTGCAAGGGAAAAGCAGTCAATCACCTACAAAGGAGCCTTCATAAGAATGACATCTGACTTTTCAACAAAAAACTTAAGGCCAAAAGGGAATGGCAAGAAATATTCAAAGTAATGCAAAACAAGAGTCTATAACCAAAACTTCTTTATCCAGCAAGGCTATCATTTAAAATTGAAGAAGAAATAAAAAACTTCCCAGGAAAAAAAAGAACTCAAGGAATTCACTACAACCAAACCAATGCTGCAAGAATGTTAAGGGGCCTGTTATAAACAGAACAAAGGGAAAAAAATCTAGAAAAAGAGGAATGTAGATTTAAGTAATAAAATGACAATAAAAAGTATATATCAATAATAACCTTAAATGTAAATGGATTAAATGCTCCAATCAAAAGACAGGCCAGCTGTGTGAATAAGAAAACAGAAACTGTACATATGTTGTCTACAAGAGACCCACCTCAAAACAAAAGATACACATAGAATGAAAGTGAAAGAATGCAAAAAAATATTTCATACAAATGGAAATTAAAAAAAAAAGTTGGGTTGTCAATACTATCTGACAAATAGACTTTAAAACAAAGGTTATAGTAAGGAATAAAGAAGGTCACTGCATAATGATAAAGAGAGCAATCCAACAGGAAGATATAACCATTATAAATATCTATGCATCTAATATAGGAGCATTTAAATATATAAAGCAGATTTTGATGGATATAAAGGGCAAGATCAACAGCAATACTATAATAGTAGGGGATTTTAATACAATACTAACATCATCAATGGATAGATCTTCAAGAAAGAAAATTAACAAAGTAACAGTGGCCTTAAAGGAGACACTAGATCAGTGGTAGTCAACCTGGTCCCTACCGCCCACTAGTGGGTGTTCCAGCTTTTATGGTGGGCGGTAGCAGAGCAACCAAAGTATAAATAAAAAGATATATTTAACTATAATAAGTTGTTTTATAAAGATTTATTTTGCCAAACTTAGCGAAAATCTGACATAAAGTACTTGGTAAGTAATTATTATTATATGCTTTAACTTGCTGTAACTCTGCTTTATAAATTTTATAAAGTAAAATTACTTTCCTACATTATAAATTACCATTACTGTGGAACCTGTGGGCAGTTAGAAAATTTTACAACTAACAGAGATACAACAGTGGGCGGTAGGTATAAAAAGGTTGACTACCCCTGCACTAGATCAACTGGATTTAATAGATATCTTCAGAACCTTTCACCCTAAAGCATCAGAATATACATTCTTTGCAAGTGCTCATGCTACA
The DNA here is from genome assembly GCF_036850765.1 of Saccopteryx bilineata. Classification (NCBI taxonomy): domain Eukaryota; kingdom Metazoa; phylum Chordata; class Mammalia; order Chiroptera; family Emballonuridae; genus Saccopteryx; species Saccopteryx bilineata. The sequence continues at coordinate 84,619,210 of NC_089491.1, read as the reverse complement.
TTCTCTAGGATATACCACATGTTAGGACACAAAATGAGTCTCAATAAATTTAAGAAGATTGAAATCATATCAAAGCATCTTCTCTGATCACAATGGTGTGAAACTAAAAGTCAACTACAATAGAAAAACTAAAAGATATTCAAACACTTGGAGACTAAATAGCATGTTATTAAATAATGAATGGGTTAAGAAAAAGATCAAAGAAGGAATAAAAAATGTCCTTGAAACAAATGAAACTAAACATGCAACAACTCAAAATTTACGGGATACAGCGAAAGCAGTCCTGATGAGAAATTTCATAGCATTAAACGCATAATTTAAGAAGCAAAAAAAGGCTAAAATAAACAACTTAACCCTGCATCTAAATGGACTAGAAAAAGGAACAACAAGGAAAGCCCAGAGGAAGTAGAAGGAAGGAAATAATAAAGATCAGAGTGGACATAAATGACCCAGAGGCCAAAAAAAAATTACAGAAGATCAATGAAACCAAGAGCTGGTTCTTTGAATAAGAATAGAAGATTGATGAACCTTTAACCAGACTCACCAAGAAAAAAGGAGAGAGGACTCAAATAAATAAATGAGAGTGGAGAATTAACAACTGACACAGCAGAAATAAAAAGGATTGTAAAGAAAATACTATGAAGAACTGTATGCCAAAAAATTAGACAACCTAGGTAAAATGGACAAATTCCTTAAAACATATAATCTTTCAAAATTCAATCTGGAAGAATCAGAAAACCTAAACAGTCAATTACAACAAATGTTATTGAAACAGTTATCAAAATACTCCCAACAAAGAAAAGTCCTAGGCCAGATGGCTTCAAAGGCTAATTCTACCAAATTTTCAATGAGGAATTAACTTCTATCCTTCTCAAGCTATTTTAAAAACTCAAGAGGAGGCAAGATATCTAAGCTCCTTTTATGAGACCAGCATAATCCTTATTGCAAAACCAGGCAAAGACACTACAAAGAAAGGAAACTATAGGCCAATATCCCTGATGAATTTAGATGCTAAAATTCTCAACAAAATATTAGCAAACTGGATCCAGCAATACATGAAAAAAATCATACATCATGATCAAGTGGAATTTATTCAGGGGAGGCTAGGCTGGTACAATATTCACAAATCAATCACTGTTATTCATCACATAAACAAAAGGAATGGGAAAAATCACATGATAATATCATAGGATGCAGAAAAAGCAATTGATAAAAGTCCAGCACACATTTATAATCAAAACTTTCAGAAAAGTGCAAAAACAGGAAACATACCTCAACATGATAAAGGCCATCTATGACAAACCCACAGCCAACATCATACTCAATGTGCAAAAATTAAAAGAAATTCCGTTATAATCAGGAACAAAGCAGGGGCGCCTACTTTCAACACTCTCTGTCAACATAGTTCTGGAAGTCCTAGCCACAGCAATCAGACAAGAAGAAGAAATAAAAGGTATCCAAATTGGAAAAGAAGAAGTAAACCTATCATTATTTGCTGATGACATGATACTGTACATAGAAAACCTTAAAGTCTCAGTCAAAAAACTACTGGACCTGATAAATGAATTATCAGGCTGGCAGGATATAAAATTATTTTTCAGAAATCAGAGGCATTTTTATACACCAACAATGAACTGTCTGAAAGGGAAATTAAGAAAACAGTTTCCTTCACTATTGCAACAAAAAGAATAAAGTACCTAGGAGTAAATTTAACCATGAACATTAAAGAATTATACACAGAAAATTATAAAACATTAATGAAAGAAATCAAGGAAGATACAAATAAGTGGAAGCATATATCATGTTCATCAATAAGAAGAATAAACATCATTAAAATATCTATTTTAACCAAATCAATTTATAAATTCAATGCAATTCTTATTAAAATTCCAATGGCATACTTCAACAATGCAGCACAAATATTCCAAAATTTTATATGGAACTAAAAGAGAACATGAATAGCCTCAGCAATCATGAAAAAAATAAAGTGGGTGCTATTACACTTCCTGATATCAAGTTATACTACAATACCATTGCAATCAAAACAGCTTGGTACTGGCATAAGAACAGGTATATAGATCAATGGAACAGAACAAAGAACCCAGAAATAAACCCACAGCTTTATGGACAATTGATATTTGACAAAGGAGGTAAAAGCATACAATGGAGTAAAGACAGTCTTTTACAAATGGTGTTGGGAAAATTGGACAGGTAAGTGCAAAAAACATGAAACTAGACCACCAATTTACACCATTCACAAAAGTAAACTCAAAATGGATAAAAGACTTAAATGTAAGTCACAAAACCATAATCATCTTGGAAGAAAACATAGGCAATAAGCTCTCCCACATCTCTTAGAGCAATATATTTGCTGATTTAACTCCACCATCAAGTGAAATAAAGGACAGGATGAACAAATGGGACTATTTCAAACTAAAAAGATTTTGCACAGCAAAAGACACTGTTAACAAAATAAAAAGACAATGCACACAGTGGGAGAAGATATTCGCCTATACATCTGATAAGGGTTTAATAATCAAAATTTATAAAAAATTTCTGAAACTCAACACCAGGAAGTTAAATAATCCAATCAAAAATGGGCAAAAAAAATGAGGAGACACTTTTCTAATGAAGACATACAGATGGCCAATGGGCAGATGAAAAGATGTTCAACATCACTAGAGAAATGCAAATTAAAACCACAATGAGATAACACCTCATACCAGTCAGAATGGTGCTCATTAACAAAACAACACGATAGGTGCTGGCAAGAATGTGGAGAAAGGGGAACCCTCCTGCACTGCTGGTGGGAATGCAGACTGGTGCAGCCACTGTGGAAAACAGTATGGAGATTCCTCAAAAAATTAAAAATGAAACTGCCTTTTTTTTTTTTTTTTTTTTTTTTGTATTTTTCTGAAGCTGGAAACGGGGAGAGACAGTCAGACAGACTCCCGCATGCACCCAACCGGGATCCACCCGGCACGTACACCAGGGGCGAGGCTCTGCCCACCAGGGGGCGATGCTCTGCCCCTCCGGGGCATCACTCTGCTGCAACCAAAGCCACTCTAGCGCCTGGGGCAGAGGCCAAGGAGCCATCCCCAGTGCCCGGGCCATCTTTGCTCCAATGGAGCCTTGGCTTGCAGGAGGGGAAGAGAGAGACAGAGAGGAAGGAGGGGCGGGGGTAGAGAAGCAAATGGGTGCTTCTCCTATGTGCCCTGACCGGGAATCGAACCCGGGTCCCCCGCACGCCAGGCCGATGCTCTACCGCTGAGCCAATCGGCCAGAGCCAGAACTGCCTTTTGATTGAACTATCCCACTTTTAGGAATATATCCTAAGTATAGCAAATCACTGATTCAAAAGAAGAAATGCACCCCCATGTTTATGGCAGCATTGTTTACAACAACTGAGATCTGGAAAGAGCCTGTCTGTCAGTGGATGAATGGTTTAAAATGCTGTGGTACAGATACACAGTGGAATACTAGGTGGCCATGAAAAGGAAGGAAATCTTACCTTTTGCGACAACATGGATGGACCTGGATGCTATTATGTTAAGTGAAATAAGCTAAGCAGAGAAAGAAAAATATCGTATGACCTCACTCATTTAAGGAATCTAATGAACAATGTGAACCGAGGAACGAAATAGAGGCAGAGGTGGAATCAAAGGACCACAGAGAAAGCTGACAGAAGGAAAGGGGATGAGAGGATGGATCAAAGAAGGGAAAGAGATTAGTAAAATTATATATACATAACAGCGTTATAGAGAGCAAGACAGCAAATCCTGTAGGGAAGGTGAGAAGGCATTGAGGTGAGGGGGCAAAGCAGGGCCGAGGGGAACATGGGGATGGGGGGAGATATATTTGTTGGGGCACTTGAATCTATGGAAACACAATAAATTAAAATCAATAAAATTTTTTTTAAAAAGTAAAATGGTCAAAGGAACTGAATAGATACTTCTCAAAAGAGGAAATACAAATGGCCAGTAAGCATATGAAAGAATGTTCAATGTCATTAGTCATTTGAAAAATGCAAGTTAAAACCACAATGAGATACCACCTCACTTGTGTCAGAATGGCTTTCATTAACAAATCAACACAGAGCAAGTCCTGGCAAGGTTGAGGCAAAAAAGGGAACCCTCCTGCACTGCTGGTGGAATGCAGACTTGTGCAGTCACTATTAAAAACAGTATGGCATTTTCTCAAAAAATTAAAAATGAAACTGCCTTTTGACCCAGCTATCACACTCTTAGAAATATATCCTAAGTATTCTAAAACACTAATTGAAAAGATGATATGCACCCTCCCTCCCTTTTTATTGCAGCATTGTTTATAATAGCTAAGATCTGAAAATAGACCAGGTGTCCATCAGTGGACGAGTGGATAAAAAAGGTGTGGTACATTTACACAATAGAATACTACTTGGCTTTGAGAAAAAAAGGAAATCTTACGTTTTTTAATGGCATGGATAGACCTGGAAATTATTATGCTAAAGGAAATAAACCAGGCATAGATGACAAATACCATATGATCTCACTAATGTGTGGAATCTAATGATCCTGGTGAACTGAGGAACAGAATAGAGGCGGAGGTGGGATCATGGGGAGCAGAGGTATAGCTATCAGAGGGAAAAAGCATGAGGGGACAGAATCAGAGAAAGTGAAGTGATCAGTGAAATTACATATATCAATACATACCAAATAGATATGGATAACAGGAATGCCAATCCCAGAGAGAAGAGGGAGAGGGGGCAAATGAGCTATAATGTGGGGCACATTGTTGGTGGTTGAGGGTGTTACATTGAATGAGACATTTGAATCCATGTTAACAAAATAAAAATAAAATTTAATAAAAATATATAAAACAATGTTGGTGAGCATATGAAAAATTTGAAACCCTTGTGCCCTATTTGTAGGAGTGTAAACTAGAACAGCCATTATCAAAAACAATATAAAAGTTTCTCAAATAATTAAAAATACAATTACCATGTGATTTAAAAATCCCATTTCTGGCTATATGACTAAAAAATTGAAAATATAATTATGAAGATATATTTTCACACCCAGGTTCATTGAAGCCTTACTTGCAATTGTCAAGAGGTAGAAGCAACTTAAATGTTCATTGTGGTAAGTGGATAAGGACAATGCAGGATATATATATACACAATGGAATATTACTCATTCTTAGAAAGATGTATATCCTGTCATATGCTACAACTTGGATGAAATTTAAGGGCACGAGGCTAAGTGAAATAAGTCAATCACAGAAGACAAATACTGCATGATTCTATTTATATGAGTTGTGTAAAGTAGTTAATTTTTTAAAAATAGAAAGTAGAATGGTAGTTTCCTTTGGCTAATGAAAAAAAACCTTGGAAAAAAGGAGTTGTGGTCCTGGTTGGTTGGCTCAGTGGTATAGCATCAGCCTGGCATTTGGAATTCCTGGGCTCAATTCCCAGTCAGGGCACACAGTAGAAGTGACCATCTGCTTCTCCACCCCTCCCCATCTTTCTTCTCTCTCTATCTCTCTCTTTCTCTCTCTTTTTCCCTCCTGCAGCCATGGCTCTATTTGAGTGAGTTGGCCCAGGATGCTGAGAATGGCTTCATGGCTTCCACCTCAGGGGCTAAGATCTTGGTTGCTGAGCAATGGAGCAACTCCCTAGATGAGCAGAGCATCACTCCCTAGTGGGCTTTCTGGGTGGATACTGGTCGGGGCACATGCCAGAGTCTGTCTGTCTACCCTAACTGAATAAAAAAGAAGAAGAAAGAAAAAGGGAGTTGTGTGATGGATATAGAGTATCAGTTTTGCAAGATGAAAGAAAATGTTTTAGAGATATACATCAAGTTGTATATACTTTACATACTATACAATGCATTTAAAAATATAAAGGTAATATTATGTTATCATTTTTTGCATAAAAAAAGAAATATTTCTTTTACTGTCATGTATAAAGTTAGTCATCAGGTAGCTTTATTGGGGGGCAATGAAGAAAATAAATGTTAACCTCTGAGAAGTAAACTATTATCTAAAAGAAAGAGTGAAACTTGTATTTATACATTTATATTGGATAATTAAAAAAATAATAATGGACCTGGGCAGATGGGTTATTTGGTTACAGCATTGACCCAATAGGTTGCATGTTTGATCTCTGGTCAGGGAACAAACAGGAACAGATCAGTGTTTCTGTTTCTCTTCTCCCTTCCTCTCTAAAATCAATAGAAAATTAATAATAATAATGGATAAATAACAAATATTATATAAAACAATGAGCAAGCTAGACCTACATGGATAATCAAATTAAAAGTTATGCAGGTTAAAAATACTAAATTAAATATAGGGCATGCCATTATGCTTCTGTGTATACTAAGTTAAATAAAATTAAAGTTTCATAGATTTGAAGAAATCTGAATGCATTATTTTTATGGTGTCCTAAATTTTCAGGTTAACAAAGAGTTTGGTGGCAAATATTTAGAAAATACAAGCTTTTTCTCCTTGATGATGTTCAATTTAGTTTAGCTCAAAATGAATATTTAAAGGTATAAAGAAATGACATTATTAATTTTCCTCTTAAATGTTGAGAATACACAGAAACTTTTAAAAAGTGATTTAAACTATGAATATGAAAATAATGAATGGATTTAAATTTATAACATAATTATAGAATGACATATATAAATTTTAACTAATAATGTACACATTCATTAAAGTTATTTAAGACTCCAATGATATTTAATTAATGGGTGTTTAATGCTGTTTCATCAGGATTAACAAGATAGAAAATAAATAATAGAAAATAAATAAATTTCTCCATACTGGGGTACAAGTCAACCAAATATAAATCCTGCTCTCAGAAACCTTATAGTTAGAAATCAAGTTTATATTGAATTTCTAAAATCAGAGACTGGTCTTTTAAGCCTGTCTTCCCAAAACTTAACATAGTGGGTTTTTTTTAGTTTTTTATTTGTTCAATTACATTAAATTTATTGAGGTGACATTGGTTAATAAAGTTATAAAGATTTCAAATGCACAGTTCTATAATAAATCATCTATATATTATATTGTATTCATCATCCAAAGAGAAGTCTCCTCCCATACCATTTATCCTCACTTTACTCTCTTCTACTCTCTAAATCCTTTTCTTTTTGGTAATTATCATACTGTTTTTTGTGTCTATAAGCTTTATTTATTTATTTTTTGTTTAGTCCATTCATCCATCCCCAACCTTCTTCCCCTCTGACAGCTGTCAGTCTATTCTCTGTACCTATAAGTCGGTGTCTACATTGACTGTTAGTTTATTTTGTTCTCTGGATTCCACATATGAAATCATATGGCATTTGTCTTTCTCTGACTAACTTATTTCACTCATAATACTCTCCAGGTACATCCATGCAGTCCACAAAGATAAGATTTCCATCTTTTTAACAACTGAGTAGTATTTTATTGTGTAAAAGTATCCCATCTTTTTTACCCACCCACCTACTGAGGGGATTTTTTTTTTCTTTCTTTTGTTTTTTTGCATTTTTCCGAAGCTGGAAACGGGGAGGCAGTCTGACAGACTCCCTGCATGCACCTGACCGGGATCGACCGGGATCCACTCGGCACGCCCACCAGGGGGCGATGTTCTACCCCTCTGGGAGGTCACTCTGTTGCATCCAGAGCCATCCTAGCGACTGAGGCAGAGGCCACAGAGCCATCCTCAGCGCCCGGCCATCTTTGCTCCAATGGAGCCTTGGCTGCGGGAGGGGAAGAGAGAGACAGAGAGGAAGGAGAGGGGGAGAGGGGGAGAAGCAGATGGACGCTTCTCCTGTGTGCCCTGGCCGGGAATCAAACCCAGGACTCTTGCACGCCAGGCCGACACTCTACCACTGAGCCAACCGGCCAGGGCCCTGAGGGGAATTTGAGCTGCTTCTAAACCTTGACTCTTGTAAATAGTGTTGTAATGAACATAGGGGTGCATATATCCTTTTGAATCAGTGTTTTGATTGTTTTGTTTTTTTTTTCAGATATATTTGCAGAAGTGAAATTGCTCAGTCATAAGGCAGTTCCGTTTTTAATTTTCCAGGAAACTACTTACTGTTTTTCATGGTGTCCAAACCAATCTACATTCTCACCAATAATGCATGAGAGTTGCTTTTTCACTACATACTTGACAACCTTGTTACTGATTTATTGATGATAGCTGTCTGACAATTGTGAGGTGATATCTTATTGTAATTTTTATTTGTATTTCTTTGATGATTAGTGCTACTGAGCATTTTTTCATGTGTCCATTGGCCATCTGAATGTCCTTTCTTTTTGGTATTGAGTTTTATAAGATTTTTAGACATTTTGTCTATTAACCACTTAGTGTATCATTGGCAAATATGTTCTCCATTCAGTGGGTTGTCTTTATATTTGTTGGGGTTTTTTTGCTGTGCCAAAACTTTTTAGTTTGAAGTAGTCTAATTTTTAAATTTTGTTTGTCTTGCCCAACATGATATATCAGAAAAAATAATATTGCAATGAGAAATACTCAAAATATTGCTGTCTATGTTTTCTTCTTTCTTTGTGGTATTTTTTTTCTTTTTTGAGAGAGAAAGAGAGACAGAGAGAGAGGGACAGATAGGGACAAACAGACAGGAAGGGAGAGAGATGAGAAGCATCAATTCTTTATTGCGGTGCCTTAGTTGTTCATTGATTGCTTTCTCATATGTGCCTTGATGGGGAGTGGGGGGGAGGAGACTACAGCAAAGCCAGTGACCCTTGCTCAAGCCAGTGACCATGGGATCATGACTATGATCTCACATTCAAGCTAGCAACTGCAAGCTTAAGCTGGTGAGCCCATGCTCAAGCCAGATGAGCCTGCAATCAAGCTGGGTGACCTCAGGGTTTCCAACCTGGGTCCTCTGCATCTCTGTCTGATGCTCTATCCACTGTGCCACTGCCTGATCAGGCTATTTATGATATTGAGCCTTACATTTAAGTCTTTAATTTATTTTGAATTTATTCTTATGAATGCAAATAAGAAGGTAGCCTAGTTTTATTTTATTTTTTGCAAGTGTCCATATTTTCAAAAACTGTTTATTAAATAGGCTGTTTTTACTTTATTGTGTGTTCTCAACTTCTTCGTCAAATATTAATTGACCATCAATGCATGGGTTTATTTTTGGGTGCTTTACTCTGTTCTATTGATATTTATGTCTATTTTTATGTCAGTACCATGGTGTTTTGATTACTATACCCTTGCAGTATAGTTTGAGATCAGGTAGTGTGATACTTCCTACTTTGTTCTTTCTTAAGATTGATGAGGCTATTTGAGCTTTTTTTGTGGTCCCAAAGTAGAGGGCAAAGTAGAGAAGCAGAGGCCCCAACAGATCCCCTAAGGAGAAGTGGGAAAGGCCCCTCTTCTGCAACGACAGTGTGAAGGACCTATCAAAATTCCACAGGTGCTCATCTTCACCTGGCAATGCTCACCCTAGGACATTACCCTACAGAAATTCTCACTCAAGTTTTCAAAAATATGTTTTTGAGACTACCCATCAAGTCACTGATGAAATAGCCAAGAATTGAGAAAAACATGAATATCCATGAAGAGGGATGAGACCCACCAATCCTGGTCCACATGGATGCGGAAGCTGAGTAGCAGCTAATGTGGGTGCAGGGGTCTTCATGTTCTGACAGATAAAGACCTCAGAGGTCTTCTTATGTGTGACATGTGACTCAACCATCAGCATCTAGGATCTCACCTGTCAGATCACATATATGTATTTCGATGGCAGATACACATATGTGAAAATGTGTCTGCATGTGTCAGAGGCAGAGAAGACAGAATGTGAGTTGCAGAGCCTGGATAATACTCATAAAGCCATTTATAATGGTCACCTCTGGGTGCAACTTTCAAATCTTTTACCTTCTTTTTAAAGTGATGTATCCATTGGCGGGATTCAAATAATTTAACAGCTGACTCTCTGCCCTAATGACCATTTTAAGTTTAAAAAATACATACAAAAAAGTAATTTATTATTTTATGCATTTAATACTTAAATAAGAACAATAAAAGAGGTACACAAAACTAAATTATGAGAAAAAGTTATAAAATATTAATTAAAATATTAAATAATACCTTAAAAAATAAAACTGTTATTTAAGCTATTTTCATATTGCTTCTTGATTGATGTCTTTACTTACAATTTTTTTAATGTATGGATGGAATGAACATTACTACAAGGGCTTAGAATATGTTGCTGCACATATGAACATTTAAAAAGAGTAAGAAATGTAAATTTGTGATTCCTACACTTGGGTGGCTGCCCAAGTACCCACGTTAGAGAAAACCCTGATTACAAGTGTCATTTTAGCAACTGGTTTACTGAACTCAACAAAAAATTAGGTATCGGTTCTTCTGAACCAGTCTAAGCCATCTGAATATTACCATAGGATGTACAAATTTTTAAAACACATAGTTTTTCTTCTTCAATACATGAATTTTATTGTATCTTTATTTTATTGCAAAATATCTGAGGAAATCATTTAGCATCTTGCTGTTTGTATAGCTGTGCAATTTAGCTCTTATTCATCTTGCTGAACTATTTCTTTTTTAGAAACATAGATACCATCCAAAATTTTTCTAATATTCTTGTTTTTAGCTGTTGTGGCTTACTGAATCAAAGCAGCTGAATTTGATACAAGTTCAAAGTTTCTCTTCAAGAATCAACTCATCTTTCTGAGCTTGAGATACTGCACAAACAATGCCAGACCTCATTCACACCCTATGGATGTATTTTCACCCATGAAATTTGTGATTTCAAGAAGAGAACAATCCTCCTTAATAATGGTGTTGATGAGGAAATGAGCATACGCAGACCTTATTTTATAATAGAAGTCCAGCATAACATCCTTGATTTCTTTACATGACTGCAGGTAGTCCAAACAAAGGCCAGTTCCTATTTCCCCACCATTTTTAACTCAGAGCCATTTTTTTTATACCAAGGAGACTGAGTTCTACATTGATGTCACTGAAGTCCCTCTTCAAGGTGCCTTTAGGAGCTTTAGGATCCTTCACAATTACTGTGTGTCTCTTCAGAGTGATGTCAACATTTTCTGGGATGTCAACAGTCTTATTGTTAAGAATGGTCTTTATTTTCATATGAGATGCAGCAAAGAGCTAACTCTAATAATTCTAAAAATATTGAAATTTACGTATTTAGTGTTATCCATTTATCACTCATCCATGTAGTAAAAAACATTTCTTTAGTTAAAGAATTTTTGATAAGGAAAATAAACAGTTATTGTAGTACAATAATGAATTCTAAATAAATTAAAAATCAAATAAAGTACAAAGTTCTTCAAGGAGGAGAGCCCTGACAACAGATGCTCACCATTCCAGTGTTTTTCCTGTGTGTGCACATAGTTCTGACATGTATACATGTGTGTGCCTGTGTTCCTGCACCCATGCATACATGTGTGAGGTCATGTGAGTGTTCACATGTGTGCTTGTGCACTTGTGGGTGTCAAGTAGGAAGGATTTCTGGACATTTGCTCTTCCAAAGCCTTATTTCCATAGGTACGTGTGGACACTGCAGTGTCCTTGGTAGTTTCTGTGTCCTTACATCACAATTTCCAAAGTGTCTCCTGTAAAATGTAGGCCATTTCTAAATTTTCACTCCCATCATGTGCTTCTGATCCCTTGGCCCCTCCATGCCATGCTCTAGCCTTGGAGAAAAGTTTGCTGCCAACAGCCATTCTGGGCTCAAAGGTACAGACATTCCTAAAGTGTTCATGAAGCTGTTTGGAAATTTCAGGGGTCAAAATACACAGGAAGAGACTGTGTCATGTGGCTCTAAGATGTGGGCCATTTTCCCCTCACATGTCTGACCTGACCACCACTCCTGTGCAGAGCCCTTCCTCCACATGGGCAAATATTATTCTGTTTTTACCTGATAAATTCCATTGTGCTCATCCTGAATACTCCATTAGACCCACCACACCAAAATGGTGGATTGGCCCCAGGTGTCTGGAAGTTGGGGTTGACTTTGGAGTACGTTACGACATTTGCTGAGTATCCTCAGTCCTGGCACATACACTGAGTTTGATTCTGTGTATACCACAGGTGGACACCACTTGCTCTTACCTGGTGACTTAATGAGAACATACTCATTCAATTCACATTCTGCTTGAGGTTCTTTCAGTAATTGAGGCTAAATGTCAGCCAGCAAGCTATGGCAGAACTTGGAGTGTCTTGAGTCTTTTGCTGACCTGCCCTTGACTCAATTCTGGTAGCAGCCATCTTTGGTATGCAGCTTGACCTTCCCAGGCCAAGCAGAGACAACCATAAACCTTGTCTCTGCTTGTAACATAAACTTTGTAACTCCAGATAGGTAGCCTAGGATCAGTCCAATGCAGCATCTGACACTGACCTGTACCCGACTCCTTCCAAGAGGTCCCAGGACCAACACACCTGTGGTTGGGCTTCATGCCATATTAGAGATTGACTCAATTAGCTCCAAAAGCATCAGACCCGAAAGAATGACTTGGCAGACACCAACCCTACTGAGCTAAATCTGGGTTTGTGAGGTCAGCCTGAGCACAACAGGTCATACTCTATGGTCAGGGTTAAACCTCATAGTCAGCCAGTTTAAAGGTCAATCCCACCCATTAATAGGCCAACAGTAATCAACACTTAAGTACAGCAGTGGAGCTTACATAACCCACATAAGTGACATTCCTGGAACACCCACAGGAATTGAACCCTATAGGACACCTACTACATAAGGCCACCATACAAACATTGGGAGACATAACAGATCTACATAATATACAAAAACAAATACAGAAGGCAACAAAAATTGTTAAAAAAAAACTTTCCCCATATGAAAGACCAGCAGAAATTCCCAGGAAAGTACTAAATAAAATGGCAGCAAAAAATCTACCACATAGCCTGACCTGTGGTGGCGCAGTGGATAAAGTGTCAACCTGGAAATGCTGAGGTCACCAGTTAGAAACCCTGGGCTTGCCTGGTCAAGGCACATATGGGAGTTGATGCTTCCAGCTCCTCCCCCCTGTCTCTCTCTCCTCTCTGTCTCTCTCTCTCTCCTCTCTAAAATGAATAAATAAAACTAAATAAAAATCTACCACATAAAACTCAAAAAAATGGTCATAAGGATGTTCACAGAACTAAGGGAAGAATGAATGTAGTCAGTGAGAATGTAAAAAGGAGACAGTAAACATGAAAAAGGACATAGAAAACATGAAAAAGAACCACTCAGAAATGAGCAATACATACCTGAAATGAAGAATACACTAGAAATAATCAACTTCAGATTAGATGAAACAGAAGAGTGAATTAGTGACTTGAAAGACCTCTACTGAAAACCTCTACTTACATCAGCCTAAGAAAAAAGAATTAAAAAATATCAGGATTATTTGAGTGATGTCTGGGACTACATCAGGTATAAAATCATCTGCATCATATGGATAGCAGAACAAAAAAAGAGAATTAAAGAGATGGAGAACATATTTGAAGAAATAATGACTGAAAACTTTCTTATCTTGGAAAAGAAAACAAACATATAAGTCCAGGAAATACATTGAGTCCCATACTAGATAAACCCAAAGAAGCCTACTTCAAGACACATCATAATTAAAATGACAAAACTTAAAGACAGAGAGAATCTTAAGGGCAGCAACAGCCATGCAGTTAGTTACCCATAAGGGCCTCCCATAAGAAACATTTCAGGCCAGAGGAACTGGCACAAAATATTCAAAGTGATGAAAAGCAAGGATATACAACCAAGAGCCTTGTATCTAGCAAGGCTATAATTTAAAATTGAGAGAGAAATAATGATCTTCCCAGAAAAGAAAAAGTTAAAGGGGTTTATTTCTACAAATTCAATATTACAAGAAATATTAAAGGGATATTGTTAAGAAGAGAAAGAAAAAAAATGAGGAACTGAATGATAAAGAATAAAATGACAATAAATTTTACCTATCAACAATCATTTTAAGTATAAATTGATTAGATTTTTCAATCATAAGATGTAGGGTAGCTAAATTAAATAGAAAACAAGAACAATATATGTTCATAAGAGACCTTACTAAGAGTAAAAGTTACACATAGACTGAAAATTAAAAAAAAAAGGTATTTCATAAAAATGGAAACAAATAAAAAGCTGGGGTAACAATAATAATAAGGCAGACAAAAACACTTTAAAACAAAGGCTATGATAAGAGATAAAGATATTACATAATGATAAACAGATTTATGCAACAAGAGGACATAAACTTTGTAAGCATTTATGCACTCAACATAAGAGTGCCTAAATATATAAATCTTGATGGACATAAATGATGAGATGGACAGAAATACAGTCATAGTAGAAGGTCTTAACACCCCATTGCCCTTAATAAATATATTTTCTAGACAGGAAAACAAGAAGGCAATAAGAGCCTTAAATGACACACTTGATCAGATGGATTAAATTGATATTTTCATAGCAGTTTATCCTAAAGTAACAGAATACTTATTTTCAAATGCACATGAAACATATTCCAGGATTGATTTCATGTTAAGGCACAAAATTATTCTCAATACATTTAAGAAAATTGGATTCATATCAAACAATGTCTCTGACTACAATGGAATAAAACTAGAAATCAATTACAAAAAAACCCCGCTGAAAAACACACAAACACATGGAGGCTAAACAACATGTTACTTAACCATGAATGAGTTAGCAATAAAGTCAAGGAAGAAATCAAAGGATTTTTTTAAAAATTTTTATTCATTTTAGAGAGGAAAAGAGAGAGAGAAGGGAGAGAGGATCAGGAAGTATCAACTCCCTTATGTGCCTTGACCAGGCAAGTCCAGGGTTTCAAACCAGTGACCTCAGCATTCTATCTAGGTCAACACTATATTAACTGTGCCACCACCACAGATCAGGCAAAAAGGACTTCTTGAAATGAGTAACAATGAGAACATAATGATCAAAATCTATGGGACACAGCAAAAGCAGTCCTAGGAGGGAAATTCATAACATTACAGGCCTACCTTAGAAGACAATAAAAATCTCAAGTAAACAATGTAACTTTACACTAAAAGGTTTTGAAAAGAACATCACAAAGCCTAAAGTGACTAGAAGACATAAAATAATAAAAATCAGAGCAGAAATAAACAAAATGAGCAAAAAGTGATACAGAAAATCAATAAAATCAAGAGCTGGTTTTCAAAAAGATAAATAAGTTTGATAATCATTTAACCAGACTCATGAGGAAAAATAAAAAAGACAACCCAATAAATAAAATCAGAAATGAAGAAGGAAAAGTAACAACTGAAACAATAGAAATGCAAAAAATTATAAGAACACATTACAAACAAATACATGCTAACAAATTGAACAATCTGAAGAACTGGATAAATTCTTAGCAACATGCAATTTCTCAAAACTGAATCAAGACGAGTCAGAGAATCTGAAAACACAGATTTCAAGTACTGAAATTGAAGCAGGAGTCAAAAACTTTCCAACAAACAAAAGTCCTGCACTGGATGGCTTCATAGGTGAATTTTACCAAATATTCAAAGACAAACTAAAACCTAACCTCCTGAAACTATTTCAAAAAAAATTTGCAAGTTGGGAATTATACTCAAGTTCATTTTCTAAGCCCAGGTTTATCTTAATTCTAAAACAAGATAAAGACACTACAAGGAAAGAAAATAATAGGCATATATCTCTGATGAATATAGATGCAAGAATCTTTAACAAAATATTAGCAAACTGAGTTTTGGGGGTATATACCCAGTAGAGGGATTGCTGGGTCATAAGGTAGTTCTATTTGCAGTTTTTTGAGGAACCACCATACTTTCCTCCATAATGGTTGTACTACTTTACAGTCCCACCAACAGTGGATGAGAGTTCCCTTTTTTCCATAGCCTCTCCAACATTTGCTATTACCCGTCTTGTTGATAATAGCTAATCTAACAGGGGTGAGGTGGTATCTCATTGTAGTTTTGATTTGCATTTCTCTAGTAACTAATGAAGATGAGCATCTTTTCATATATCTGTTGGCCATTTGTATTTCTTCCTGGGAGAAGTGTCTGTTCATGTCCTCTTCCCATTTTTTTATTGGATTGTTTGTTTGTTGTTGAGTTTTATGAGTTCTTTGTATATTTTGGATATTAGACCCTTATCTGAGCTGTTGTTTGAAAATATCATTTCCCATTTAGTTGGCTTTCTGTTTATTTTGTTATCAGTTTCTCTTGCTGAGCAAAAACTTCTTAGTCTGATGTAGTCCCATTCATTAATTTTTGCCTTCACTTCTCTTGCCTGTGGAGTCAAATTCATAAAATGCTCTTTAAAACCCAGGTCCATGAGTTGAGTACCTATGTCTTCTTCTATGTACTTAATTGTTTCAGGTCTTATGTTTACATCTTTGATCCATTTTGAGTTAATTTTAGTACAGGGGGATAAACTGTAGTCCATTTTCATTCTTTTGCATGTGGCTTTCTAGTTTTCCCAGCACCATTTATTGAAGAGGCTTTCTTTTCTCCATTGTCAGAAACATTGATACGTAAAGACACATGCAGCCCCATGTTCATTGCAGCATTGTTCACAGTGGCTAGGACATGGAAACAACCAAAAAGCCCATCAATAGATGACTGGATAAAGAAGATGTGGCACATATACACTATGGAATACTACTCAGCCATAAGAAATGATGACATCGGATCATTTACAGCAAAATGGTGGGATCTTGATAACATGATACGAAGTGAAATAAGTAAATCAGAAAAAAACAGTAACTGCATTATTCCATACGTAGGTGGGACATAAAAGTGAAACTAAGGGACATTAATAAGAGTGTGGTTGTTACAGGGGGAGGGGGGAGAGGGAGAGGGAAAGGGGGAGGGGGAGGGGCACAAAGAAAACTAGATAGAAGGTGACAGAGGACAATCTGACTTTGGATGATGGGTATGCAACATAATTGAACGACAAGATAACCTGGACTTGTTATCTTTGAATATATATATATCCTGATTTATTGATGTTGTCCCATTAAAAAAATAAAATTATTTAAAAAAAATATTAGCAAACTAAATAAAGCAATACATTAAAAAAGATTATCTACCATGATACTGAGATTGATTTTTGGGATTCAAGGTTGGTACAATATCTGCAAATCAATAATCATGATACACCATCTAAACAAAATGAAGGATAAAAATCACATAATCATATCAATAGAAGAAAAAAAGTTTTGATTAAATCAGCACTATTTATAATAAAAACTCTCAGCAATATGAGAACAGAAAGAATGTACCTCAACATAATAAAGGCCACATATGATAAACCCACAGCCAAAATCATACTGAACAAGAAAAAACTAAAACTGTTTTTTTTTAAGGTCAGAAATAACACAGGGATATCCACTTTCACCACTCTTATTCAACATAGTAATGGAAGTCCTAGCCTTAGCAATCTGACAGAAGAAAAAAAAAGTTTGCAAACTGAAAGCAAGAAGTATTGGCTCTGGCTGATTGTCTCAGTGGTAGAATGTTGCCCTGGTGGATGTTCCAGGTTCGATTCCTGGTCATGGCACACAGAAGTGACTATCTGCTTCTTCACTCCTTTCCCTCTCCCTTCTCTTTCTCTATCACACTCTTTTCCTTCAGTCATGGCTCGGTTGGAGCAAGTTGGCCCTGGGTGCTGAAGATGGCTCTGTGGCCTCACCTCAGGCACTAAAATAGCTCAGTTGCTGAGCAACAGAGCAATGGTCCCAGATGGGCAGAGTATTACCCCACAGGTGAATCCCAGTTGGGGCTCATGCAGAAGTCTGGCTCTCTGCCTCCCTGCTTCTCACTTAAGAATAATTAAAGAAAGAAAAAGAAGTAAAATGTCATTATTTATAGATGACATAAAATTATATAAAAAATTTCAATGATTCTACTAAAAAAAGCCCACCTGAAGTAATCAATTCAGTAAAGTAGTAAGTTACAAAGTAAGTCTCCAGAAATCAGTCATATATTTATACACCAGTAACAAACTATCAAAAAGACAAACTAGGAAAACACCTTATTTACAATGACATTAAAAAAAATACCTGGGGCCTGACCAGGTGGGAGTGCAGTGGATAGAGTGTTGGACTGGGACACAGAGGACCCAAGTTTGAAACCCTTATGTTGCCAGCTTGAGCGCAGGCTCATCTGGTTTGAGCAAGGCTCACCAGTTTGAGACCAAGGTCAATGGCTTAAGCAAGGGGTCACTCAGTCTGCTGTAGTCCTCGGGTCAAGTCACATATGAGAAAGCAATCAGTGAACAACTGAGGAGCTGCAACAAACAACTGACACTTCTCATCTCTCTCTCTTCTGTCCCTCTCTCTTTTTCTCTGTGTCTCTGTCACAATAACTAACTAACTAAATAAATAAATACATACATACCTAGGAATAAACTGAATCAAGGTGGTAAAAGACAGCTACTCAGAAAGTTATTAGATACAGAAGAAAGGAATTTAGGAACATGCAAATAAGTGAGAGCAATACCATGTTCAGGGTACATATTTTTTAAAAATAAAAACCAAAATTGATTTGATATGAAAACATTTCAAAATTAATTTTACATTTATTAAAAAATGATGATTAAACAACAGGGTGGGAGTTACCAGATATGGAAGGTGGGGAGTAGGGTAAAAGGAGTCAAATATATGGTGATGGAAGATTTGACTTTGGGTGGTAAATACACTCAACACACAATGCCATATAGAGATGATATATCATAGAATTTTACACTTGAAACCTGGATAAATTTAATTTTAAAATTTTAGACATAAAAAGTAAAAAACAATCACAGGCAATAACTTTTCAAGTTTTGATGAGAGTGTGTTGGTCAAATAAGTTTTAAATATGATATATATATTTGCTCACTTATAGTTTATATTGGGTGTGGGGGACAGGCTGTAAGCAGGCCGGGTCATTATAGCCTAAGGCTTAGTTTTAAAACTAAGCTTTTGCCCACACCCTTGACTGTTACATGATGTAGGGTGGTGCACTCTTAAAAGGAATCCCATCATGCCTCAGATAAGTGATTTTGTAATAGAGACTTCCTTATTTGTATATTGGATTAAAGGTTCTGATTCCTACACTATAAAGGGGAGCGGACTGGGAGCTTGCTCTCTCTCTGTTTCTGAGATTAGCATTAGAGAGGAGAGAGCAGAGGAGAGCAGAGAAAGGCCACGTGGAGGAGAGGAGAAGCAGCCAAGATGGTGGAGTGTTGAAGGAGAAGCAAGTTAGTGCAGAGTTTGTGCAGAGAGAAGGAGATGGGGAACAGAGGTGAATAAGGCTGGTGAGGTAGAAGCCTTTGATTCTAGGAAACTCAGATAAGTCAGTGGCTTTGTGAGGACTGAATGAGTGGGTTTTGAAACCCAGTGTGTGTTTTTACTTGCCTGCTGGGTGCAAGCTAGGATTAAAGCTATGTCCCACCAGTTATTGGCTCCATTGTTTCATTACCAACTGTCCAAATCCAATGCGAACCTGAATGGGCCAGGCGGCTGTGATAGTGGCTGAGCATACTGGTTTTACAGAGTGATTATTGTGAAAAAATAAAATAAGGCAAAAAAGAAACAAGCAAAAAGAAAACAGCAAACAAAATGTAAACTAAGCTTTTAATTTTTTATGAGGACCAAGTTAGTAAAAACTTATTATAAATGTCTGGAATGGAACATATCTTTATATGTGATGACAATGACAATGAATGTTTTTATAATATTTATGGCTTTTCTATCTGCCCATTGTAACTAGCAACTTTTTTTACTCATGCTCATTTGATGCCCCTAGTAAGCATGCTTGAAGGATAACAAGTAGTCGCTCTCTGATAATACATTCTTTGTTTTGATGAAATATTTTGCTAATAATATTTTTTATTAGATGGAGTATAAAGCCTGAGAAAGAAAACATGATTCAGATGATTGATAGATATATGAATTTACCAGAAATTCCAACTGTCCTTTGGTTGTTCCACCTGACTGCCTGACCTCACCCTTACTTACTGGATAATCACCCGTGAGGCAGAAGAGTTCCAAGAAGCTGGTCAACCGCCCTCAGGAGGAGCGTTTCAGAAAGCCAATACATAAGTCCAGTCCACAGGAGGGGACATACCAGAACTTCTGACTCAGTACCTTCTCAGGCTCTCCCAAACCCTATAAAAATTTGTCCCCTAGTCTGTACCGGTGTCCTCCCAGAGAAGTGCTCTGG
Organism: Saccopteryx bilineata; assembly: GCF_036850765.1. Lineage (NCBI taxonomy): Eukaryota > Metazoa > Chordata > Mammalia > Chiroptera > Emballonuridae > Saccopteryx > Saccopteryx bilineata. Next base: position 84,598,998 of record NC_089491.1, on the reverse strand, counting down.
CAGGTCTTTCTCCTCTAATAAAGCCTGCATATCTGATGTTTGAGTGCCGTCTCATTCTTACAATGATAAACTGATATTTTGGGATGAGATAAGAGGAATAAAGAATGAGATGATTTTAGGAAGAGGCATGATAGAGAAAGTTAGAAAAGCATTGTAGTCTAGTCTTTTTCTTTATGAAATTAAGTTTTGTGATCTTTTTTTTTTAAATTATACCACTGGTAAATGCTTGTCTTTGTTATTAATTTATTGAAGGAATTGGGGGATAGTGGCTACTTGTCACCTATGGAAAACTGTTCTCTCTAATGTAAACCTCCCTTTTATACTTTTTATGGCTCTGTTAGAAGGGATGAATATATAGAAAGGTCAGCCTCTTCTTCACACTTCATTATTTTTATGACACTATTGCTTTACTTCTCCCTTACTCCTTTTTCCTTAACTAAAGGGAATTGAAGCTCATATTTCAGGTAATGTTTTCCTTTTTCTGATTAGAATTAATAATAGTTAATGAATTCTAAGTCCGGGGGTTAACATGTAGGGAGTTTTTAAGGCAAACATGATAGTACTGGTTAGGATTAAATATTTCAGGAATATTTAATCAACTTAATAGTAATTATAGATGTTGGAGGCAAGAACATATAACAAGGCAAAAGAGAAAACCACAAGTGAAACTGCATTAATAATTACTAAAACTTATAATTTATATAACTGATTCAGTGCAGTAATAATTATGCACACAACTAAATCTATCAGGTGAACTTTGCATCTAAAAATAATAATAGTAAATTATTTAACTCAAATGTTATTTTTTATAATTTTTGGCTCCTGTAGGATGGCTGTTTTATGTTAACAGTAGTAGTAGTGGAATTACTGTTATCATTATCATCTACTATTATTAACACCTATCTCCACTCTCAGCTCTGGCTTTGTCATTGTGTACTCTTTAAAAGGTTCATCTGAATGTTAGGCTAGAATGACTCTTGGGCTATTTATCATGGTTCTTTCTTAGTGCTGGCATCTAACATTCTTTCTGTTATTTTTTTTTCCAGCATCTACTGATGGTAAATTTCTGACTGTGTGACTGAACTTTGCACCTGTCACTTTGTTTCTTGGTAAATGCATCCTTTGGTTCCTATTTATATAACATAATTTTTTATCCTGCTGCTTGAAATTGGCCTTGTTTTTATATATTTCTTGATTCCGGCTTCCTCACTGGCTTCTGAATTCACAGTTTTAATTTTTTCTATCTTTTCAGAAATGAAATCTTTCCTCATCCTTCAAGAATTTCTCAACTCTTCTTTCCCTAGAAGCTTATTCTGAAGTCATCATTGTTAAAATAAACTGTATTAATTAAGTGCCTACTGTGTGTTCAGTAGTGAGATAAATGATATTCTCATAAAAATTAAAAATTTATAGTATTCTGCTGCCACCCTCAGCATGACAGACTTCCTGATTCTAATGAGTTATGTGTTTGGTAACAGATTTCATCATTTCACTAGTTGCCAAGTGTCTTATGCTTCTACCTACCAACAGACCAGTTTTTCTTTACTATATGCTAGCAATAATTGTCTTCAGTGTCAGTCACTCTATCCTGAATCACTAAATACATGGTATTGTTGTTACTATAATTATTGCTATTATTGCTATTGTATGTCATTTCTGAATGCAGCAGGGGAATACTGAAGAAGGAATATTTTGAAATGGATGGTACTGACACATTCACTAAAAAGAAATGAATTATGCTAAATGTGAGTCAGATATTTTGAGTTACAAAAAGGGAACAAATTGTGTGAGCTGTGTTAGATTTTTTTCCTTGCTAGTAATTATAGTATTATTTCCTTTTCTAGCTGCCTGAGATTCAATAAGATGAACCTGTCAAAATCTCATGAATATATATATATATATATATATATATATATATATATATATATATAGTCCTTTACCTGTTATTGGCCAAGTAAATTGAAGAGATAAGGGTACATAACAGGCAGTCATGCACAAACTAGACCTTTGACCCTTAAATTTTCAGAGTTCACTACTTAGAGCTAAAATAATGTAAGAGAATTCAATGTTATAATATTTTGTCATTTGAATAGAAGCACACTCTCTAGAAACATGATCTTCAATTAAGAAGTTCATACTTGATATGAAAATGAGAGCAATAGTGAGGGAACTAGAGAGGCATAGAGAGAAACCATATTAACTAGGTGTTTTTTAGGAACATTCATGGCTCACCCAGCACTAATTATAATATGATTTCAATGTGTTAAGTTAACATTTCATGAAGTCCTTTTCATATGCCAGCCTTAGCAGGTCTTATTTTTGCTTCCTGCATATTTTCAGGCACTGAGATAAGTAGTTCATATTGCTTCTTTCTTTTTTATAACTTTTTAAATATGTGTGCATTCAAACATTATATCTCAACTGTATCTGTATCATTCCCTCTTACTCTTTAAGCTCAGATATTTTAATTGTAACGTTTCCAATATATTCAAAATACAAACAGCATATGAAATATGTCAGTCTTCACATTGAATTTATAAATAAGTCTGGTCACAGTCAAATAATTTCACAGTTTGCCCAGCATAAATGTCAATTTAAAATATGAGGCTTGTAAATGAAATGAAAACTGTTACCCCGCAGATCTAAAAATGGTGATTATGACAGAGTTAATCTTTGCACCAGCTCATGGTCTTCCTACACATTGATCTAATTGTGAACCCCTAAATACCAAGGGTCCTGCATAATAAATCTTACTATGTTATCTCATTTGCAAATTTGCATTGGGAAAACATCATAATGTACCTGAATGGAATTTAACCTTGTGGAAAATAAGATAATTATATATTTGAAAAGGATGTCAAAATAACATGAGATGTTGCGTTTTCACTGAAAAATAAACAAGGTTGTCATGAAGTCTCTCAGAGTGCACAACCAATATCATGGAAGCATAACCACAACTTACTGACTCTTCGTGCAGAATAACCACTCCCTATTGAGTTTTAAAGGATTAGGAAGCAATTCTAGCTGGTCTCTGACTTTGAACCAAATCATTGACATCTGACCTTTTACTGTACAAAGTATATAAAACATGAGTGAAAAACAGACTAAACCAATGAATGTTCAGTTTATAAAAAGATCTGTAGGGCAAGTACATATTGTCAAGAAGAAAGCTCTATCCTATATTCTCCGAGTAAGTAGAAATAAATGTTTTATTGCCACCATGGGGTTTGCACTACCCCTGAAAGAATTGTACAGTAAACATTCATATACCCACTACTTAGGTTCTGCATTAATTTTTATATTTAATTAATGATATAACTTTCCATTTATTCATCTCCTTACACATACCTCTGTCAATCGGTATTGTAGTTTTGATGAGTATATCAAAGTAATATTCAGTCATCAATATAATCATGGGGCTCATTACATACAACCTCAAAATATGACACCTTGGCATATTGAATATCCTAAGCTAAATGAGTTCAAAAAAACAGCAGAAGCAGGATGGTCACTCTTCTTTCCTGAAAGCAATAGATAAATCTCTCACAGGGAAGAGTCTTCTCTGTTCCAGAAGGAAGAGAGACATTCTTATCAACAGAAAAGGCTGGGGAGAATTTAGGGCCATGAAAGTATATAAATAAACCTTGTTACTTCTCTACCACTTACTGCCCATGACCCAAATCCCATTATCTTGTCAGTTCTTCACATATTTACTGTTTCTTTTTCTAAAAGATATTAAAGTTGCTTGCTCTGGTCACTTCTTGGGGTCTTCATTCTCTTGTAAAGGCCCCATTGTACATGGGAAAATTCAATAAAGTTTATATATTTTTCTCCTGTCAATCTTTCTTATGTCAGTATAACTCATAGACCCAAAGCCAGAGACCCAAAAATGGCAGAGAAATTTTTCTTCCCTCGAACACTACCTTTAAACATTTCAGCATGCCTATAGTTAACCAGATTTCAATATTCTTTACCATTTTTTGAGATAAGGAGTGATATATATATATATATATATATATGATACTAACTCTATACTCTAGCTTTCTGGGAGTAATAAAGCTTCTAGAGCATCCATATGACCCAGAGTCGGACTGAATTATCATGGTAAAAAAAAAAGTTCAGTGAAATAAAAATCTTAGGATGCCTGCAGAGAAGATTTTGTCTCAAATAGAAACAAAACAAAACAAAACATGCTTATGCAGTTAGGAGAGGAACTAAACCAAGAGAATAAAAAAAAATTCTCAACATAACTGATAGAAATGGAACTGAGTTGGACAGTGTTTGCCTTGTTTGAGAAAAACATTCTTCTGTCCTTTCACTACTGCACGCAGTGAATAGGCCCATGTGATTAACAAAATCATCTTGAAACATTGGCATGCTTTGGCCACAGGTGAAAAATTAAATAGCAACTTTAAATTCCCACCCCTGATCTCATTTAAAAAAAAATGTTGTTGCACTTGGATTCCAGTCTGTCTAATCAAGCGGCACATTTCCTATCAAGTCTAACACCTGGCTGACTCCAGTGTGCCAACTGTGCCCAGTGCAATGATATGCCTGAAAGTAATTATTTCTATCATCCACATAAGTGCAGGGGATATGAAACTCATCACATGCTTACCTTTTATACAGACTTTATTTTTTATTTTAAATGCTTCTGTGAGTTGGCCCATGTAGATTCACCTGAGTTCCTAAAACAGAATTTTTGCATTTGAGAAGTATCAATAAGGAAAGTACCCTCACTAGTTACTCAAAAATTTTCCCCAGAGAAATTATATACATTTAACTTTGATACTGAAATTTTTTCCTCAGTAAATGAAGATCAAGGACAGTGGTATTCATGCCATGATAGAGTATCATATTAGTGTTTTGAAATGACTTTTTTTTTCATGATAAAATGTCTTGTGAACAAGAAGCTGCCCATGACACCGTCCTCTGTTTATTAGATTTGCTCAAATTTTGGTGTATGAGAAATTTTCTAATAAATAGATAAGTTGATATAGATATAATGTTACTGAGATCAAAATAATTGTACAAACTTGAATCCTCCATGATTACTTTATAAAGTCAAATACGTTTCCTTTCGCTAAACCTTTGTGCTACAGATATCGATTGAATCATCTCCTCTTTCAGGATCCTTGGGTATTTAAATTACAGTATCTTTGGAGTCTTCTGGCATTCAATCAATGCATGCAAGAGAATATGTTGTATCATATTTAGCAGACTAAGCTCTCTGAGGAAAAGATTAGTGAATAGTTACTGAGTACATTTTAAAAGCAGATTTTCCTCTGTAACTTCTATGTCTATTTCTGGAACATGTAACTGGATATGTTAAAAAATACAGATGTAAAAACAGAGGTGTCCTAAATAAAGTGTATTCATCTGATCTGCATATTTTGAAAAACTCGAGCTTACCCTGCCTGTATATTTATTTTTATATTTTAATCAGAGCTTTGCATTATTTAAAAATGGAAAGGATAATCAATACACAGATCAATTCAGCACCAGCACCAAATCCATGCATGAGATCACTCAGGTTTTTATGTATTTATTTATTTATTGCAAAATGCTGCATAAAGCTAGTTTAGTTTTTCCAATTAAGGTAATCAATTAAAATATTTTAATAATATATAAGGAAGTATAAATATATAAATATGAGAAAAATCAGGAGCATAATAGCAAAATCTTATGTAAAATTAAAAAGTGGTAATTTTACATAGTAATATTAAATTATATGAATATTAATAAAATGGAAATTCAGTAAAGAAAATATCAGTGTCTTGTAATTTCCCACCATATCCCATTTCTGAATCCTTCAGCTACAGAGTCACTCATCCAAAAATATTCTCACCTTGATTCATTTTTAAAGAGAGGATGTGGCCTTCTGTTTGAGGCAGACATATAATAAGGGCATTTTGTTGTTAACCACATAGGAAGAGGCCATTTTGACATTAGCTACTATCTTCTCTGACCATTAGAATTCTATATTCACTGACAGGAGAAGGAATTCCATGACAACAAATGGCACCATCTGACTTTCATCTTGGAAATCATAGCTCAGATTTGAGTAGTGAGATTGCATTCCAATTAGAAGGAGATGCTCCTTCTCTTCATGTATTACACAGGAAAAGAAATATATATATAACAAAATTTTATTTTTCTGTGTATAAATCACAGTAGGGGAAGACAATTTGCTTACCAATATTCTAGTATTGTTGGACTTGAATACAAAATATGATACAAATTTAATGTATGAAAATAGTGCAATATGTATAAAAATGAAAACAAATTAGTGGTGTCCAGGTGTTAAAATAGAATATGGTGAAAAGGAAAATAGGTATGATTATTAAAGGACAAAAAGATGGATTCTTGTGTTGGAAATACTCTTTACCTTGACTGGCATGGTGGCCACACTAACGTACACTTGCAATGAAACTGCATACAGCTAAACACACATACACACACACAAATACAAATCAGTGCAATTAAAACTGAGGAAAACGGCCCTGGCTGGTTGGCTCAGCGGTAGAGCATCAGCCTGGCGTGCGGGGGACCCGGGTTCGATTCCCGGCCAGGGCACATAGGAGAAGCACCCATTTGCTTCTCCACCCCTCCTTTCTCTCTGTCTCTCTCTTCCCCTCCTGCAGTCGAGGCTCCATTGGAGCAAAGATGGCCCGGGCGCTGGGGATGGCTCCTCGGCCTCTGCCCCAAGCTCTAGAGTGGCTCTGGTCGCAACAGAGCGACACCCCCCCCCCGGAGGGGCAGAACATCGCCCCCTGGTGGGCAGAGCGTCGCCCCTGGTGGGCGTGCTGGGTGGATCTCAGTCAGGCACATGCGGGAGTCTGACTGTCTCTCCCCATTTCCAGCTTCAGAAAAATACAAAAAAAAAAAAAAAAACCTGAGGAAATCTAAACAAGATTAATGGCTTCTGTCAATATCAATATCTTAATAGTAAATTTGTATTATAATTTTTAAAGATGTTATAAGGAGAAGCCAGGGAAAGAGTATACATGGAATTTCTGCATTATTTATTGCAAATGCATGTGAACCTACAATATCTAAAAATAAAAACTTTAAAAATATTATGGAAGTGTGCTAGTTTCTGGTCTAGGATATAAGGAGCCTGGAAGGCTTCACTTCCATCCCTCACAACAAAAAATAAGCTGAGTAAGCTGAAACCTAACATCTGTTTTTAGATTCTTTAAAGAGAAAACTACTAACCTCTCAAACTGGAGAGACAGATAGGCAAATAAATACAAAGACTCACAGTATACCAGAGTAGAAACCATTGCTAGTGTTAGTACAGGGTTAAGAATATGTAATCAGCAAATGCTGATTTTTGGGGGGCTCAGTGTGCAAAAGATTGAGAATTAAAATTCCATAAGGAAAGATGTATCAAAGTAATATTCAGTCATCAATATAATCATGGGGCTCATTACATACAACTTCAAAATATTTTGGAAGATGTAGTTGGAAATCCCACACTTCTCTGAAATTTACTTTTACAGCTCTACAAGTTGTACAGTGAAGATCAGTGAAAAAATACCTTATACTTCTAGCAGGTATTTTTAAATATTCCCAACACATTATAATCTTCTCAACAAGGCTTACCCAAAAGGGAAGTATTCTTGTGTGTGTGTGTGTGTGTGTGTGTGTGTGTGTGTGTGTGTGTGTGTGACAGAGAGAGAGGCAGAAAGAGGGACAGAGGGACATATAGGGATGAACAGACAAGAAGGAAGAGAAATGAGAAGTATCAATTTTTCATTGTGGCACCTTAGTTGTTCATTAATTGCTTTCTCATATGTGCCTTGACTGGGGGGCTACAGCAGAATGAGTGACCCCTTGCTCAAGCCAGCAGCATTGGGCTCAAGCTGGTGAGCCTTTCTCAAACCAGATGAGCCTGCGCTCAAGCTGGAAACCCCAGGGTTTCGAAGCTGGGTCCTCTGTGCCCCAGTTTGATGCTCTATCCACGGCACCACCACCTGGTTAGGTGGAAAAGTATTCTTGCAAAACCTAAGTGACAGAGTCTTTGATGAGCTCCACTCACCTCTGTGAAGTAAAATACACAATTCCAGTACCTTCCAGTTTTCATGTGAGTCAAAGAAATGCCCCAAATCAGCTTGACTCTCTAAACCTCTTATCTCAACAAAGGGGGAAAATAAAATAATACAAATCTGAGAAGTGCTTATTGAAATCCCAGACCACATGGTGAACCATCCTTGTGCTACAGGAATGAATCCCACTTGATCATGATGTAATTTTTAATGTGTTGTTGTATTTGGTTTGCTAGTATTTTGGTTAGGATTTTTGCATCCATATTCATTAGAGATATTGGTCTGTAGTTTTCTTTTTCTGTGTGTTGTCTTTGCCATATTTTGGTATCAGGGTTATGTTGGCCTTATTAAATGTGTTTGGAAGTGTTGCTTCTTCATCTACTTTCTGGAAGGTTTTGAGAAGGATAGGTATCAAATCTTCTTTGAACGTTTGATAGAGTTTGCTAGTGAAGCCATCTGGTCCTGGGCTTTTGTTTGGGAGGTTTTTGATAGTTGTTCTATTTCCTCTCTGCTTACAAATCTATTTAAGTTTTTCACTTCTTCATAGCTAAGTCTAGAAAGATTATATAGTTCAAGGAATTTATCCATTTCCTCTACAGTGTTGAATTTGGTGGCATATAATCTTTATAAAAATTAATCAGTGTAATATACCACATCAACAAAACAAAGAACAAAAATCATATGATCCTATCAATAGATGCAGAAAAGGCATTCGATTAGATAGAACATCCATTTATGTTTAAAACAGTAAATAAAATCAGAATAAAAAGAAAGTCCCTCAACATAATAAAGGCCATATATGACAAATAACAGCTAATATCATTCTAAATGGTATAGTACTGAAGGCTTTTATTCTAAAATCAGAAACAAGACAAGGTTGCTCACTCTCTCTACTCTTATTAAACATAGTTCTAGAACAGGGGTCTCCAAACTTTTTAAACAGGGGGCCAGTTCCCTGTCCCTCAGACTGTTGGAGGGCTGGACTATAAAAAAAAAACTATAAACAAATCCCTGTGCACACTGAACATATCTTATTTTAAAGTAAAAAAACAAAATAGGAACAAATATAATATTTAAAATAAAGAACAAGTAAATTTAAATCAACAAACTGACCATTATTTCAGTGAGAACTATGGGCCTGCTTTTGGCTAATGAGATGGTCAATGTGCTCCTTTCACTGACCACCAATGAAAGAGGTGTCCCTTCCGGAAGTGTGTAGGGGGCCGGACAAACTGCATCAGGGGCCGCATGAAGCCCATGGGCCGTAGTTTGGGGACCCCTGTTCTAGAAGTATTATCCAGATCAATCAGGTAAGAGAAAAAAATAAAAGACATACATATTGGGAAAGAAGAAGTAAAGGTATCACGTTTTGCATATGACATGATCCTGTATATAGAAAACCCCAAATACTCCACCAAATGCTATTAGAAATAATAAACCAATACAGTAAAGTGGCAGGATACAAAATCAATATACAAAAGTTTATTGCTTTCTTATACACCAATGATGAAATTTTGAGAAATGAACTAAAAAAAACCACAACAATTTATTTTGCAACTGCAACTAAAAAAATAAAATACTTAGGAATAAAATTAACAAAACAGGTGGAGGGCCTATATACCAAAAATCACAAAATATTATTAAAAGAAATTTAAAAAGACACAATGAAATGGAAAAATATTTTATGTTCATGAATTGGAAGAATCAACATAGTTAAAATGGCCATATTACCCAAATTAATGCAGTCCCCATCAAAATCCCAATGTCAATATAACAAAAAAAATTATCAGGTTTGTATGGAACCATAAAAAAACCTGAATAGCCCAGACAATTCTGAGAAAAAAGAATGAAGCAGGAGGTATCTCACCACCTCACTCTAAGTTATATTATAGAGTCACAATAATCAAAACAGCATTATGTTGGCAGAAAAACAAATACAGACAATTGAAACAGAATCAAGAACCCAGAAGATTAATCACATATAGATATGAGCAAGTAATCTTCAACAAAGGAGCCAAAAACACACAATGGAGAAAAGAAAGCCTCTTCCGTAAATGGTGCTAGAAAAATTGAAAAGCCACATGCAAAAGAATGAAACTTGATTACTGTTTCTCTCTGTACAAAAATTAATTCAAAATGAATAAAGACCCACATATAAGATCTGAAACAATAAATTACATAGAAGAAAACATAGCTACTAAACTCATGGACTTTAGCCATACAGAACAATTTATGAAGTTAACCCCAAAGGCAAGGGAAGTAAAGGCAAAAATAAATGAATGAAACTATTTCAAACTGAAAAGCTTCTATACAGAAAAAGAAAATGATAACAAAACAAATAGGCAGACAACCACATGGGAGATGATATTTGCAAACAACAGTTCTGATAAGAAGGTAATATCCAAAATATACAACCAACTCACAAAGCTCAGCAACAAACAAGCTAATAACCCAATTAAAAAATGGGGAGAAAACCTGAACAGACACTTTTCCCAAGAGAACATGCAAATGGCTAACAGATACATAAAAAGATGCTCATCTTTACTAGCTATTAAAGAAATGCAAATTAACTCTGCTATGTGATACATCTCACACCTGTTAGATTGGCTGTTATCAAGAAGACAGGTAATAACAAGTGCTGGAGAGGCTGTGGAGAAAAAGGAACCTTCATTCACTGCTGGTGAGAATGCAAATTAGTACAACCATTATGGAAGAAAGTATGATGGTTCCTCAATAAATTAAGAATACAATTACCATATGACCCAGAAATCCCTCTACTGGGTATAAAACCCAAAAAAACTCAAAAACATTGGTATGTAATGACACATGCGCCCCCCATGTTCATCATAACATTATTCACAGTGGCCAAGACATGGAAACAACCAAAGTGTCCCTTGAAAGAGGATTGGATAAAGAAGATGTGGTATGTATATACAGTGGAATACTAGTCAGACATAAAAAATGATGACATACTGACATTTACAACAAAATAGATGAACCCTGAGAATATTATACTGAGTGAAATAAGTAAATCAGGAAAAGCTAAGAACTATATCATTTTACACATAGGTGGTATATAAAACTAAGACTCAGGGACATAAATAAAAGTGAAGTGGTTACATGGGGAAGGGGGACACAAAAGAAGTAAATGGGGGAGGGAGTGGGGGAAAGGTGTAAAGAGGGACAAATATATGGTGATGGAAAATGATTTGATTTTGGATGATGGGTATACAATATAATCAATAGTTCAAATGCTATAGAAATGTTTACCTGAAATTTATGTACTCTTATTGATTGATGGAACCCTGTTAAATTTAATTTTTAAATAAAATTTACAAAAAATTACAGACCAAGAACACAAAATCATTAAGGATTGATATCCAATCATTCAACTACAGAACATTTCTCTCCCCACTACCACACTTTGCCATCACCTGTATATAGGCGGCATGTAATAAGAAGAGAATACAACTGAAAAATCTAGACATCTCAGACAACATTTAAGAAATCTTTAGGAATATTCAAAGACAATAGGGGATACAAAACAAAGACACTAGAGAAAATGTTAACCTCTGATACCACAGCTACAACAGCAATAAACATAGCCTAACACCTAGCCAGATAAATACAAAACCTCACATTAAAGACTTATATGTCTCACTTCCCTTTAACTAAATGTATCATGCCTAGCTTTCAACAACAAAAAAAATTACAAGGTATATGAAAAGACAAAAAATACTGTCTAAAGAAAGAAATTAACAATCAAAATAAGATTTTGGTGAACTGAATGTTTTAGAATTATAAGATTAGGAATTTAAAACAACTATGATTAATACACAAAGGGTTCAAAAAGAAAAGTAGATAACACAAAAAAAACATATGGGTAATGTAAGCAAAGAGATGTAAACTAAGAATGAATCTAAAGTAAATGACAGATATCACAAACATCATAAAAAATTTGATGAGCACACTAATAGACTGGATAAAACTGAAGAGAGAATCAGTAAACTCTTCCTGACCAGGCAGTGGTGCAGTAGACAGAGCACTGGATTGGGATGCAGAAGACCCAAGTTTGATACCCCAAGGTTGCCAGCTTGAGCGTGGGCTCTCCAGGTTGAGTGCAAAGTCATTGCCTTGAGCGTTGGATCATAGACATGACTATGGTCGTTGACTTCAGCCCAAAGGTCATTGGCTTGAAGCCCAAGGTCGCTGGCATGAGCCCAATGTTGTTGGCTTGAGCAAGGGATCACTCATTCTGCTGTAGCCGTCCATCCCTCATCAAGGCACATATGAGAAAGCAAGTAATGAACAACTAAGGAGTTACAACAAAAAGCCACATCAAAGAATTGATGCTTCTATTCTCTCCCTTCCTGTCTGTCTCTCCCTATCTCTCCATCCTTCTATCTGTCACAAAAAAATAAAAAGAATCAGTAAGCTTGAAGAAATGTCAATATAAACTTCTATAACTAAAATGCAAAGAGAAAAAGGAATAGAAACAAATGAAACAAAATTACAAGAACTGTGGGACAACAACAAAAGGTGTAAAATACCAGAAGTAGAATAAGGAGAGAAAGGAACAAAGTTGCAATGGCAAGATCATTTTCCAAAGTTAATGACAGACATCAAATGAAAGATTTAGAAGGCTTAGTAAAAACCAAGTGAGATAAATATCACCCTTTCAAATCTATAATTAGGCATCTCATATTTAAACTGCAGAATATCAAAAACTAAGAAAATTTTGAAAGCAGAAGGGGTGAAATATAGATATATAAAAAAGCAAGGATCACAATTACATTTGAATTTTCTTTACTGCAAAGAGGAAGAGAGTGGAGTGAAATGTTCAAAGTGTTAATAAGATAAACTATCCACCTAGAATTCTGTATTCAGTAAAATTATCCTTTAAAAGTAAAAAAAATAAATAAAGACTTTCTCAGACATTCAAACTCTGAGAAATTTATTGTTAGTAAACCTACTTTGCAAGAAATATTAAAGAAGTTTTTCAAAGAGAAGGAAAATGTTATAGGTTAGAAACTCAAATCTGCACAAAGAAAGGTAGAATATTAGAAAAGGAACACATAAACATAAAAATGTGATCTTTTATATTTCTTATTCTTTTATTTGTTGAGCAAATAACAGCTTACTACAAGTAGAAAGAGTAACAATATAATCGATTATTTATAGCTCATGAATAAGTGAAATTAATAATAATAATATAAGAAAGAAATCAAAGATACTTTTTTATGGTACTTGCAGTACACATCAAATGCTATAAGGCTATTTGGAAGTGATTTGGACTAATTGTTAATATATGTTACAAACGTTAAAGAAAAACATTTAAAAACTTAAAATATACAGTAGATATGCTAAATGAGGACAGAAAATGCAATAATAATAAATGCATAATTATAGCCTTGATCATTACATATGCAAAAATACTCAACAACATATTAGCTGAATTCAACAACACATTAAAAGTGTCTCACAACACAATCACATGGAATTTGTTCCAAGGATACCACACATTCATAATTTTAAAAGAGGAAGCATAAATGAGTGAAAAGCACACGCACTAAATAAAAGAAACAAAAAAGAGTACAGTGATAGAAAACAATGACAAATATGACAGACATTAATTTTACTAAACCAATAATTACTTAAATATCAGTGGCCTAAATCAGTGGTCCCCAACCACCGGGCTGCGGACCAGTACAAGTCCATGGGCCATTTGGTACCAGTCCACAGAGAAAGAATAAATAACTTACATTATTTCCATTTTATTTATATTTAAGTCTGAATGATGTTTTATTTTTTTTAAATGACCAGATTCCCTCTGTTACATCCATCTAAGACTCACTCTTGACACTTGTCTCGGTCACGTGATACATTTATCCATCCCACCCTTAAGGCTGGTCCGTGAAAATATTTTCTGACATTAAACCGGTTTGTGGCCCCAAAAAAGTTGGGGACCACTGGCTTAAATAGCCCAGTTAAAAGACAGAAGTTAGAGTGAATAAAAAACAAGAATCAACTATGTAAGAAACCCACTTTAAAAATAAATAAACAGATATTAAGGAGATAGAGAAAGAGAGACTATGCTAGCACTAACAAAAGAAATTGAGTACAGCTATATTAATTTAAGAAAAATCAGAATCCAGAGCTAAGAAAATAATTGGACATAAAAAGGAAGATCACTTCATAAAGATAAAGAATTTGATTTTTCAAAAAGACATAATAATTTTTAATGTGTAATGTACCTAAAAACAGTGTCAGATATGTGATTCAAAAATTGAAAGCACTGCAAAGAGAAATAGGCAAATTCACTTCTATGGTTGGAGACTTCAGTAGCCCTTTATTAGGCAGAAAATCACCGAGAACATAAGTGAACCGAACAGTACTATTAATCTACTGAATCTAATTGACATTCATAAAATACTTCATCTAAAGTTAGCAAATTACATACTCTTATTAAGCTCACATGCAGCATTTATTGAGATAAATCACATTGTGGGCTATCAAATATAACAACACATTTGATAGACTAGAAATCATACTAAGTATGCATGCAGATTACAATGGATTTAACTAGAAATCAATACCAGAAACTGCTAAAAACATCAAAATAATCAGGGGCTAGAAATAGTTTTAAATAAAACAACAGACAAAAAAAAACTTAAGAGAAATATAAAAATATTTTAAACAAATAAAAACACATCAAAATTTATGGGATTTATAAAAAATGTAGAGGAAAATTTATAGCATTGAATGTATTTAATTTTTAGAAAAGGAAAGATAAAAATAAATTATCTAAGCTTTCAGTTGAGGAAACTAGAAAAAGAAGAGCAAATTAAATCCAAAGTAAGGAGATAGAATTAATAAATTTTAGAATATAGTGTAATGAAATTGAAAACAGTAAATCAATAAAGAGCATGAACACAACCAAAGCTGGTTATTTGACAATGTTAAAGACATTTTAATTGATGCTGGTTTGATCCCTAGTCAGGGTACACACAGGAACAGATGGATGTTCCTGTTGCACACACACTCTCTCTCACCCTTCCTCTTTCTGAAAATATATAAATTTTAAAAAACATTTTAATTGAAAAAAATTTAATTATAAACTATACTAAAAAAACAATAAGAGAAGACAGAAATTACCACTATCAGAAATAAATAAGTGATCATTACTACCCATTATATGAATATTAAAAGGGTAATACAGGAATATTATGAACAACTAGATGTCCACATATTTGATAGCTTAGATTATATGAACCAAATTTTTGAAAGACACAATCTGCCAAACCTCATCCAAAGGCAAATACAGTTATGCACTGCTTAAAGATGGTGATCCATTCTGAGAAATGCATTATTATTAAGCAGTTTTGTCAACACTGACAAACTGTTTCTGCAATTCACATAGAAAGGCAAAAATCTCAGAACAGTAAACACAATGTTGAAGGACAAAAATAAAGTCTGAAAACTAACATTATCCAAATTCAAGACTTACTATACAGCTACAGTAATCAAGGGAGTATGACATTGTTGAAAGAATGCATAGATCAATGAACAGAATAAAGAGCCCAGAAATAGACTCACCTAAATATAGTCAACTGATCATTAACAAAGAAACAAAAGCAATACGATGGTTAAAATTTTTTTTTCAACAAATGGTGTTGAACCAACTGAACTTCCACATGCAAAACAAAAACAAAACATCCAGATATAAATTGTACACGTTCCAAATAAGTTAACACAAACTGGCTCATACACCTAAGTGTACAGTGCAAACTACAAAACTCTTAGAAGATAACATAGAAGAAAATATAGATGACTTTGAGTTTATTGATAAGTTTTTAGATAAAACACCAACAGCACAATTTATAAAAGAAAACAAATGACAAGTTGGATGTCATAAAATTGAAAATGTTTGCTCTGTGAAAGACTAATGGAGAACAAAAGCACAACTGACAGACTATGAGAGAATCCCTGCCAAACACATATCTGATGAAGGACTGGTGTCCAAAATACACAAAGAACATTTAGAACTCAGCAATAGAAAAACAAATAATCCAATTAATAAGTGAGTAAAAGATATAAAGAGATCCCTCATCAAAAAGATGGCAATTATGCATGTGAAATAGTGCTCAATATCATATGTCATTAGGGAATTGCAAATTAAAACAGCAATGCTATACCACAATATATACCTTTTAAATTGGCTAAAATCCAAAACATTTAAATAGATGCAATTTAATGGGGGGCATTGGGTGCACCCTGTACCCCAACTTCTGAAGGGCCCTTCAAAACCCCAACTTTACACTTTCCTAATCACATCAAGTTTGGTTTCACATGTGCAATTTTAACATTAATAATACCTAATTTTTTTATTTAAAAATATGGTTAATATGTATTTTTATTTTCCCTGACTCTCTCTCTCTTTTTAAGGGGCCCAATATTTTCTTCTGCAACCTGGCCTCAACCAACCATAATTTACCTCTGCATTTACACCACCAAATGCTGACTAATATTTGGAGCAATAGGAACTTGCATTGATTACTAGTGGAAGCAGCTACTTTGGATGGCAGTTTAACAATTTCTTTTTTATTTTTTAATTTAAAAGTTTTATTTTTAATTTATTGTCTTTACATTATTTCCAGTGTTCCACTCAATATAACACCCTCTACACTCTGTATCGTGCCCCTCATGCCTCATTCAAAGTCTCTTTCCACTCCTGTTTCACCCACTTGGGTCCCTCACCCTCTGCATCCACTCTCCTTCCTTCTGGAGATTGCCATTCTGTTGTCTTTATCTATGTATTATGCATATGTAATTTGGCTAATCCATTTTTCTTTTTTGATAATGCCCCCTCTTCCCCTCTCTCTCTGAGAGTTGTTCATCTGTTCCATGTGACACTTTCTCTGTTTCTATTTTGTTCCTCAGTTTATTTTGTTCATTAGATTTCACATTTTAGTGAGATCATAGAGTATTTATATTTCCCTCCTTGGCTTATTTCACTTAGCATATTCTCCATGTTTATCCATGCTATCACAAGAGGTAAGATTTCCCTATTTTTCATGGCCATGTAGTATTCTACTGTATAAATGTACCATAGCTTTTTTTATCCACTTGTCCATTTTCAGACATGTGGACTGTTTCCACATTGTGGCTATTGTAAACAATGCTGCAATAAACATGGATGTGCATATCTTCTTTTGAATTAGTGTTTTGGGATTCTTAGGATATGTTTCTAGAATTGGGAAAGCTGGATCATAAGGAATTTCCATTTTTAATTTTTTGAGGAAATATCATACTGTTTTCTACTGTGTCTGAATAAGTCTGCGTTCCCACCAGCAGTACAGGAGCATTACATTTTCTTCACACCCTTGCCAGCACTTGTTTCCTGATTGTTAATCAAAGTCATTTTGGCAGGTGAGAGGTGATATCTCATTGTGATTTTAATTTGTATTTCTCTAGTGATTAGTGATGTTGAGCATTTTTTTAATATGCCTGTTGACCACCTGTCTAATTCAGGCCCTTTGCCCATTTCTTAATTGGATTGTTTGCCTTCTTGATGTTTAGTTTCATAAGTTTTTTAAAATAAACTTTGATTATTAACCCCTAATCAAACATATCTGCAAATATTTTCTACCATTGAGTGGGCTTTTTATTTTGTTAATGGTATCCTTTGCTGTGCAAAATCTTTTTAGTTTGATATAGTTCCATTTGTTTTTTTGTTTTTTTTTTTTGTTTTTTTTGTCCTCTACTTTACTTGCCTTAGGAGATATATCAGCAACAATATTTCTTTGAAAGATGTCTGAGAATCTACTGACTATTTTTTCTTCTAGGATTATTATGGTTTTGTTTTTTACATTTAATTCTTTTGTCCATTTTGAGTTTATTTTTGTAAATGGTCTAAGTTGGTGGCCTAGTTTTATTTTTGCATTTACCGGTCAAATTTTCCCAATGCCATTTAATTAGAGAGACTGTCTTTACTCCATTGTATACTCTTGCCTAATCTGTCAAATATTAACTGACTATAAAGGTGTGGGCTTATTTCTGAGCTCTCTGTTCTGTTCCATTGATCTGTATGCCTGTTCTTATGCCAGTACCAGGCTGTTTTGTGTACAATGGCCTTGTAGAATAGTTTGATATCAGAAAGTGTGATATTTCCCACTTTGTTCTTTATTTTCAAGATTGCTGAGGTTATTCATGTTCTTTTCTGGTTCCATATAAATGTTTTGAATATTTTTTCTAGATATATAATGTATTCCATTAGTGTTTTAATAAGAATTGTATTGAATCTATAGATTGCTTTGGGTAATATGAACATTGCTTTGGGTAATTCTTCCTTTCCATGAACATGGTTTATGCCTCCACTTGTTTGTATCTTCCTCAATTTCTTTTTCAATATCTTACAGTTTTCCAAATACAAGTCTTTTACCTCCTTGCTAAAATTGATTCCTAGATACCTCATTTTTTTGTGTTGCAACAGTGAATGGAATCAATTCCTTAATTTCTCTCTCTGACAGTTCATTATTGGTGTATTGATTTATGAATGTTGATTTTATGTGCTGCCACTTTGCCAAATTCACTTATTAGGTCTGGTAGTTTTTTGGCTGAGATTTTAAGGTTTTGCATGTACAGTATCATGTAATCAGCAAATAATGACAATTTTACTTCTTCTTTTTCAATTTGGATATCTTTTATTTCTTTTTCTCTGATTGCTGTGGCTAGGATTTCCAGTACTATGTTGAATAAGAATGCTGAAAGGAGAAACCCTGTCTTGTTCCAGATTTTAAGAAAATTGTTTTTAAAACTTTTGCCCATTGAGTATGATGTTGGTTGTTGGTCTTTATTATGTTAAGGTATGTTCCCTGTATTCTCCGTTTGCTGGGAGTTTAGATCATAAATGGGTGTTGGATTTTATTGAATGCTTTTTCTGCAACTATTGATATGATCATGTGATTTTTATCCTTTATTTTGGTTTTGTGATGAATCATGTTTGTTGATTTATAAATATTGTACCAACCTTGTCTCCCAAGAATAAATCCTACTTAATCATGATGTATGATCGTTTTAATGTATTGCTGGATCCAGTTTGCTAATATTTTGTTGAGAATTTTAGCATCTATTTTCATCAGGGATACTGGCCTATAGTTCTCTTTCTTTGTAGTAACTTACCTGGCTATGGAATTAGCATAATGCATGCATTACCATATGAGCTTTGAAGTCTTTTCTTCTCTTGACTATTTTGGAATAGCTTGAGAAGGTTAGGTGTTAGTTCTTCTTTGAATGTTTGGTAAAATTTGCCTATGAAGTCATCTGGTCTAGGACTATTATTTGCTGGAAGTTTTCTGATTACTGTTTTAATCTTGTTTGTCATAATTGGCCTGCTCAGGTTTCCTGATTCTTTCAGATATAGTTCTGGAACATTGTATGTTTCTAGGGACTTATCTATTTTGCCCTGGATTTCCAATTTTTTGGCATATTGTTCTACATAGTATTTTTTTACAATCCTTTGTATTTCTGTGATGTCAATTGTTATTCCTTTTTATTTCTAATTTTTATTTATTTGTGTCCTCTTTCTTATTTTTCTTAATAAATCTGGTTAAAGGTTCATTGATCTTGTTTACTTTTTCAAAGAACCAGCTCTTGATTTCACTGATCTTTTGTATTTTTTTTTTACTGTTTATCACTTATTTCTACTCTGATTATTATTTTCTTCCTTCCACTTTCTTTGGGATCTGTTTGTTTTTCTTTTTCTACTTCATTTAGATGCAGGGTTAGATAGTTTATTTAAGCTTATTTGTGCTTTTTAAGGTATTCCTGTAATGGTATGACTTTCTTCTCAAAACTGCTTTCACTGTAATGCTTAGATTTGGGGTTTCTATATTAATTTTAATTTGTTTCAAAAATTTTTTATTTTTTCCTTAATCTCATTGTTAACTCATTCATTATTTAGTAACATACAAATCCCTCTACTGGGTATATACCCCAAAAACTCAGAAACATTGATATGTAAAGACACATGTAGCTCCATGTTCATTGCAGCATTGTTCACAGTGGCCAAGACATGAAAACAACCAAAAAGCCCTTCAATAGAAGACTGGATAAAGAAGATGTGGCACATATACACTATGGAATACTACTCAGCCATAAGAAATGATAACATCGGATCATTTACAACAAAATGGTGGGATCTTGATAACATTATACGGAGTGAAATAAGTAAATCAGAAAAAAAACAAGAACTACATGATTCCATACATTGGTGGGACATAAAAACAAGACTAAGAGACATGGAAAAGAGTGTGGTGGTTACTGGGGGTGGGGGGGAAGGGGGGCCCGGGAGGGAAGGAGGGAGAGAGAAAAGGGAGGGGGAGGGGCACAAGGAAAACTAGATAGAGGGTGACAGAGGACAATCTGACTATGGGTCATGGGTATGCAACATAATTGAATGACAAGAAAAAAAATAACATGCAATTTAGCTTCTGAGTGTTTGAATGTTTTTCAGTTTTTCTATTGTAGTTGCTTTCTGGATTTATGCCATGATGTTCAGAGAAGATACTTGATATGATTTCAGTCTTCCTAAATTTATTGAAACATGTTTTGTCTCAACATATGGTCTGTCTTAGAAAACATACCATGAGCACTTGAAAAGAATGTATATTTTGCAACTTTAGGGTATAATGTTCTGAAGATATCAATTCTATTTAATCTAGTGTGTCATGTAAGGCTGCTTGTTCTTGTTGATTTTCTGTTTGGAGTACAAATCCATTTATGTTAGTGGGGTGTTAAAATCCCTTACTATCATTGTATAGCTGTTGATCTTGCCTTTTATATCTATCAAGATCAGCTCTATATATTTAGGTGCTCCTATATTAGGTAAATATGTAAATATTTACAATAGTTATATCCTCTTTTTTGATTGCTCCCTTTATTCTTATGTAGTTACCTACCTTGACCCTTAAAATAGCCTTTGTTTAAAAGTCTATTTTGTCAGATACAAGTATGTCTATTCCAGTATTTCTTTATTTCCATTTGAATGGAATTTTTTTTCCACCCCTTCACTTTCAGTCTCTATGTATTTTCTGTTCTGAGGTAGGTCTCTTGTAGACAGCATATGTATGTTTTCTTATCCATGCAGCTACTCTGCCCTTTGATTGGAACATTTAACCCATTTACATTTAATGTTATTATTGATATGTACTTATTTATTGCCATTTCATTCTTTAAACTTATAATTCTTTTCTCTCAATGTCTTTCTTTTATTTACTTTTTATGTTTTTATAACATTCCTTGCAGTACTGGTTTGGTGGCAAAGGACTCCTTAAACTGCCTTTTTATTATTGTTATATTATTAGGAGTCTGAGAAGCTTTTTATTTCTTCTTCAATTTTATTTTCATTTTTTACTATTTTCTTTTAAGATTTTATTTATTTATTAGGGAAAACATAGAGATAGAAAAGGTGGAAGCAGAAGGAAGTACCAACTCCCATATATGCTTTGACCAGGCAAGCCCAGGGTTTCAAGCCAGCAATCTCAGCATTCCAGGTGGACATTTTATTCACTGTACCACCACAGCTCAGGCTCTCCTTAAATTTTAAGTGATTGCTTTGCTGGATAGGGTAGTCTTCATTGTAGGTTCGTGTTTTGCATCACTTTGAATATTTCTATATTTCTTGCCAATCTTTACTGATCTGAGTGTTTTGTTTTGTTTTGTTTGTTTTTTTTGAGAAATCAGAGATCAGCCTTGTGGGTGCTCCTTTGTAGGTAATCAATTGCTTTTCTCTTGTAACTTTTAGTATTCTTTCTTTGTATCTTAACTTTGACATTTTAATTATGATGTGCCTTGATGTGGGCCTTTTTGGGTTCATCTTTAATGGGACTCTCTGTTCTTCTTAAACTTGTGTGACTTTTTCTTTCATCAAGGTAAGGAAGTATTAAGTTCTCTATCACTTGTTTCTCTTCTCCTTCAGGAAACCTTATGATGTGGATGTTGTTTTACTTCTTTTGCCACAGAGTTCTGTTAGGGTTTCCTCAGTCTTTTTGAGTCTTTTCTTTTTGCTTCTCTGTCTCTGTTCATATGTTTCTCTTGTCCTCTAAATTTCTGATTCAGTCCTCTACCTCTTCCAACCTGCTGTTGATTCCTTCTAGTGCAGTTTTCATTTCAGATTTTGTATTTGTCATTCCTTACTGCTTCTTTTATATAGTTTCAATATTTTTTAATGCATACTATCTGTTTGTTTAAGTTCTCGTTTTGATCATTCATTTTACTCTAAGATCATTGAGCATCCTTATAAACATTATTTTAAACTCTGCATCACGTAGTTTGGTTACTTTCATCTTATTCCATTCTTTTTCTGGGGATTTCTCTTGTTGACTCATTTGGGCCATATTTCTTTGTCTACTCATTTTGTCTATGTATTAGTTAGCTCTGCTCTGTCTTCCAAATTTGTTGTGATATATTTATGACAAGGGTGGACTTTGTGATATTAACTTCCAGGCCATCTGAGTTCCTTACTTTAGGAATGTTTCTTGAGGGTTATATATCTCTTCTGTTGTATGTGCATCTTGAATGTTGTTGGACCTTTTGTGGGTGACGTTAACCTTTCAGGCTGGCTATTTCTAAGGATCAACCTTAATCACACGTATTAGATGCTGTGCAGTGTCTGTACTATGGACATAATTACTCTCAGCAGGGTCTGGTGCCTGCTGAACTCCTCCTTTAGGTGGGCCATTTGTGTATGTAATTGAGTCTACTATCAGTGTGGTCTGTTGCCCACTACTGGTTTTGATGGTCTGGGTCTACTTGGGTAGGGTTTGGATATGGATTGATAGCCATTGTTTGTAAACCACTGTGGGCTACTTGGCTACTTGTCTAGAGCTGCCACTCTGTTTACTGTTTTTGTTTGTGTTTGCTGTGCCTGGGTGTGTGTGGGAGGGGCCAATCTGTGTATAAGGATCAGCTTTCTCCTGCTTAGAGCTGAGAGAAGCTCCATAAAAGGGCCCAACTTTCTTAAGATTTGCCTCCACTTTTCAGCTGCTCTACCTCCTCTGCCTGATCTTCCCTCAGAGTCTTCTGTAGAAAGACTGTCAAGTGGGCTCAAACTGGCCTTACCCTACTAACACTTCCACAGGTTGCCAGCTTAGTGGCTTAAGATAGTTGAGGTCAGGATGATATCATTAGGAGAACTCTCTATTTTCGGGTTCTCTTGGTCAAGAGCTCAGTATGAGGAAAGTGGACCCTGCTCAGGAGTCTGATCCTTCAGTCACTGCTGGATATTTCAATTCTATTTTTCCCCAGTGAGGTGAGCAGTAGGTTCTGGTTTAGTGAAGGCCAAAAGTTCCCTCTGCAGTAGTTCTTTCTGTTAAGGGACCCCTGACTTCAAGGAAGACTATTGAGAGAATCTTCCATGGGGTTGACTTTTCCTTCACAGAATGTGGCTAAGCCCCTTGACCTGTCCCAACAAAAATAGGCTCTAAGAAATTCACACTTCTAATGTTTTGCTCTAAGCCTCTCCATTCCCTCTTTGGAAATTAACCCAGTGGGTCAAGATATCTGAAACTTTTACCTGCTGATTGTGAAACTACCTTGTCCAATACATGTGAGCTGCTGTGTAGGTGCTGACCAGAGAAAGTAGAATTCACCTCAGCTGATTTTGGTGTCTGATGAGCTTTTCCTTTAAATATGCTGTTAGTAAGGGCTGTTAGATCCTGCTCTGCTACTCTCTTTATCTAGCCACTGGATATATTGCTTCTGGACCTTATAAGAGGGAACCTGATACACACCAGTATAAGACACTGCCTGTGACTGATTCTCAGCAACCTTTCTAGAGCTATAAGCAATCCAGAGTTTGTGGCTGCATCTGATGAGGTTCGATGTTCATGGAAGGACCAACCTACACACCTAGGCTGGCTTTTATCAGCAGTAGGCTTGGGGGCAAGTCACCAAAAGGCCCAAGATTCCTTAGATTAGTCTTCTGCTGCCTCTGTCTATAGCTGCTTGTTCAGCTTGGACCCACCCAAAATCTCTGGTGGAATCTAGAGCATCAAGCAATTCAGGAATTAAGAAAAGTCATGGGTGTGGCTCACACCCCAGGGCCCAAAGTGTCAGTTTGTCCTGAATTTTTTCACAGATCTCAGTAGTGGGTGACTACTTGGAATCTGGTTGGTGCGGCCTCTGTAAGCCAGAGATTTGGTTTGCCCACAGTCTGGACAATGTCTACCGAATCTTCCATGTGGCAGGAGCACTAGTCATATTTTCAGTAAAGCTTTGGGAAAAACTGCAGCCTCAATACCAGACAACTGAGTAACTGTAACCCCTAAGTTTTTTCAGTCCACTGCTTCCTGGCCAGGGCTGCCTACTTCTCAGCAGGGTCTAATCTCTATAGGTTGGAGCCAGAGAGATTCCCGAGGGTAGAATAGTTGCTTTTTTCCAGGCTGATGCTACACCAAGAGGACTGTTTTACCCAAGAGAGATGGTGACTGTATAATTGGAGAATAAACCAGCAGAGGGGTTCCAGTGGTTGTCCTCCACCATGTCTTTCCCGATGGCTGCCAATTTTACATTCTCTTCACATGATTGAAGTCCTTTCAGCCTTTCTCTGCCAGAGCCAATGGTAAGTGACTGTGAATGAGATTTTCTGCATTAGCCCTTTAAGAAGGTGCCTGTACTCTGAGATTTTCTATCTATTTTTTTACAGACAGAAACTTCATCACTTTTCTCTGCCAAAAGCTATGTAGCACCTCTTCTAGGCACTGGTGCACTAAGCTTGGGTAGCTGGCATGGGGCTTAGAACCCACACCTCTCAGGGAAAATCTCTTAGAAAAAACATCCCTAAGATGTTGAGGGTCACTCTGGACCTTCAGCTGCAGCTCACTCCTGCCTGACAGGAGCAGGGCAGTCGTTTTCTCCTCTCTCCCCTCCTGTCACACTCTATGTGACTTCTTCTCTGAATCCTTAAGTTATAGACTCCTCTTTATCTAGTCCTAAGTTGGTTTTTCAGAATGATTGTTTTTAAATTTAGTAATAACTCCAGTTTGGTGCTGGGCAGCAGCAACTGAACTGATAGGGGAACCCATAAATTAGAAATTTGGCTTAAGTAACAGTAGCTTTTAGTTGTAATCAATAAATCAGATTATGTAGTGGCATGTCCAGCCACATTAAAGCCTGAGACAAGAAAAAAATCTTAAAGTTGGTAAGTTAGATAGATCTCAAGTTGGTAAATCTTACCCTTCCCTTTTTAAACACAATGTAGTGGTATCATTGCATTAATTTAAATTTTAAAATGTGAAATTTTCGTATGTGAATTTTAACATACGAAACTTGTTTTTAGCAGCCTGTTGTAAAGAAATATTTGCATATGTACAGAAAGCAACATTTATACTGTAATTATTTTTGTGTGTGTGGCAGAGACAGAGAGAGGGATAGACAGGGAAAAATAGATAGAAAGTGTACCCAACTATAATAAACTGTATGATTTCAACTATACTATGGAAAAGAAAAGACCATGGAGACAATAAAAATAGCAGCGTCTTATTGCAGTTAGGATGTAAGGAGGAATAAATGGGTGGACCACATGGGATTTTTAAGCCAGAGGAACTGTTCAGTATGATACCGTAATAGTGAATATATGTCATTAAACATTTGTCTAAACACAAATGATGTGCAATATAAAATGAATCCAAGTATAAACTCTGGACTTTAGTTAATAATAATGTCTCAATATTGCCTCGTTAATTGTAACAAATGTACTACTACATTAAGGCAAGATATTAATAATAGAGGAAACTATGTTTGTGGGGGCAGGAGGAGGGATTATTGAGAATTCACTGTACTTTCTGATAAACTTTTCTATAAGCTTAAAACAGTTCTAAAGAAATAAAAAGTATAGTAGCTTAAATTTTACATTAACAGATAAAGAATTATACTGAAAAAAACAGTTAATTATAGCAAAGCTCTTTATAACAGAATATGAGATTATGAGGAAAATACTATTTTTCATATAACATCTTTACATAAGTAAATAGTTTAAGCATAACTATAAATCAAAGCACTACTAAAAAAAGCAAAGGTTTAATATGTGCTATTGTGTATACAAAAATAAAAGGGCATAGTTTTTAAAAATACACATATCTTTTAAAATTGTTACTATTCTTTATGAAGGAACGTTTTCTCAGAAGAACATATTTAGTTTAACAATTAAAAAAATGAAAAAAAACACTTAAAATCATCCTATATTGTATAGAAAATATTTTTTAAAATTTATTTATTAAATTTAATGCAGTGACATTGATAAATCAGGGTACATATGTTGAGAGAAAACATCTCTAGATTATTTTGACATTTGATTGTGCTGTATACCCCTCCCCCAAAGTTAAATTGTCTTCTGTCACTTTCTATCCGGTTTTCTTTGTGCCCCTCCCCTCCCCCAACCCCTCTCTCCTTCTTCGCCCATCCCCCCTCCCCCCACTCCCCACCCCTGTTGCCATCACATTCTTGTTCATGTCTCTGAGTCTCATTTATATGTCCCTTCTATGTATGGATTCATATAGTTCTTAGTTTTTTTTCTGATTTACTTATTTCACTCCGTATAATGTTATCAAGGTCCATCCATGTTATTGTAAAAAATCCGATGTCATCATTTCTTATGGCTGAGTAGTATTCCATAGTATATATGTACCAAAGCTTTTTAATCCACCCATCATCTGACGGACACTTGGGCTGTTTCCAGATCTTCGCTATTGTGAACAATGCTGCCACAAACATGGGGGTGCATTTCTCCTTTTGGAGCCGTTCTATGGTGTCCTTGGGGTATATTCCTAAAAGTGGGATAGCTGGGTCAAAAGGCAGTTTGATTTTCAGTTTTTTGAGGAATCTCCATACTGTTTTCCACAGTGGCTGCACCAGTCTGTATTCCCACCAGCAGTGCAAACATTTTTTTTTTTTTTTCATTTTTCCGAAGCTGTTCGGGGAGGCAGTCAAACAGACTCCCACATGAGCCCGACCGGGATCCATCAGGCATGCCCACCAGGGGGCGATGCCCTGCCCCTCTGGGGCATCGCTCTGTTGTGTCCAGAGCCATTCTAGCACCTGAGGCAGAGGCCACAGAGCCATCCCCAGCGCCCGGGCCATCTTTGCTCCAATGGAGCCTCGCTGTGGGAGGGGAAGAGAGAGACAGAGAGGAAGGAGAGGGGGAAGGGTGGAGAAGCAAATGGGCGCCTCTCCTGTGTGCCCTGGCTTGGAATAGAACCTGGGACTCCTAGATGCCGGGCCGACGCTCTACCGCTGAGCCAACCGGCCAGGGCAGTGCAAACATTTTTAAGCACATTTACTCTCATAAAATAAGTAAGAGCAATTCTTTTACTCCTAAATCTTTTATGAAAACGAAGGGCTGTATTTGTAAGAAAAAAAAAAATCAGGTAAAAGGGTAGAGATATAAATTCAACACCTTTTCTCACAAATTACTTATTTTCTTTTCTACTTTTTGTGGGCTAAGAAAAATGCCATTTATGAAGAATTTAATTTATGATAGTTTGTAAAGCTAAGTAACTTAATATGAATATTTATTTCATTATCACAAAAAAATGGTAAAATAGAAGTTTAATTGTTTTCTTTAAGATGAAAAAGTTCAGCTCTGACCAGCTGGCTCAGTTGTAGAGTGTCAGCTTGGCATGTGAACGTCCTGAGTTTGATTCCTGGCCAGCATACACAGGAGAAGTGCCCTTCTGCTTCTCCACCCTTCCCCCTCGCCTTTCTTTCTATCTCTCTTTTCCCCTCCTGCAGCCAAGGCTACAGTGAAGCAAAGTTGGCCCAGGCACTAAGGATGGCTCCATGGCCTCCACCTCAGACGCTAGAATGGCTCTGGTTGCAACAGAGCGACGCCCCAGATGGGTAGAGCATCGCCCCCTAGTGGGCTTGCCGGGTGAATCCTGGTTAGGTGCATGAGGGAGTCTGTCTCTCTGCCTCCCATTTCTCACTTCAGAAAGAAAATAGTTTCAGTGAATTTGTGAGCATGATATTTGAATTTACTTTATTTGACCTTAAGAGGTTGTATTTAACTACTATTCTCTGCACTTTAATAATTTATTTATTTAATTCATATTGATTAATCTTAGATGCTTCATGTACAACAAAGTACATTTTTTGGAATTTGCCATGAGTGATTTTTACACACCTAAAAGTTAATGAAACTCAGAACCCAAATCAAGTTAAAAGATTCTAGAAACAACCACTATTTAAAAATAAGAATGTTTTATACTCTATGAAGGGAATAAAATCAGGTCTATAACTTTATCATACAGCAAAATCAACTGCAAGTAGATTAAGAATTTGGGTATTAATATTTTTTAAAAGTCCACAATTAGAGGAATATAAAGCAAATTATTTTTTGTACTTAGAGTAATAATCCAGTTGTCTTTTGACACATAAGAAACTATTTTAATGGTTTAAAACAGCAACAAGTTCTGACTTTGGAGGAGAGTTCAGTAAAAGCTATCTCTCAGAGAAGACAGCCTCTCCTTGTGGGTAGTTGTGGGTAGGGCTTCTCAAAACTTGGTGGTGGGATCCAAAACCAGATATCCCAAGTAAACACATTTCAAGAGACTCATTCTTTGTCTTAGCCACAGAAGTCCCAGAATGTTACTTCTGCTCAGAATGTCACCTAAACCACACTAGATTAAAGGGCAGAAGAATTATATTTCACCTCTTGATAAGAGTAAATTGAGATTACTTTACAGACCATTATTTGAGATGGGACTTTTCATTGGGCTAATCTTTGGAAAATATGATATGCCACAGCTAGAGAGGGAGTCTCTTAGATAAAATAAATGTACCAACCATAAAATAATACATACAACTACATTAAAATTAAGTTTTTATGTTCATTATGATGCAATCACATTAGAAAATAATTTGTTATTATCTTGTTAATTTTAGCTTTTCCACGTATGTGTCCTACAGATTCTTTACTTAGGTATATACAGCAATTCTTTACTTAGAATATTTATATATGAATAATTACAAGGTTTACCCAAGAATGTTAATAGGAGTCTTGTTCATTCAGGAAAACTTAATGTCAGCTATTAAAAAAGAATAAATAATTTGTGACATATTCACCCTCACAATGAAATACTATAGTAGTGAATGAAATAATATTATTAGTATTAACATAATATTGAGAAAAATAAAGTTAGGTCCAGAAGACTATATAGTATGATATTACTTTATCAAGTTTAAAAAATAACAAAACTAAGGAATATATTGACAAAAATTTTAATAAGCAATATAAATATTATTTTAATGTAAAATTTAAAAAATATCAATGTAAAAAAAGTCAATAATAAACAAAATATCAAGAATTTAAATAGAGATAAAATCAGATTATGTACTGTAGTGGCATGTCCAGCCATATTGAAGCCTGAGGCAAGAAAAAAATCTTTAAGTTGGTAAATTAGATAAATCTCAAGTTGGTAAATCTTACCCTTTCCTTTTTAAACACAATGCAGTGGTATCATTGCATTAAATTTAAATTTTAAAATGTGCATTACTTTAACATAGGAAACTTGTTCTTAGCAGTCCGTTGTAAAGAAATGTTTGCATATGTACAGAAAGCAACATTTACACTGTAATTCTTTTTTTTTTTTTTTGTGGCAGAGACAGAGAGAGTCAGAGAGAGGGATAGACAGGAACAAATAGACAGGAAGGGAGGGAGATGAGAAACATCAATTCTTCGTTGTGGTTCCTTAGTTGTTCGTTGATTGATTTCTCATATGTGCCTTGACCAGGGGCTACAGCAGACCAAATGACCCCTTGCTCGAGCCAGCGACCTTGGGCTCAAGCTGGTGAGCCTTGCTCAAACCCCATAAGCCCGTACTCAAATTGGCGACCTTGGAGTCTAGAACCTGGGTCCTCCACATCCTAGTCCGATGCTCTATCCACTGCGCCACCACCTGGTCAGGCCGGTATAATTCTTGACAGTAGGTATACTGATAAAACATTGACACATTATACATCTTTTAATATATATTAGAAGATAAATTATGGTACATGAAACCAAAAATTTATGGCATATAAAATAATATCCAAAGCATATTATTAAATAGTAAATTAAAAAAATATAAGCTATATATTGTACCATACTTTTTATTTATGTATGTAGAGAAAAATTAAATAAAAAAATCTGCATTAAACTTTTAATAGCTGTTACTTGTGGGGAAAATATTGAAAACTGGAGGAATGAGAAATGTGTCCATTTTCCTCGATGACTTAAATCTAATTGGAATTTTTTACAAGGAAAATATATTACTTGATAATTAATGAGAATAACCCTAAATTAGTGTAATTAGCTAAAAAAGTTGCAAGAAAAATAAAAGGCTGTGGTGAGAAATACGGAATTAAAAACAGTATTTTTCTTTTGTTGATCACTCAAGATCAAATGACATTTCATGGCAATCATATTATTTACTAAATCCATGTTATTACTATAACAGAATAAATTCAAGACAAAATGAGCTTCAATTTCTTCTAAAGTAGAATAGATTCAAAACAGATCTCACTTAATAACACTATTTTAGAGTGTTTGGATGTATTTATTAACTCTAATAGAGTTCTAAATGTGGCCCAGGAAGTGAATTTTTTCACTCTCTACCAGTATTTGCATGCTTGCATTAACAATGATATTCAACGGGAGGCCTACACTTTTCTTATTTAAAATCAAGCTTTTGAAAAATTATCATTTGTTTCCCTAAACTGTTTCATTCAAGGAAGGCAGAGGCCTAAATCTGAGGAGAGAAAAGTTGAGTAATTGAAAGCCTTCTCATAACATGTTTTGCTTTAGACATATAAATTCACAACTTGAAGTATTTATTTAAGTTAATAATAATAAAAAGAATAAAAACAACAATCTTGTACATTTATATTCCAACTAAAATTTAAGAGGATGCCCTGAGACACTTTTAATGAAATAGATGAAAAATACATAAATATATGAAGGAGAGAGAAAATAACATTCTCGTGGAAATTATTTTATTCATTCAAATTTCTTTTCGGAAAAAGAGTAGAGGTTCGACAAGTATTGTAGGAAGGAAAATACCAGTCGAAATGTGTGGTAGAAAGTGGGACCTGTTTTACATAAATGACAGAAAGAAATTTCTTGTTTCTACAGCAGTTCAGGTAGGAGAATAAGGAAAATGAAAATTCACTTAGTGCAATGGAAAAAACTATAAGCTATATGATGTAATCATATTCAGAGTCACTTTGTATAGGGTCATAAAAACTTTCAGTAAAATTATCAAATTAATTTCCTTGAGGGAGTTGATTATAGAACTGGAATTTATATCCAGACTGATTTGTGGAAGGCTAGAGGCAGCAAATATGAATCTCTGACACAAGAGAACCTAGAGAGAGAAAATTTAAAGTGATTATCTATAATTTACAGAATTTACTAGATTTTGCAATGCAAATTCACGTGAAGTGTAACCAGATCTCCAAAAGCCAGAGGATTCCCAAACAGTACCCGAGTTGCTATGTTATTAAAAATGTATACATGCTATGCATAATTTTTCCTCTTCTTAGCATTAATTTCAAAGTGATATGTTCATATATAATTAAAATAGATAGAGGATTTGTGACCATCCCCAAATATATTTAGTATGTAAACTTAAGTAACTGTTAGCTGAATTCTGCAAAGCCATGAGGGTAACAAATATATCCAGATCAAACTAAGGTACTTAGAAGGAAGAGTTAGTGTATATCTATGACACTATTTATTATTTTCTGAGGCAATGCTATCTTCACCTCTGGACCTTGACTATTTTATCTCAGTAACAGCATTCTACTCAAAAGACCACGACTGTCCATCTGTGACCCTGCAGTCTGGTACAACACTGAAAAGAATGAGTTATAATCAAGGTACACACAAGTTAGCAAGTTTTAGGGATATGCTAGAAACATTCCAATTTTCTCAGATGGCACAGTTTCCTGGAACCATGTTGATTGTTCTTAGTCTCTTCCAAAGCCTCTTATAATGCTTCCAGGTCATATTTTATGCCACACCAGGGCATTCATTGCTATGGAGTAAATAATAACAAAATTTTGCACTTAGAGCTTCTGAGTTTGAATTTCTACTTTGCCATGAACTATCCATGCGACCATGCACACACTAATTTACATCCCTAAGTCCATTTTCTCACCTGCAAAACATAGAAAGATTACCTACCACACAGGGATGTTGTAATAACGAAATGCAATAATTTTATAAAACTGTTTTTGTATAGTACTTACTACAGTAAGTAGGCAATAAACAGTATCTATTAAGTGTTTGGTTATGGTTGATATACCCAGACTATGAACACATCCTTTCCTGGTTCTCTGTATCAGAGGCAGTCTAACATTCTTAAAAATGTCATAACTAAAATACGTTTTACATCATGCACTTATGTTCCCCTCTCTCATTTTCATCTCTGTCTCTGTTTTTAATGTTATATTTAATGTTTATCCATCTACATATTTACTGTGTAGCTAGCTGCTAACTCATTAACTCAGTTTAAATATGTACATGTTTATTCTATCCTTTCCAGATTCTTAAGAGGTAACGCTGGCTATTCTTGGGCTCATATTTCTGTATTCATCACCTTAATGCCAACATAGTAGAAATAAAGAAAGGAGACCAGAGAGAAAAGGAAAAAGTTTAGTTTGAAAACATTTCCTTTGGTCCAATTCAACTGAACAGTATTTGGAGTAAAGTTTGCAGTCCAGAACATTCACCTCAACAATAAAGGATGTTTTGTTCCTTTTTACTCAGTTGTTACACTTGAAAGAATAGAGGAAAAACTATCTCTCTTGCTTTTATCCTAGCCATCAAAGCTTGAATGAAGTTTGTGCTCTCATAGGTATTGATCCTGGATTGGCCACCTGTTCTCTGCATGTGAATACTTGGGCAACGACTCCTTGAGTTTCATCAAGTTAAAACACACTGAAAAAATGCTGTCGATTGACATGGTACCTGCCCTGTCAAAAATGTTTCTAGCCATCTGGAATGCAGAATAACCAAGTCCTTGGCTCAATATTTCAGTTACTTCAGTTTTGCTGTAAGGAGCTTTAAAAAAAACTTTCAGAATAAACTTTCCTTCAAAGTAGTACATATTTTCATTTTGGAAATTATGGATGTAATCATAGGTGACATGATCCATAAAAAATGTATAAATATTTCTAAGTAATACTCATATTTTTCAGAAAGAATTTTCAATTTTAAGGGTAGGTTAAACTCCAAAATATGCTTTCATTAACTCTGCACAATTTCTCTTAAATTTCACAAAACATATCCAACTGTACTTTCAATAAACTTTATGACTACTCAAGAAAATATCAGTTCCTACCTATGAAGAATGAAGATACTGATTACTTTAAAGCTGTAATATATAATTTTCAAGGAGGGGTTTTTTATAGAGACAGACAAATAATATGCCTAAAGTGTTACTAGTTCTAGCTTGTATAATTGTACTTTTATTAGTCAAGTATTCAGTGAGAATATGCAGTATTTACATACAAATTAAGCAATACAAATTTTTTACATACTCAAATTAGTACTCATAGTATACAAAGCATACTACACTATTTTAACAGAAAAAATTAGAAAAGCATAATTTTATATTCTTTGGGATGAAAAAATAATTACATAGCTAAACATAAAGTTAAGTTATTTGTCACATTACTTGAAAATAAACCATAATTATTCTGTGCTTTGCATTTACAATATATACTTTTCCCTTCAAAAAGAAACCTTCAGAAATATATTTTTGATTTATGTGTTAATAATTTTTTTATTTGCCTCAAAAGAAACACTGGTAGTAGCATAAAAACCTGAAAGAACAGTAGACATTATAGTACTGTGAGCGATGCTGCTATCATTATGGTTAAAGTGGATGCCCATCAGCTTCATTCTAACGGATTAGCAATGAATAACACATATGATAAATAGGGGAGAACATACAGTGGTACCTTGAGATACTTATTTAATTCGTTCTGAAACCGAGCTCGTAAGTCAGTCAATTTGTATATCGAACTGCCGATATTGGACCCGTGCACCAATGCGCCAACTAGCGGCAGCTTTCCGAATCATGACTTCTATCTCTATCTTGGAATTTTGCTCAGATCTGGAACAAAAATATGGACTGAGTAACAAACAGCTCGTATCTTAAAAAATTTGTATGTTGGTCTGTTCATATCTCAAGGAACCACTGTACTATTATTGCCTATTATAGATAGACACATGCAATATAAACTTTGAGCCCAAGACAAAGAAAGTACTGCAAAACAGACCCATTGTAGAGTGGTATACACTTGGCAGTATCACACTAGACAAAATACAGATTTTAAAAGTTACTTCAGTGGAGCACTTCTACTTCATCAATTTTATCTCAGCCAATCATTATACTCTGTGGATGGCTGTGCTGGTTTTACAATCCATTTTATTTCTCTATTCAAAATGTTTTATGTATTTTTTTGTCATTTTATGAATTTACTACTCTGAGAGTAATTTTACTTTCAATTCATTAAAATTTTGAAATGTCACAGAACTTCTGAAAAATACAGTACTAATAATTAAAATTTAACCAAAAGTACATCTGACAGTATCATCTGAATGTGAAATTTCTTCATATAACATATGTGAAGGCAAAGGGGAAAATCTGTAAAATAAAGAGAGTTTTAACAGCAAGTACACATATGACATAGCATACTGGTAGCTTCAATAACATACAAAAACATCAGAAAATGAAACGCATAGGGACATGAAGCTATTAGGTAGTGCAGACTGCCATTTTTCATGTTAATGGAGTATTTTGTCAGCCTTATCCAGCAGAATCTCTGATATCTAAAACAACACTGTTAACACATCTGTCACCCTCTGTCCTTCCTCTTTCCTTTGCGTATACATCTCACGATTCTCTAAAGTGTTGCCTTCCCTTTCAACCCTTCATGAAATCCCTGAGCTGAGGTGCCTTTTACATCAGGAGCTTCTGTGCACAACCGAATACTGCTGAATACTTTCATCTCACCTCACAGGTAAGGCTTTCCCCAAATCCCAGGCAACTGTTAGGGGACACGAGAAACGCTTTGTGAGAAAGAAATGATGACAGCAGAACGATACTCTGCTCTCAAGGGAGGCCTCTGAAGGAGAAATCAATCACATGAATTAAGAGCTTTTGATGAATAAATAATTCATGTACACTAAAGTAATTAACCAATTTTCACGTTAGGCTTAGTAGAGCATTGTAGAGCTAGCTAGCACCGCACCAATCAAAATGTAAGCATGTGGCTTAGCTTCATACGATTTTCAACTACAAAATGACTGTGCCCATTTGAAGGCTACCATTTAAGAGATTATAATAGACAAAACCAGGTGGATGGGCACTTGCTTCCCAATGCACAAACTAAAGACTAAACTAAGTATTTCTTCATAAACACTCTGACCACTGTATTTAATAGTGTTGACATTTATATAAATGGATTTCAGTGTAGTTGTGGAACATATACTGGGATGATTCCATAATCCTGTTTTAATTAGATGGATATTGTGAGCATAGAAAAAGCACAAGCTGCACTCCCTGTGGTGATGCCATACTGGCAAGGAATCAATCACCACGGCTCTGGTTGCCATAGAAACTGATAGCTCCTGCACCACCATCTAAGTGGCAAATGATTGGTGGTGTACTCATAACACAGGGAGAGCAATGAGTTTTTCTATCCTGTCCAGCAGCTGTGCCAGAGAGTTAATTAAAAGCAGAGAACATGAAATAAATCTAAATCTGTGAAGAAATGAAATGTACAGTACAAATTGAATTCCCGTGTCGAACAGAAATTAATATGCAGCACAAACCACAGAGCTGCCTGAACAAGCAGCTGCTGGGAATCTTGGGAAATGTTGCCTCTGAGGCAGTTAGAGCTGCAATGTGGAGAGGGCACCTTCTTATCTTATTACCTAAACAAGCACTTTGTTCAACATTTGTGTTGACTGATGCATGCAAATTGCAGCCTCTAATGTTAAGAGTTCCCATTTCTAACCAGGAAGGACAAAGCTTAAGTAAGGCTTAATTAAGTTTTATATCCCACATATGAGTGAAATTATACAGTTCTTACTTAGCTTTTTCTGACTGACTTATTTCACTTAGCATAATATTTGGGTGGTGGCCACACAGTACATTATACAGATCATGTATCATAGAAATGTACACTTGCAACCTATATGATCCTACTAAACAATATCACCCCAATAAATTTAATTTAAAAAGATTTAATGCACAAACTGTTAGCAACTGTAGTCTATCAGCTGGGAGCACAATATAAGTAAATGTTTTCACTCTTGTACTAGAATTCACCAGACAACCTCTGTGAAAGTTAATGTGTTTCTATTGATAAAGCATGAATTTCAAATATACTAAGTTGAGAAACAAGTACCTACAATGTTTTTCCAAGAAATATGGGAAGTTTGACAAAGAAATAAAAAAAATTAAATTCCTTTTTCCATAGAATGAACTACAATTG
Organism: Saccopteryx bilineata; assembly: GCF_036850765.1. Classification (NCBI taxonomy): domain Eukaryota; kingdom Metazoa; phylum Chordata; class Mammalia; order Chiroptera; family Emballonuridae; genus Saccopteryx; species Saccopteryx bilineata. Next base: position 84,562,402 of record NC_089491.1, on the reverse strand, counting down.
ATCAGGCACAAAATATTTATCTAGAGAAAACCATGATTTCTTAGTTCAGTCCTCGCTGAAGGTAATATTTGAGTGTTATAATTTGGAAAAGTTAGTGTTCCAATAACCTACTCTGTGTGAAGCCAACCAATCCCATTGAGAAAGTAGAACAACCTAGGGACCACACTGTGTATCTCTGCAGCTGCCAAATTGTGTGAGTTTGTAAGAATCAGAGGAAAGAATAACATCTCAGATCATGCAATTTATCTTTCTCCCCCAACAGAACAAAATTAGGTCCTTAGAGATAGAGCTTGACTGACCAGGGAAGAGAAAGAAATGTTGGTAGAATGTCAGAGTTAATATCATTATGACACATTCATATGCACTTAATGATTATCTAAAGAACTGCTAAAATTTTCCTTCTATCAAGATATATTTTCACCTGGTTAGTCCTTTGTTTCTGAAGGCAAGTGAATTGCTCACCTAATGAGAATTTATATATTCCTCCTACCATCCATTTAATTATCATATATTTTCCAGTGTGATAGAACAACAAGAAAGCAAATACCATGCTTCCATGTATTTGTTGATATATGTCTGTTCAAATCAGAATTTTATATTTAGTTAAAACTGCTTAATTTGAAAATATCATAAAATGTCCATAACACATGGCGCAAAATTCTGAAGTAGTTGTTTCAAGGGGAATTTTGTTCACTTAGCAGATTATGACTAAGCTTCCAATAGCTGATAGAATCAACACTAGTGTAAGAAAAAGATTTTCATGTGACATGAGGTGGGAGGGATGAATGAAAATCTTAGTGAAATCAAGGGAGGAAGAGTTCCAATATCATTCTAACTGTATCATTTTAGATTTTAAATATAATCAAATTAATTATACTGCTCCTATTATCATCTCTGAGTAAGATGACTGATAATTGTTAGTAGGAAAACCATCTGCTGTCTTCATGGGAGTGAGTATATGAATCCATTAAAAGAATAATTTTTAAAAATTTTGTAAACTTTCCAAAAACATTGAAATATGTATAGTATAATGAATGTACAAAATAAAGATTTGTGTTATTATTGTGTTATGCTAAAGTTCACATGATAAATATTTCTTTAAGTAAACATTTCAAAATAGAAAAGGTCAGGAATTTATAATTTTTAATGCCATTTAAAATATCTAAATTCACAGACAAAGGAACTTTCAGGATAAATGGATATTTTCAAACATTCTATGTAGTTAGACACTATTATCTCTGGAATTAAGTTCTAATAATGGAATCTCTTAGATCATAAAATGTTAATCTCTATAGTTAATAACATTATGAATAAAAATCCTGAATTTATATTTCTTTCCATTTTCATTGTCTTGACTTATTTTCTTATAATCTCTAGTTTGAATTATTATTATTGTTTCTTAGACAATCTCTTTTGAAGTGCCATTCTCATCTTTTAATGGAGGAAAGAGACTTGACATACAAGAGAGTTTCACAAAGCTCTTTGGGTGTTTCTAAAATTCTTGCTTTCCTTTTTTCCACCCTACCCAGGACTCTAATAGAGTAGGTCTCAAACCCTTTTATTTTTCAAATCAACCAGATAACTTTAGGATATGTCTATCTTTTTATCAGTCTATTTATCTATCTATCTATCTATCTATCTATCTATCTATTATCTATCATCATCTATCTATCTCTCTATAATCTATTTATCTGTCATCTATCAAATAGATTCTCAGGATACTGCAATACTGCAAGTTCTGACTAGTAGTTCTGCATAGCACCAGACCATTCAAAGTTTTAAGAACTTTCACAAGTGAATCATAAATACAAATTCACTTTAGAAAAAGAAACAGATCATAAAGTCCACAGATATAGCTACAATCAGATTGCCCAAATACTGACCTTTCCCTATAGGGAAAGAATTCCTCTGTAAAACTACATGTAACTAACAATAACTAAATCAAGAAGTTGTATACTATTCATGAACTGAGTGTTTTAAGACATGAACTATTTTTTCAAATATTGTATAACTTTTAAATGGCTGGAACTATGTTTATATGAACTAAGCTGTATTTTTGATATGCATATATTTTTGTAAATTGAAAAAAAAATATTTGCTTTGGGAATGACGTAGGATAAATGGTGGCATGAGAGATAACCTTGACCTCTCTCCTTGAAATTTCAACAAATTTAACAGCTTTAACAGAGTGAAGCAATACAGCTGGACTCACAGGCTTTTCTGAAAGATCCGCACACCAAGGACTAAAGGACTAAAGGAAGGGTTGAGAAAGGGGGCAGAAGATAAGAAACACTGGCACTTGGCTCTGGAGCAAAGCCTGGACTCTCTGGGATTTTCTCTACTGGGTGTCCAGAGAGGAGGGAAGCCCAGAATGACTTTTTGTTTGTTTGTTTTTCTCCTGGGGCTCCTGAGAACGTGTCTGAGTTTTGTGTACAGGGACTCCAGAGAGGGGATAAGCCTGGACTGTCTGGGTTTTTCTCTGCCAGGGCTATGGAGAGGGGAGAACCCTGGAGAGGCTGGATCTCCTTCAGCATGCAGGAGTGATGAGATCAAGGGACAGAGGGAAAGATACTAAACCAAAGTGGAGGCAGAAGGAGAGGTCATAGTCAGAGTTTTCACAGTTTGCTGACAGTTCACAATGGGTGCAGAGATAGAAAAAACCAAAGTGTGGTCCCCCAGCCTCCCACATCCCAACTCCCTCACCATGTGGGATATGGAGAGAGGCAGAAAGAGATCCCAGAGCTAACTCTCCAGAGCCACTTTCTCCCCTGAAGAACAGAGGTGCTCTTTGTCTGTTCCCCTGATTTGTTAAGATATAGGAATGAGCACCTGGGGTCCTGAGATCTCCATTGCTAAAGCCATAAAACCATAAACCTCTCACAACATGCCACACCTACCAATATAAGTGCAGCCCTGCTTACATCACTGTGACAACATCTCAGCAGAGGCCAGCCCAGCACTTTCACAGAGCTAAAATTGTAATAAAGTAACATCTATGGAAGAAAAGAAAAAAATCTCTCAAAACAGAAATATGGGTTTTTTTTTCTTCATTTGAATTTCATTTTATTTAATTTTTACATGTATTGTTCTTATTCTTTGTGGTTATTTATTTTGGGGGGGGTTGTTTTTGCTCTTTGTTTTTGGTGGTTTTTCTTTTTTATTTGTCATTATTTCCTGAATTTTTATATTTTCAGTTTTATTTAAAATTTTTAGTTGTTTTTTGTTAGAGTTCTTAACAATACAACTCTCAAATATCATCAAGGAAGAAAAATTGCATATCATGGTTACACAAGACAAAGACATAGTTCAGAAAGAAAATGTAAAATATCTAGAAAGCAAGTTCAATCACATGGAAACCATGGAGTTAAATGATAGAGAATTCAAAACTAAAGTTCTGAAAATACTAAAAGAGATGTGAGAAAACACTAATAGACAATTTAATGAGCAAAAAAAAAAAAACAACCCAAAAACCAACCAAACAAATTAATGGACAAAATGAGTACTGAGTACTTGACCAAAGAGGTTAAAATTTTAAAAACAGAGATGAAGAGCTCAATACATAATTTGAAACCTGAAGTAGCAAGTTTAGCTAATAGAACAGGCCAGATAGAAGAGAGAATCAGTGACATCAAATATAGGCAACTAGAGATGCTACAGAGAGAAGTAGAGAAAGACTCACAAGATTAAAAAAAATAATAGCACTCTACAAGAATTGTCTGGCTCCATCAGAAAGAGCAATATAAGAATAATGGGCATATCAGAAGAAAAAGAGAAGAAGGAAATGGAGAGCCTATTCAAATATATAATTTATGAAGCAAACAGAACACTTAGTTACTTCAACCCAAAAAGACCTTCTCCAAGGCACATCATAATAAAATTGTCAAAAATCAATGACAAAGAAAAAATTCTTATGACAGCTAAGGAAAAGAAGAACATAACATATAAAGGAAGACCTATTAGCTTTTCATCAGACTTCTCAGCAGAATTCTACAAGCCAGAAGAGAGTAGACTGAAACAAAGTACTGAAAGAGAAGAATGATGAGCCAAGAATACTATATCCATTAAAGTTATCCTACAAATATGAAGGAGAAATAAGAACTTTTAAAGATATAAAGAAGCTGAGGGAATTTATCACCAGAAAACCCCCACTGTAGGAAATACTCAAGGGGGTTACTCAACCAGACATAAAGAACAAAACAAATCAAAACTACAAATAAAAACTCTAACAAGGTCACAATAAAAGCGAGATAATCTGTGATAACAAGAACATAAAGGGGAGAGCATAAAGATCTGTGTACCAAAGGAGGATGGAGTGCAGAAGCACTCACAAGACAAAGGATTCGTGGGCATATGAAAATTTTTCTCTTAATAATTTAATGGTAACCACCCACAAAAAAATCACTGCTGAAACACACAGCTTAAAAAAAGAAGAGACAGAAAATTCCAAGATGGTGATGGAGGAGGCAGATATTTCAACTGCCACCTCCCAGGAAAAAACTGAATTACAACTTAATTTAAGGACAATCATCTTGAAAAACCAACTTTGAACTAAATGAAGAGGAGTGTATAACCAAGGATCACATAAGAAGTCACACCGAGACTGGTAGGAAGGTAGGAAGGGCAGATATGCTCACAGGAGCAAGTGGTAGCTGAGGGTCCAGAGGGACTCTCATTGCGGGAAGGGTCAACTGAGAATTTTGTGTGTCCTCAGCCTCAGGCCCAGAGCCCTATCCTAGAGCCCCAGAGCCTAGAAGAGGTGCCCACACAGCATTTGGAGGTGAAAGGAGCCAGGTTTCTGTCTGCAAGAAAGTGACAGAGCTCTCGAAGATGCAGGCTCCATCATAAAGGGACCTTGCATAAAATCTTGTTCACAGCCACTTAACTGGGGTTCTGGAGAAGGGCGAGCTGAGAATATTAGAGTTGCATGAGGAAAGTGTAAAGTTGGAGGCCCAGGGAGAGACGCTGTGGAGACTGGCCACCAGAAACCCTGTACTAAGAAATTCTCCAAAAATGCAGTTGCCATACTTCTTGGGTGGAGCATCCCTTTTGTGCAGCATCAGCCTGGGGAAAAGCAACTGCTCCATCCTCAAAAATCTCTTCTACCCGAGTCATGGTGACAGGTCATTCTGAGACACAGGAAACAGGGAGTGCATCTGGTGTTAAGACCAGAGGACTGTTGATTTCACCTCACTGGAGACTCAGTAGAAATAGTCCAGAGAGGGGGCAGACCACACCACTGTGGCTCAGAGGCCACACCCACCAGACTCCTGGGGCCACACCTTACTGAAGTTTGTGAAAAAAGTCTGGACAGACTGACATCTGGGGCCAAGGGACGGAACCACACCCCACACCCTTCCTAATCCCCGAATTGCTGCAGGTGCTAGACTCTAGCAGAGGTTTTCCAGCGGCTAAGCTCATAAAGCATCAGCAGACAGAGGCTGCAGGAGGTGGCACTCAGGGAAACTGGACCTTTTAAGCAGAGTGCAGGTAAAGCAAGCCTAGGAGTGCGGCTTGGTATTTCCATGTATACCTGGGCTCAGCAGAGGCCACAAACTATGGATTGCTTGTAGCTTCAAGAAGGCTGCTGAGGGCCTGTCATGGGCAGTGTCTCCCACTGGTCCGCACTGGGTTCCTGCCAGGGTGGCCCAGGACTGGCACATCCAGGGGCCAGCTGCAGAAAAAAAAAATGATTCAGGACATAACAACCCTAGCTAGAGTGGTATCTTAAGGAAAGGCTCCTCACACCTGGCCCAGCTGAGGCAAGTTCCACTCTCTGTGATCAGCACTGGCACAGCAGCTCATGTGCATTGGGTAGGGTGGAGATTCATAGTCAGCCAGCCTGGGGGCTGGATATCTTATCTGTGGGGTTAAATTCCACAGGGGGAAGGGAGAGAAGTTTGGAGCATGGACATTTAACATGTGGGTCCCTGTGAGCCTATTGTTGGATCTGTTTGAGGGGCTTAGCCATCTTTGTGGAGGAGGCATAGTCAGCTCCAGAAGAGGACTCTCTCAGTCATCATACCTGAGACCAAGGTCTCACTAGCTGAAAAAAATTCTACAGAGGTTAATGTTAGCCACACTTGATCTGAACCTGCTGCTTAGCTTGTTGGGGAGAATAAAAATTTGAGTATCTCACAGTGGCTGAGGAATTAATCACTGGAGCAGGGGCCACATTTCCCATACTATGCTCCTAAGTGACCCCTGACACAGGGGGTCCCACAAATGTACTCACAACCTCAGTTGCCCTAACCTATCAAGTGTGCAAGCACTAGAGGGGTTGGTTCAGAGAGGCCAGTCTGAGCCCACACTAGTCTTACTACAGAAGACTCTGTGGGAAGACCAGGGAGATGCAACAGGAAGAGGAGCAGCTGAAAAGTGGAAACAAATCTTACAGATCTTTGTGCTTTTATGGAGCTGCTCTCATCTCTACTCAGGAGGAAGCTGATTCATATACAAAGGTTAGCACCTCCCACACTACCCAGGCACAGAAAAATGCAGATACAAACAGCAAAATATGCAGTAGCTGCTGACATGTGGCCCACAGCAGGTTACAAACAACAGCTGATTCCAACCCAAGAATATCTAGAGCCAACGCAACTGGTAGTGGGTGGCAAATGGCACCAACCCTAGACTCAGTTACTTACAGAAGCAGCATACTCAAAGGTGGAGTCTAGTAGGCACCAGACACTGTGGAGAATAAATATGACCAACAGGATAGACATTGCACAGTGTTTAATACACATAATCAAAGTAGACCCTTAGAGCTAGTCAGCCTGAATGAATAACCATACCTATGAAAGGACCAATTGCATTTAATACTCAAATACCACAAGAAGAAAAATAATACCCTCAAGAAGCATTCCTAAAACAAGGAAAACAGGTGGCCTGGAGGTCAGTACTACTGAGCCCATCTTTTTCATAAAGATACCACAAAAAATTTAAAGTCAGACAGCACTACCTAATGTACAGAAAAAGAGGAAGACAGTGAAGTGAGATCCAAATGAATAAAAAAAAATCCCCAGAAAAAGAACTGAATGAGATGGAAGTAACCAAATACCAGATGCAGAGTTTAAAAAAATAATTTTTAGGATACTCAAGGATCTTAGAACAAAAATAGATGGACATAATAAGCACCTAAATAGATAGCAAGCATCAAAAAGGACATTGAAATCATTAAAAAACCCAAGTCATTAACAACAAATACAATATCAGAAATGAAGACAACAGTAGAAGGAATTAATAGCAGGATGGATGAAGCAGAGGATTGAATCAGAGGACAAGATAAATGAAAGCACAGAATGAGAGCAGCAAAAAGAAAAGAGGCTCAAAAAGTCTGAAAAATCTCTAAGAAAGCTCTATGACAACATGAAGAGAAACAACATCTGCGTCTTAGGAGTTCCTGAAAGAAGAGAATGAATAAGGGATAGAGAACCTGTTTGAAGAAATCATAACTGAAAATTTCCCTAAATAAATGAAGAAAAAAATCACACAAGTTCAAGAGGCACATAGAGTCCCATTAAAGAAGAAAACAAGAAGGTCTACACCAAGACACATTATCATTAAAGTGCCAAAGTTAAGAGACAAAGAAAGAATACTAAAAGCTGAAAGAGCAAAGAAGTTAATTACCTACAGAGAAGCCCCCATAAGAATGACATATGACTTTTCAACAGGAACACTTGAGGCTAGAAGGGATTGGCAAAAAATATTCAAAGTGATGCAAAACAAGAACCTACAACCAAGACTACTTTATCCAGCAATGCTATCATTTAAAATTGAAAAGGAAATAAAAAGTTTCCCAGACCAAAAAAAAAAAAAAAAACCCTCAGGAAGTTTATTACAAAAAAGAATTACTGAAAGAAATGATAAGGAGCCTGTTGTAAAAAAGTAAAGAAAAGGAAAAAAAGAGAAATGTAGATTTAAAGAATAAAGTGGCAATAAATAAGTACATGTCAATATGTCAATAATAACCTTAAAGGCAAATGGATTAAATGCTCCAATCAAGACATAGGGTAGCTGCATGGATAAGAAAACAGGACCCATTCATATACTATCTATAAGAAACTCACCTCAGAACAAAAGGTACACATAGACTGAAAATAAAAGAATGGAAAAAATATTTCACACAAATGGAAATAAAAAAAACTGGTTAGCAATAATTATATCTGACAATATAGCCTTTTAAACAAGGACTATAGTAAGGTATAAAGAAGCTCACTACATAATGATAAGGGGAGCAATCCAACAGGAGGATATAACCATTATAAATATATATGTGCCTAATATAGGAACACCTAAATATATAAAGCAGATTTTGATGGTCATAAAGGGCAAGATCAACAGCAATACTATAATAGTAGGGGATTTTAATACCCCATTAACTTCAATGGATAGATTCTCCAGAAAGAAAATTAACAAAGAAACAGTAGCTTTAAATGACACATTAGATCAGTGGTCGGCAAACTCATTAGTCAACAGAGCCAAATATCAACAGTACAACAATTGAAATTTCTTTTGAAAGCCAAAATTTTTAAACTTAAACTCTATAGGTAGGTACATTGTTGTTATAACATGCACACCGTGGTTTGCCAAACACTAGATCAACAGGATTTAATAGATATCTTCATAACATTTCATCCCAAAGCAGCAGAATATACATTCTTTTCAAGTGCTCATGGTACATTCTCTAAGATAGACCATATGTTAAGACACAAAAAATGTCTCAATAAATTTAAGAAGATTGAAATTGTATCAAGCATTTTCTCTGATCACAATAACATGAAACTAGAAATCAAGTATAATAAAAAAACTGAAAAACATTCAAACACTTGGAGGCTAAGTGGCATGTTACTAAATAACAAATGGGTTAACAACAAGATCAAGGAAGAAATAAAAAAAACTTGAAACAAATGAAAATGAACATACAACAACTCAAAATTTATGGGACACAGAAAAAGCAGTCCTGAAAGAAAACTGAATAGCATTACAGGCATACTTTATGAAGTAAGGAAAAGCTCAAATAAACAACTTAACCCTGCATTTAAAAGAACTAGAAAAAGAACAACAAATAAAGCCCAGAGGAAGTAGAAAGAAGAAAATAATAAAGATCAATGTGGAAATAAATGCCATAGAGGCTAAAACAGTGTTTCCCAACCTTTTTTGTGCCATGCCACACCTTAACCTTTCTAAAATTTTTATCCCCCCTATATAACATACATAATTTTTAACATTAAAAAATTGACTTGTTCATTAGTAAACATAAATGATAGGTTCTAGGAAGAAATCACTATGAAATTGTTAACAAAACACAGTAAGTAAAATTTCAAAACATATAATGAAAAACAGAAATTTAAATTCCAAATAATTTTAATACAGATTTTTCTATATTAATTTATTATTTTAATTTAGTGTGATCCTTGCGCTTGATGCTTGCTGCACAGAGATTTTATATTAGGTTCCAATTTGGTTAGCTTTAGTCTCAAGTCTCCACGTTGTGTTATATCCAGCTGATTTCTTTTTTTTTTTTACCAGTAAATCATTTACAGCACTATGAAAATGGTAGCAATAGTTTTCTTGCACATTTGGTTGAATTTGGGTATTTGATTTCTGTTTCCTCACAAAGCCATGCCATCGCTCCTTTGATATTAAATAAAGCTTTAACTGACTCATCATTATGCAATTCTGCAAGTTCTTCTTGATACTGCATATTTGATATATCAGACAAATCCACTAACATTGGCTGCATCATCCATGTTGGGAAATCAATTTGTTTTAAATCAGAAAATCTTTCCTTTAAATCAGCCAATAGAATATTCAAATGATTGACAATAACAAGTAAAGCGGTATCAGTTACTTCACATTTTTGGAGCCAATGAAACTGTTTAAAGTTTTTGTTGTTAATATGTTTCTGACATAACTCAATATTGGTAATGAAACCAAATATCTTTGCTTTTGCATCGACAAGAGTTTTATTTGTTCCTTGAAGTTGCTTATTTAATATATTTAGTTTTTCAAAGATATCGGCTAAATAACTCACAAATGCTTTACCATCTATTGTTAACAGATACTTCATTTCAGGTTTGTCGCTTAAAAATCACTAAGAGTATCAAACAGTTCCATAAATCTTTTCAAACAGTTTTCTTTAGATAGCCATCTTACTTCAGTATGAAGTAAAAGTCTTACATGGTCTTCATTTTGTTCTTCACAAAATAGCTTGAAAAGATGCTCACATTTGGCACTAGCTTTAATAGCATTAACACACTTTATTACTGTATGTAATACTTCATTCAGAACAGGCGAGATGTTTGTAGCTACCAAGTTTTCCCTATGAATAACACAATGCACAAGAATCATTTCTGGATTTGCATCTTTCATCAATTTTAAGCAGCCATTTTTCTTGCCCATCATATTGGGAGCACCATCTGCAGCACAAGATGTTATATTTTTCATTGGTATATCATTGACATCTAAGTAGTTTTTTAGCTTATTATATATATCTTTGGAGGTAGTGGTGCTTTCTAATCTTTTACAGAACAACATTTCTTCAGCAAAATGTCCTTTATCAATATATCTTACGTAAGTTATCAATACTTCCTCACTGTCTCTCAAAGTTGATTCATCCATTTGCAAGGAGAATTTTCTTGTTTTCAGCTTTTCAATAAGTTGTTTTTTAATATCCTCACTCATTTCGTCTATTCTTCTGCTAACAGAATTGTTACTGAGTGGCATAGCTTTTACATCTTTGTCATCTTTTTCAAGAACCGTTTTAAGAACGGTTAGGGGGAGGGGGAGGGGCACAGAGAACTAGATAGAGGGTGACGGAGGACAATCTGACTATGGGCGAGGGGTATGCAACACAATTTAATGACAAGATAACCTAGACATGTTTTCTTTGAATATATGTACCCTGATTTATTAATGTCATCCCATTAACATTAATAAAAATTTATTAAAAAAAGAAAAAAAAAGAAATGCTGATATTGATGATTTTATTAAATTCTCTCCTATAGTGTGATTTTCTCCAGTTTTAGCAATGAATAAAGAAATTTGATAACTAGCCTCAAGAACACGATTATTAGTTGAAGTATGAGCAGTAAATAGAGACTTTAATGTTGTTCTTTTTTCAAAATTTTTCTTTAAAGTTTTAAAGTAACTCAAATCTGAATTAATATGAGCACTATGTTTCGCCTTCAAATGCGCCTCAAGATGACCTCATTTCATTGATTTGTTGGTCAAGCATTGCTGGCATAAAAGACAAAAAGGAATCCGCTCATTGTGAATAGCGGGTATGAACCTAAATTTTAAATATTCCTCCGAATATTGACGAGTTTTTTTCTTGCTTGCACCACTCATTTTACTATGGGATATAAGAAATAAAAATAAGATCAATTAAAAACTAATATTAAAATATGTGTTAAAATATATTCAATGTGACATAGAGTAAACGTATACTAAAAATTCATATTTATTTAAATGTATATAACACATTTACTACACTACCACGGCAAATCAAAAGGTATCTATATTTTTTCCACTTGACAAAACTTTCTGGAAACTTATGCTTCTAAAATTAAAATTGTCATGCATGCACTATTATAGCCCCAATAATATTTATAAAATATTAGTACTTTCTAGCCCTGATGCAAGAAGTACTTAGTAAAGAGTTTAATATTGATAAAAATAAAATCAAATACTTACCAATTATATCTATACAATATATATATATGTATATTTATTAAATCAACGAGCTTTTACAACTGTTTTGACTGACACTTATTTCAAATTAACACCAAATGAATGATGTGAAACACTGCAGAAGTTGCGATGGGCCAATTAGGTGAGAATAACTGTGTTGTTTAGTGAGGTTTTAAAACGTCCGGGGTTCCCCGCGGGAGACAGCACGCTCCGCGGTGAACCCAGGATGAAGTTTACTTGACGACGCCAATCACCCAGTTGATATTTTGGTCTCGTCAAATGAAATTATACTTAATAATTATTTACCGCAATTATTTAAGAATTGCATTTTTTGTTAAATTTGGCACCGATATCTAGCATTGCATTTAAATGGCCCGGGCGAAAGAGTTAAAGTCGTGTCGAGTCCATTTTCAAATTGCCCCCCTTAACTATCGAATTGCCCCCCTGTGGGGTGTGAGCCCCACGTTGGGAAACACTGGGCTAAACAATGAATACAAAAGATCAATGAAACCAAGAGCTGGTTTTTAGAAAAGGTAAACAAGATTGATGAATCTTTAATCATACTCATCAAGAAAAAGAGAGAAAGAACTCAAATATATAAATAAAATTAGAAGTGAAAGTGGAGAAGTAACAACTGATACTGAAAAATACAAAGGATTGTAAGAAAATACTATGAAGATCTATACACCAAAAAATTGGACAACCTAAGTGACATGGATAAATTCATAGAAACATACAATCTTCCAATACTCAATCTGGAAGAATAAGAACACCTAAACAGACTGTTTACAACAAATTAAATTGTAACAGTTATAAAAAAAACTTGCAGCAAACAAAAGTCCTGGAACAGATGGCTTCACGGGTGAATTTTACCAAATATCCTTCTCAAGCTATTTCAAAAAAATCAAGAGGAGGGAAAACTTCCAAGCTTCTTTTATGAGGCAAGCATTATCCTCATTTCAAAACCAGGTAAAGACACTACAAAGAAAGAAAACTATAGGACAATATTCCTCATTAACTTAGATGATAAAATTCTCAACAAAATATTAGCAAACTGGATCCTGCAATACATTAAAAAATCATACATAATGATCAAATGGGATTTATTCTGAGGAGGCAAGGCTGGTTCAATATTTCCAAATTAATCAATGTGAATCATCACGTAAACAAAAAGAAGGAGAAAATCACATGATTATATCAATAGATGCAGAAAAAAACATTTGATAAAATTTAGTACCCATTTATGATCAAAACTCAAAGTGGGAATAAAAGGAATATACCTCAACATAATAAAGGCCATCTATGACAAACCCACAACCAACATCTCACTCAATGGGCAAAACTTAAAACAATCCCCTTAAGATCAGGAACAAAGCAGGGATGTCCCCTCTTACCACTCTTATTCAACATAGTTTTGAAAGTCCTAGACACAGCAGACAAAAAGAAGAAATAAATGTCATCCAAATTGGGAAAGAAGTAGTAAAATTATCATTATTTGCTGATGAAATGATACTGTATATTGAAAACCCTAAAGTCTCAGTCAAAAAACTATTACACCTGATAAATTCAGCAAGGTGTCAGTATATAAAATCAATATTCAGAAATCAGTGGCATTTTTATACACCAATAATAAACAGTTTGAAAGAAAAATTAATGAAACAATTCCTCTTACTATTGTAACAACAACAACAAAATAAAGTACCTCGGCATACATTTAACCAAGGAGGTAAAAGACCTGTACTTGGAAAATTATAAAATATTGACAAAAAAAATCAAGGAAGATATATACAAGTGGAAGCATATACTGTGTTCATGGATAGGAAGAATAAACATCATTAAAATGTCTATATTACCCAAAGCAAGCTATAAATTCAATGCAATTCCTATCAAAATATCAATGGCATACTTCAAAGAGCTAGGTCAAATATTTCAAAAATTTATATGGGACCAAAAAAAACCAACACATGAATAGCCTTAGCAATCTTGAAAATGAAGAATAAAGTGGCTGGTATCACACTTCCTGATATCAAGTTACACTACAAGACTATAGTAATCAAAACAGCATGGCACTGGCTTAAGAACAGGCATACAGATCAATGAAACAGAACAGAGAACTCAGAAATAAACTCATACCTTTATGGTCAAATGATACTGGACAAAGGAGGTAAGAGCATACAATGGAGTAAAGACAGTCTCTTTAATAAATTTGTTAAGAAATTTGAATAGGTACACGCAAAAAATAAAACTAGACCACCACCTTACACCATTCACAAAAATTAATTTAAAATGGATCAAAGACTTAAATGTAAGATCTGAAACAATAAATTACATAGAAGAAAACATAGGTACTAACTCATGGATCTTGGCCATAGAGAACAATTTATGAATTTGACCCCAAAGGCAAGGGAAGTAAAGCCAAAAATAAATGAATGGGACTATATAAAACTAAAAAGCTTCTGCACAGCAAAATACACTGACAATAAAAGAAAAAGGCAGCCAGCTAAATGGGAGATAATTACAAATAACAGCTCCAATAAGGGGTTAATATCCAAAATATATAATGAACTCACAAAGCTCAGCAACAAACAAGCTAACAATATAATTAATAAATGAGGAGAGAACCTGAACAGACACTTCCCCCAAGAAGACATGCAAATGGCCAACATATATTGAAAAAATACTCATTTTCACTAGCTACTAGAGAAATGCAATTTAAAATTACAATAAGATACCACCTCACATTATTAGATTGGCAGTTATCAACAAGACATGTGATAAAAAGTGTTGAACAGGCTGTGGAGAAAGAAGAACCCTCATTCACTTGTGATAATATAAACTATTACAACCATTATGGAAGAAAGTATAGCAATTCCTCAAAAAATTAAGAATAGAATTATCATATGACGCAGCAATCCCTCTACTGGGTATATACCCCAGAAACTTGAAAATATTGGTATGTAAAGACACATGCACGCATTATTCACAGTGGCCAAGACATGGAACAACCAAAGTGTACTTTGATAGAATATTGGATGAAGAAGAAGCGGTGGATATATATTATACAATGGAATACTACTCAGCTATGAGAGATGATGACATATTGCCATTTACAACAAAATGGGTGGACCTTGAGAACATTCTACTAAGTAAAATAAATAAATCAGAAAAAGCTAAGAACTATATGATTTCACACATAGGTGGGTATAAAACTGACACTCATAGACATTGATGAAAGTGAAGTGGTTACCAGGGGGAGGGTAATGGGAGGGTCGTGTGGTGGTAAGAGGGTAAGGAACAACAGGTATATGGTGGTGAAAATGATTTGACTTTGGATGATGGGTATACAATATAGTCAATAGTTCTAATGCTATGGAAATGTTTACCTGAAACCTATGTACTCTTACTAATCAATGTCATCCTTTTAAATTTAATTTTTGAAATAAAATTTTTAAAAGAAGAAAAATATTTTTTGAGAAAGGAAGGAAGGAAGGAAGGAAGGAAGGAAGGAAGGAAGGAAGGAAGGAAGGAAGGAAGGAAGGAAAGAAGAAAGAGACAGAAATTTAGCACTTTCCAATTCTGACACATTGATTTTACAACTTTTATTGATGACCATTTTATCCAGTGAGAATTATGGTGTGATTCTATAATTTGTATAAGCAATGCTGATTTTGTCACCATCTTAGTCAATGTTTTTAATTATTTTATGTGACAGACTTCATGAGAATAACAATAAAGACCTTTTTCTCAGAAACACAGACACACACACACACACAAATTTACATACAAAATTTGCAAAGAATTTCCAGAATTTTACTGACTCACCACAATGACTTTGATAAAATAATGCTCTCTTTCATGCTTTAAGTTACACATTTGACCTCAGAATTTCTTCTGATTTGCAATTTGTACGTAGTTAAATGCTATTTGTTATATTATCATTGTTATTATTTATTATAAGTGGGTTTGCTTATATAAACTCTATAGCTATAAATATTTTTATATTTCAGAATCAGAAAAAAAATCTTTGTTTCTCCTGAAAAAATAAATCATATGTTTTTGTAAAAGAATGTTAAAGTGTAACCATTTTATTCTCAGTTTCAAGTGAAGTCCCAAAGTAGTATATGTCATACACCAAATTGAAGCATAAGACCACTTTGAATAACTTGTAAAATTAGTTTGTAGAAAAATTGTTTTGCAACTTTTAACCACTTAATCACAAAGAACTCATAAAGAACTTGGGAAGTAAGATGTTAAATGATAATGCTTTGGAGAGAGGGTTGGTTGTGTGAGACACCATCCCATAAAAAGATTTCTTCCTTCTTGATTCAAAGAGAAAAACTTTAAAGAGGACTCATAAAGAAATTATTATGCTTCCTCTGAAATGTGGAGTCAAAAGTCAGCTGATGTCCTACCAAGCCTAAGAAGTCTCAAGGAAAATAGATTGGAGGTCTAACCATTCTCATAACTGAAAAATAGAGAGATGGCCATGGTAGGCCAGATTTTGTCAGAGCAAAGTATGTATGAAAGTTTCCTATGGACCAGAGGTAGAGCTGCTATAGGACTCTTAGAGATTTACCAAGAAGAATGCCTAGAGGGCAAAGGGCAACTCAGATATTTCTTTTTTTTTTTTAATTTTTATTTATTTATTTTTTTACAGAGACAGAAAGTGAGTCAGAGAGAAGGATAGGCAGGGACAGACAGACAGGAACAAAGAGAGATGAGAAGCATCAATCATTAGTTTTTCATTGCGTGTTGCAACACCTTAGTTGTTCATTGATTGCTTTCTCATATGTGCCTTGACCGCAGGCCTTCAGCAGACCGAGTAACCCCTTGCTGGAGCCAGCGACCTTGGGTTCAAGCTGGTGGGCTTTTCCTCAAACCAGATGAGCTCGCACTCAAGCTGGCGACCTTGGGATCTCAAACCCAGGTCCTATGCATCCCAGTCCGACACTGTATCCACTGCGCCACTGCCTGGTCAGGCATCAGATATTTCTTGAATGGAAAAATGAATATATTGAGCATAACATATCTGTTCCTTTCTCCAGTGATGAAAGGTTTCTGAGAACCCACTGATATCTCACAAGAAAATACATCATTTTGAAACACTTGTGCCTGACGTGAGTTGGTGCAGTGGATAAGGTGATGACCTAGAACACTGAGGTCGCTGGTTCAAAACCATAGGCTTGCCTGGTCAAGGCACATACAGGAAGCAACTACTACAAGTTGATGCTTCTTGCTTCTCTTATCTCTTTCTCTCTCTAAAAATCAATAAATAAAATCTAAAATACTACATTCGAAACACTTGTGAAACTCAGAAAGCTTGACACAGAATAACACTTCTAGCTAAGTAGGAAATTCTTTGTCCTACTCCCCTTTTCTCCAGCTTTCCTATCTACCTCAACTGATTCTGGGGCCAGACTTACCTCTAATATCAGAGACTCAAGCACCATCACATGTCTAAAAAGTTAGGTATGAGGTAAATAAACAAATTCTTAAAATATGTTCTGTTCTCATATCTGACAAATATAACTTCCTAAATATCTAAGAGATTGGAGCTGAATTTAGGATTCTTGACATCCTTTCTGTCAACTATAGGAAATTAGTGTCATATAGAGCCACCATTAGCCTCCTGACCTTTGGGAGAATCTGCAGTTTGTCTCCCTTTTCTTCCTACCTGAGCCTCTTTTGGCACAATATAGATATCTCACAGATACACATACAAACTCCTAGACCAAACATCCCAGTTTCAACCACACAATCACAGACAGCTGACACTTGTTCAATCCAAGGAGAGCTCACACCAACTGAGCAGCCCCCCTTCAAGAAGGTGAACCCTAGAGAAGAGATCAATTCAGACCATGGAGTCAGGTTTGATATTGTTTGGGCAAAGAATAACAGAGTGCTTGATTCTTCAAGCATGTGAGGCTAGAGAGGATACTGGTTCTGAAAAGGATAAGCTCTCTATTCCATGTAGCATGGACTCTCTAAAGCACAAGATGCAGAGTAAAAGAGCCCTCGTTCCTGGTATAAGAGTTATACCATCCAGAAGAATCAATAGTCACTATTAGCATAAAAAAGAAGAAGAAAAACCATACAAGGTGAAGAAAGAGAGCAGAAGCCAACCATACTCTCTTTCCCAGTGCATGGGGCTGATCCACGGCTTGTGAGCACTTGTGAGGGAAATAGCTATAACTTTGAGAAAGTTTGACTTATTGATTCCTTTAGGCATTTAAATTGCTAAATTAGACATTTAAATTACTGACTAGGGGAACTTTTATTAACTGGTAATGATTCAAAATTAATGAGATGTCCTACATTTTATTCAGGGATAGAGAAAAGAATTGCCATACGGAAAAACAAATCAACACATTGCTTATAGGTTGTAGGTTATAAGTAAACTTACAAGTCCTGCATATTCAATATATTTATTACAACTTTGTTCCTACACACAATGAGAATTTTTTAGCTGATCATATTTTCATTTGCTTTTGGGAATTTTAGAGCCAATTATGTATATTAGCTTATTTACTATATAAGCTCTTATGGAATGTGTGACTATATCACCTTTTTTCTGGTTTTATCTTGTGTTTCCATCTACATTATCTTAATTCTAAGGTTGATATTGTTTTTATTTTATTGCAGTTACTGTATTTTTTAAGCTGGCCAAAATATTTTGGCTTAATTATTATATATGTAACACACACATATATGTATTTTTTTTTTCTGAGTATGAGAAAGGAGAGAAAAACAATACCAGAACAGATTGGAATGAGAGGAACTTGAGAGCCAACAGCATTGTCTGAAACATCATGGAAAATTTGGGCATCATTAGGCTGATGATACCAGCTAACGAGACCCCCTTTCACTACCAGGTTGAGTGTGGCAGGTAAAATATAAATCATAGTCAGCATATTTATCTATTCATTTAGAAACTATTTGTTGAGTGCTTATTCTGTGTCAGTCACAGCATGTAGACAAAACACAGTTGGTCTCTCCACTGCTGAATGGGAAGGACAAGGGCAATGCCAACTTCACAGGCTTGTGACTTATGTGCTTGCCCAGGGCCCATGCTCAGAAGGACCCCACACCTGGTTTAATGTTCTCTTGTTGCTGAATTCCTAACCAGTTTTGAACAAGAAGAATTTAAATTCTTCCCACAATTTATGCTGCTGATCCTGGATTGTGGGCTGTATGTTCTAAATCTGTGCCTGTTATAGATTCCCCCGAACACATTCCTGTCTCATCTGAATCCGGCTTTCACATTTTATGCCTGTGAATGAATTCAGGCTTCTTTGTTAAAACACAATGCCGGCCCATTATTTTGTCCCTATCAGAAATAAAAAAGAACAGTTTAAAAAATGTACACAAATCCTCTCCTGTGTCAGCAAGGCTCCAGAGTAACTTATTTAAATGATTAGTTTGTAATGTGTTTCTGTTGGAGGGAAAAAAAAAAGTCTCCTGGGGATAATAATTGTGCAAACTGAAGAAACTGTGAAGTCTGTTCTTAGTAATATGCAGAGGTGGCACCATGCCACCATGCGTTGTTCTTGTTATCCTTCCTGATCTCTGCTAGGGAGTGCTCTCTAGATATATCCTTGAGCACAGAAACTTGAAACCTTAGGGGATATGAAATTCTTCTTCACCATTTTGTTATTGAGTTATTTTATTTCATTTCATTTCTCTACTTAAACTTTCAAACATTTTTTTTGTAGTTGTTAGTTTTAACTAGCACATACTGGATACCTATAAGATCTTTAGTCTTATTACTGTCTATGTAGTTCTTTCTTGCTGGGCCTGAAATTTATCTTTATATTTTCAATACTTTCTGTAGGCAGGGTCTGTAACTCAGAAATTATTTACTGAGTGATTGAAATAACCTCCCTACATTCAAGACTCAGATGAGTGCTTTACATATGCTATGTTATGAAATTAGATAAGAATGATTTCATACCACTCCACTCTGCAAGCCTTTGTAAAATTCAGAACACTCTATTTGGTCCCTTGTGATGCTCTCTTTTATGTTGTTGCAATGGGTATTTTCTTAGCAATGCAATTCTAGTCCATCAAGTCCCTTCAGAAGCAGGACTGGTGAGATGAAAAAGTCAAACTGTAATGAAGGCTTAACAAAGACTGGGCCAGCCCTACAGGGAACTCTGGAGAGTGTCCTGCCTGACTGAACTACCCTCCTCTCCCTGGAGGCAGGCTGCCTTGAGAAGGGCTCGATCCTAAGCAAAGTGTTCTGTGCAGCTGAGGCAGATCCCAAAGGAGTAGGAAGCTGAACGCTATCTGCTGATTGCCCTCCTTGTAGTCTGTAGGTTTTTAAGAATCTCAGTTCTTTATTAAAATAAGATCTGATGGCACATCTCTATATTTACCATAGATATTCATGATAATATCTGCTGGTCTTACTTTTAGATTAAACAATAAAAATTATTAAATTCTGAAAAAATAAAATTGTATAGTGAAGTGAGGTATTCAGAACAGGTACTCCATCATAAAAATTAGAGCAGCAATTATTATCTGTATAGCACTGTAAAAATAATTTTACATTATATTTCCTTATTCCAAGTATGAGTCTTTTAAAAATTATATTGTCTTTTACCAAGATTCTGAGTGAAGCATACATGAATGTATTACTATTGTATCACTGACTATGTCATTGTTCTCGTGGTTCCGGGTGGTTTCTGCTAGACCTTAAGACCCTAGACAATTTTTTTTGTTGTTTCAAAATAAAACTACTGCTGGATTCCTTAGTCACAAAGAGACATAATATTTGATCATCCATTTTTTTATTATTTCTATTATTCTAATCTATTATTTTTCTAATTATCCAAAACATATTGTTTGTAATGTTCTATAATTAAATTTTAAAATTGCTTGTTTGAGCACTTTTTACACAAAACCTCCAAATATTTTAATATAATTGCCTGCTTTCTTTCACAGCTCTCTTCCCAGCACATAGAAAAGCTTCTACGACAAGTTAGGAGGTAAATAAATATTTGTGAAATGACTAAAAAAGTTGAATAAGTGTATGAATGAGTGAGTAACACCTAGAGACATTCTTGAATATGTGTGAATCAAGTACAGAAATGGTGCTACAATACAAAATCAAACATTTAAAAAGCCTCTCTAAACAGAAACGACTGTAAATGTAGCTCACATAGGGTGACACAAATGAGAAAGATCACTATGTGTTGAGAGATGTTCATCTTATGCTAAATATAATTTTTAACATGTCGTTATTGTAAGAACTAACGCTCGTACAATCTATAGGTTTTCTAATGAAAGCATAGAATTCCAAAGAGAGAGAGAGAGAGAATTGTAACATCATATTTCTTTGCATTAATTTCATCACAGCTGAGGTCAATGTGCCTTAGACTTTGACAAATGGGAATCAGTTTCTAGGATGGGAGCAAGAGAATCATGAGAGATATGTAAAGACATATTGCATCTGGATTACTTTTTTTTACCAAAAAACCTATATATGGCCATATAATTATAGAAGACTTCCAAAGGAAATATAAGAATCAGACAAAATTAAAGTAGATCACCACACATAACTTTTCTTTCTTTCTTTCTTTCTTTCTTTCTTTCTTTCTTTCTTTCTTTCTTTCTTTCTTTCTTTCTTTCATTAAGTGAGAGTAGAGGAGGCAGAGACAGACTCCTTGCATGCACCCTGATGAGGATCCACCTGGCAAGTCCCTTACCACATGATGCTCTGTGAATCTGGGGCCACTCATCTGTTGCTCGTCAACTGTGCAATTTTAGTGCCTGGGGTGAGGTCATGGAGCCATCCTCAGCACCAAGGGACATCTTTATTCTAATCATTCAAGCCATGGCTGCAGGAGGGTAAGAGAGAGAGAAAAAGAGAGACAGAGAGAATGGAGAGGCTTGCAGAAGCAGATGGTCGCTTTTCCTGTGCGCCCTGACCAGGATTTGAACCTAGGACTTTTACATGTTGGTCAATGTTCTACAACTGAGCCAACACATAACTTTTACATGTACCAGGGCCTACACATAACTTTTCATCCTATACCCAATTAAAAAAATAAAATAAGTTAAGTGGATGATGGTAGAAGAATGTTTAATAACCTATGATAAGATGTATCCACAAAAAAATATGTCTAATACAGTTTTATAGCCTGACCGGTCATGGCACAATGGATAAAGCACTTACCTGGAATGCTGACATCACTACTTTGAAACCCTGGGCTTGTGTGGTCAAGGCACATATGAGAAGCAACTATGAGTCAATGATTTTCAATCTTTCCCCCTGCCTTTCTCTCTTCTATTAAAAAAGAAAGAAAGAAAGAAAAAACATCAGTAAATAAAATCTTTAAAAAGAAGTTTTACAGACTTTTAAGAAAGCTTGTGACATATTTCAGTGAAAAGTAACCTGATTCAAACTGTTATTAACAATGTAAGTTCAAAATATGCAAAATATGCATCTCATTTTCTCTCCATAATCACACCCAAAATATTAGGAATGATGTTAATTTTCTTCCTTTTTAAATTATGTTTTTACAGTAATATGTTATATATATATTACTAATTATATATATAATTGTTATATAATTGTTTTATATATTTTCTTAATTATATATATATAATTAGGAAAAGAATGCTTATGTATATAAATAAACTACTTGTAGCTTTTGCTCATCTTCCCTGATGAGAAAACTGAAAATTATAAATTATTTCTTGACAAAGAAAAAGAAAATATGTTTGGGGATTAAACATTATGTAATAATCAATGTTTTTCTTTTCTTTTTTTGTGACAGAGAAAGAGAGAGATAGAGAGAGGAACAGACAGGAAGGGAGAAAGATGAGAAGCATCAATTCATTGTTGCAACACCTTAGTTTTTCATTGATTGCTTTCTCATATGTGCCTTGACCAGGGGCCTACAGAACACCAAATGACCCCTTGCTCAAACCAGTAACCTTGGGTTCAAGCTAGTGAACCTTGGTCAAACCAGATGAGCCCATGCTCAAGCTGTAGACCTCAGGGTTTCAAACCTGGGTCCTCCGCGTCCCAGTCCAATGCTCTATCCATTTAACCACCGCTTGGTCTGGCCAATGTTTTTATTTTCTACTCTGAATTTTCTAAATAAGATTGTCAATTAGAATATGTTATACTTTCAAAAATTAATTCAGCTTGCTTTAATAATATGCAGGAAGAGTAAGGCCAAAATAATATAATATAGAACAAAAGGAAAAAGCCAATAAGTAAATGGGATGCAAAAATGAAAAGTTTGAAAGAAAATTTATTGGGCAAAATGCAACAGTTAAACCCAAATGCCAGTGTAAACTTCTTCATAGCTTGTGTGAAAAAGGCAACACATTCCAATTCATTAATCACTTACAAAGTAGTAGTTTATAAGGAAGCATTAGACATATATCATACTTTGAAATGTTTTTCATATTCACTAATTCCTTCATGTACTTAACAAAAGTTCATTGACCATGTTCTGACTATAGAAATTAAACTAACAATTTAGGAAGGGAAAACAAATAGGGAATGCAGTTGCAAGTGAAGGTGGGATGATGGTAGGTAAAGGGGAAAGGTCCAGGGCTACAACCCACATTAACTTTGTCTCTGAGCTGCTGGTCTTTGTTGCAACAGTCTACATATTTACAAGTTTGTGTTATGCTATAAGCTCCTTGCAGGCTGCTTGATATATGCTCCTTCATTATGAAGCTATATTGATAATAATGTTTAGTTATTATAAGGATTATCTATTTAATGTCAGTTGTCCCCCCTTTCAAATGTCTCTTCCCTTACAACATAAACACAGGAGTTGCATATTTTCTCATGTTTCATCAGTAAGGCACAGAATAGCAATTTGTTCCACAATAAAATTCAACAAATATTCCTTTAGGTATTGATAAATTGATTGAAAGAAAGACTAAAATCTCTCTCTCTAAGGCTCATATTTCAGCATGACATTAATTTATAATTATAACTGCTGTTTCATTTTAATAACATTGATTTCCCTAACCACAGTCAGTTGGATACTAACAGAGGTCTTTTGTAGGTTATTTTCTATTGGATGCTCAAATTTAAAATTTGTATAAGCCATCTATATATCTGTTAGTGCAAATTTAAAATAAAAGCTGTATATTTTCATAAGAAACCCAACCTTACACCATCTTCCATTTTCATTTTAACCTACAGACTGAATTTTACTTTGATTCCTATATTTTCTAGATCTATGCAAATAATATATGGTTTAAAATGTCTAAATAAAATGCAAAAGATATTATACCTCAATATACATTTGTAATTTTCAAATATTTTTTAATATATTTTTTATTACAAAAAAATCCAATGGAAAACTCTTTATCCAATGCTTTAATAGCTTCTGTCATTGAATAGGTATAAGAAAGTAGATAACCTCTTTTTTTTTTTCTCACTTCTTTTTTTTCTCTTCCTTTCTCACACCATCTGGTGGCCTCTGGTATGAATCTTTTTTAAATTTATGGATTGTAAGAGTTAGAACACTATGGTAGAATGTAAGTTTTGATAGTTAATATGAAGTGTTTCTTCTAATGAGAAGGATGGACCAAATATATATCTAGCATAAAAATTATGTTAAAAATCTGTCCCACAAAAACCCAGCAGGTTCTAACTCAATTACTGTTGTATTTAGGGATGAATGGAAATAACTCATTTTAGACATTAAAGAGAAGCTGTTTGGTTCAGCACATTAAGCAACTGGATGATGCTTCATGGGCTCTGGGTTTTCAAGTTGTCCCTTTGCTGATGGGTTTGACCTTGGGAAAGTCCTGCTTCTCTCTCCCTTGGCATAGTCATCAATGAAGTATCACATGACTTTATTGACTCACCTCATTCTCATTGAGAGTTTACTCCCTAGTCCTGATACTATAGTATTCCATTTAAATAACTAATAAAAAACATTCTATGGAGCAGGTAAAAGTGGTAATACTTGTTGCTAAATAACAATGTGAAGGAAACTTACATGCCAAAGGGCTTCATGTATGCAGTAAAGGCAAAGAAACTGGATAATTTTCATAAGATTTCACAAGAAAAATGATTTTCAATGAAGATACATGAAGTAGTTTGAAATAATTTGCCTTTTACTGTAGCTGCAGAGAGGCCAGCATTAGGTGGGGCAGGAGATGTGAGGAGTAGCTGGTATGTATGCTATAACTCCAAAAAAAAGAAGGTTTTGGTTTGCTGAAAATTTAACAAAAACAACTTGCTAGTTAGTTCTGCCTACTGGAATGTGAAAGCTAATATAAAAAGGTCTATCATTTTAAATTTGAAATTAGAATTTGCTTTTAAGTACTAGAAAACTGAGTTACTAAATTCTCTGCTGAGAATGTATAGCAGTCCCAGTTCTAACAGAATACTTGAAAAAGTTTTTTAAAATTAAAAACTTAACAAGAATGAGCATCCTTTATTTCATATTCAAGGTAATCATATTGTAGGTCCTAAGCAATAATTCATTGCCTTGCTCTTAGTCATATGTAGAACAATCTTAGATTAATAACCGGATTATTTCAGAGAAGAACTTGAACTTCATGAAAGGTCACTTTCTTTAGTTCAGAATGTTTTTCTTATATTTCAATTATTTTGTATTTTCATCAATTCTCCCTCTGAGTGGATCAAATCATTTCACCAAATGATCTTGTTAGATGAGGTAAGTCAACCATCTTTGGAAAATTCATTAAAATAAAGACCACTAGGGTACCATTTGCTTGGTTGAAGTACTAGTCACAAGGGCTCAAGCAGCTAACATACTTACAAAAGTGCTCACAAAATAATTTATTCCCCCAGGAAACTCTCTCCCCAAAACTCATTAATTTCTTTAACAATATTGTAAAGCAAGTATATTGAAAAGATTTAATCTTGATCCACAGGATAAATTACAGATTGTTCAAGTTGACATTTTATTACATCAAAGGCTAGGTCTGGGAAGACACTGACTAGAAGAGGAATATACAAATATCTCAAAAGTAGCAGAGATGGATTAAAGTCTTGACTTTGATCAGCATCAGTCATTCTGCATGTATTGACCATTATGTGTTAAGATAAGGATGCAAAAGTGAACAAGACAGAGTTATTGCCTAGAAATAGTCCATAAGCATGTGAAAAAGATGCTTTAAGCTTGGACAAGTAGCTCAATTTTTCTTCCTCAAAAATGGAGAAAATAATATGCACCTTATATTTACTATAATGTAATAATGAAGAATGCAGGTGCTAGCTAGAATCTGAACTTGAACCCAGAATATACCTATATCTTGACTCAATATGACTATGGGCAAGTTACTTAACTCATCTAGCCACAAATTTTCTTGTCTTTAAAGTTTGTTATGGTTTTACTTAACTGAAATTGTTATTGTATGTATTTGATATGTTGATACACAAAGTATTTAAAGCTGTGCTTGACACACAGGAAGCTACCTAATCATACATACAGACACTTACACTTAGATACACACTAATATTATATACATAAATTTTCAAGTCATGATAAAATATTACTGTTCTGTTTGTACTTAACATACAGTAAAATTATTGGTAATCATGTGAATATACTTATAAAAGACACTTAGAAAGATGAAAATTTTATATAAAAGAAAACATCCATAATATGGATAAATAAGATATGCTATCTACAGGACACCAGTTACTTCAGTTGTGTACTTCAATTACTTCTAAGACCTTATGAACTGGAGGAGAAAGTGAAGATCACCTCTTATTTCCCTACTAAGGCTCGCACAACACATTCGATCTTGTACAGGATAATACAATTACAATTATTCTCCCCTAAAAAACAACAGTGTTTTTTGGTAATAGATCAATAATGAACATTCATTTGACAATCAAATAAAAAGGAAACACTTTTTATGGCAGATAAACACTAAGGTGCCTCTAATAAGCCCAAACTTCCCAGCTCTTTGTGTTTACATATTTGTCTAATCCCCTTCCCTTGAGTAAGGACAAGAACTGTAGCTTGCTCCTAGTTAAGAGATTATGGCAAAGGTGAAGGAATTTCGCAGATGTATTTGGGTCCTGAATAAGTTGATTTTAAATTAATCAAAAGGGAGATTATCTTGGATGGCCATGAATGACTTAATCAGTTGAAAACTCTCAAAAATGGTACTAAAAGCTCCCTGAAGTCAGAGAGTACTCAATCTGTTGCTAGGCTTTGTAAAGTAAACCATCATGTTGTGAGAGGAATGAGGAGAGGGTCATGTGACAAGGAACTATGGGTAGATTCTAGCATCAGAAAGCAGTTCAGGCAGCAGCCAGCAAAAAAAAAAGGGGGGGGGAGGAGGACCATAACTATTAGTTCCACAACTATCTGGGAATGAATCCTAACAATGGCAACAACTGAAGAGAGGTTGAAAGTTGAGCCTCTGATGGGATGTGACCCCAGGAAGTACCTATATTGCAGCCTGACAAGAACTTAAACAGGGATCCAAACTAAGCTGTGCCTAGAATTATTACCTAAAGAAAGTATGATGTAATAAATCTATCCATGATAAATTAGAAAAAAAAGGGACTTTAAGGGTCTTTGAGTCTAGTTCTTTCTTTTCCTGAGGAGAATACTAAGGGCAAGAGCTGGTAAGTGAGACCTGGTCTGTTGGCTCAGTGGTAGAGCATTGGGCCCATGTGTGAATGTCTCAGGTTTGATTCCCAGTCAGGGCACACACAGAAGTGCCCATCTGCTTCTCCACCCCTCCTCTTCTTTCTTCTCTCTCTCTCTCTCTCTTCCTCTCTTCCTGCAGCCAAGGTTCTATTAGAGCAAGTTGGCCCCAGGCACTGAGGATGGCTCCATGGCCCTCACCTCAGGCAGAAAAAAAAATGGCTCCAATTGCAATGGAGCAAGGGCCCCAGATGGGCAGAGCATCACCCCCTAGTGGGCTTTCCAAGTGAATCCCGGTTGGAATGCATGTGGAAGTCTGTCTCCTCTTCCCACACAGACACACACAGAGGAGCTGGTAAATGACTTTTCTATTACTATTTAGCTGGTTATTATTAGATATGGGAATGGAACAAAGTATTCTTGAGTCTCAATTTAATATTCATTTGGTAGGCTTTTGTTTAAAGTTTTTTAAAGTGACATAAAGGAGTGAACTGACATATATATTTAAGAATATTTTATAATAAATATTTAATAAGACATACTGATACATTTAATAAATATACATTGACTAGATGATGATTAAAGTACCTTTTAAGTTAAATACATATTATATATTATATATTGATTTAGTTATGAATTAATTTATGTAATAAATCATAATTATTAAATAATTATATATTTAACCCAAAAAGTACTTTAAACATCATCTAATACAATAATCCAATATTCTATTTTTATAGATTGGGAAAACTGAACACCTAATGGGTTATACAACAAAGCCCAGGTTTCCAAACACATAACAGAAAGAATTTTGCATAATGAGTCACAAGTAATTTGTTTGAACTGTTGTTTTATTTTTTCACTCTGTCTCTTTCTGGCATTTATGACCACACAAGTATTCATAGAAAGTCTCACACTGCAGACTCCTCTGTGGTACTCCTGATGTCTCCTGTTTCACCTCTGAAATTCCTGTGGTACTGTATCATCCCTTAGCTCATCAATCGTCTATCTCTCACTTCAAAAACCAAAACTTACCTGACCCCATCCCGGTCCTTCTGAACATTTTATCAAGTTATGGCTTTCTAATTTCTAATAAAATCATTTTAAAGTGTTAAAGGTTTACCAGTAGCCCTACCAGACATATATATACATTTAAAAAAAAAATCCTGAATGCGCCATGTCTCTATTTCCTGAAATAATTTTCAGTATTAGAATTTCTACATTGCCTAGAAAGTGTTTCTGGAGAATGTACTAGATAGAAATTTTTGAACAACACCATAAAAATAACTTAGAAATTTAGATAAATCTAGTTGCTTGGAAGTTACTTTAAAAGATAAACCAGAAGTAACCTGGATACATAGTAATAACACAGTTTTAAAAAACCAATTCCTGCCCTGGCCGGTTGGCTCAGTGGTAGAGCGTTGGCCTGGCGTGCAGCGGTTCCGGGTTCGATTCCTGGTCAGGGCACACAGGAGAAGCGCCCATCTGCTTCTCCACCCCCACCCCCTCTCCTTCCTCTCTGTCTCTCTCTTCCCCTCCCACAGCCAAGGCTCCATTGGAGCAAAGATGGCCCGGGCACTGGGGATGGCTCCTTGGCCTCTGCCCCAGGTGCTAGAGTGGCTCTTGTCGCAATAGAGCGACGCCCCGGAGAGGCAGAGCATCGCCCCCTGGTGGGCATGCCAGGTGGATCCCAGTCGGGCGCATGAGGGAGTCTGTCTGACTGTCCCCGTTTCCAGTTTCAGAAAAATAAAAAAAATAAAAAAAAAAAAAAAAACGAAAAAAAAAACGAAAAAAAAAAAACCAATTCCTTATGAAAGTCATAGACACAGATACTTTCTGGACCTTCCTATTTTCAATATAGAACCTGAACTGAATCTAAAGTGCTCAGCCTGGCTATGAAAAACCCCAGAGCACATGTTGTTCAAATGTTTTGTGAGTCCCCCACTATTTTTAATGACATTTTATTTTTCTTGGCTGAACAACCCAGAGGCTGAGCAGATGCAACCCAGATCCTGAGGTTCTTTTTAAACTCAGTGGAGTCCCAGCTCTCTTTCTCTGCTTCTTCCAGCTTCCTACTTAGGTGCCATGCTCAACAACACTTCAAAGGTGCGGCTGGTTCCTTTCTAGGCACAGTATATGTTTAAAGAAGCAGCTAGCGTGACTAGGCAGTGGCGCAGTGGATAGAGCATCGGACTGGGATACAGAGGACCCAGGTTTGAGACCCTGAGGTCACCAGCTTGAGCGCAGGTTCATCTGGTTTGAGCAAAGCTCACCAGCTTGGATCCAAGGTCACTGGCTTGAGCAAGGGGTTACTTGGTCTGCTGAAGGCCCACAGTCAAGGCACATATGAGAAAGCAATCAATGAACAACTAAGGTGTCACAACAAAAAACTAATGATTGATGCTTCTCATCTCTCTCCATTCCTGTCTGTCCCTATCTCTCTCTCTGTCTCTGTAAAAAAATAAAGAAAGAAAGAAGCAGCTAAATTAGAATTGATTTATCACCTTTGGGTAGGATTTATAACAAATTTAAAACCAGAGAGGAACCCCATTCATATCTAAAATGATACCAAGTGTATCAGCTGGGTGCTTGACCTTCAGAGGATGCTGCAGCCCTGGATAAAGCTCCCTTGTCACTGCTAGGAAAGCATCTTGAGTCTTCAAACGCAGTTTCAGGGATACCTGGGGCACGTTCAGTATTTTCATTTGATTTTTCTTTAAATAGGAAGAAATTAGGTTTATCTTCACATGTTTTTCTTTACATGATGGTGCTTTTATTAGTCAAGGCAAACAGAGAGAAGTGAGTGTTGGGTGATACACAAGGACAAAAGATTTTAAAAGTAACCTTCCCTAATTTATTAGAAATTGGTTAGCAGAATACTGAGAGCATAGTATTGAGAGCACAATCCCTAACCATTAAATCATCTTATGGGGCAGAAAAAGCAACAAACCACCATGAAACTCCTTTACCTAATTGGCGATGGTATGGAGGTTGCAGTCAGTTGAAAACAGAAGTATTGCTTTGAAAAAGCAGATGCCCTTTACTGTATCTTACTATATCTCTGGTTTCAAACTTTGACTAATGTATCTTCCATTTAACAAAGTATTTATATGCCTGGTCATCAGTGGTTTGAATAAAGTATTTTATCTTCTAGAAGTGTTATATGTTTTAAAGGACTTTTCATTTGAGATGAACGTTGAATGATGGACAGGTGTTCTCCATAGAGTAGGATTGGAAAACTCCAAGCTAAGAAAGAAGCATGAACAAAAGCACAGTGGGATGAAACAACATGTTATTTTTGTGGAACTGCATGCATTTTTGAATGTCTGGTGTGTAGGCTGGAGGCAGCGATGGCCCACTAGGAAAGAAGGCTAAGAAGCAGGGAGAATGAGCTTATTATACTACTCAGTTTGGATTGTCAGAGTGAGTGTGAGGAGTAACTACAAGTAAAGACAGCATATAGAGAAGAGAGACTCAAGGACTGTGACTGCAGTTAGAGAATTCAGTAGCCTGAAAGAAAAAGTAGCTAGAAGGATATTGGTCACACAAACCTGGAGAAACTTGAAGATAAACCAGTTGAAGAGATGATAAAATAATGTAATAATATAATAGATAGCAATGTCAGTATTCAGGGATAAGAGAAATGGAAACAAAGTGAAGTACTGAATTTTAGGAAACTAAATCTGAAAACAGTGATTGCACCAGGTCGATCCATTTATTTAGAGCCTAACACAAGGAAGATAGTAAAGCTTCTTCACTGTGCATTTGTTAGACTATAACATTCAGTAGAGAGCCCACGGCTTTTGACACCTAGTTGATTTGCTATGTCCATGAAACCTTGGGAAGTTATTTGTACTCTTCAAGCACTAGTTTTCAAATGTATAAAAAGAATATACCAGTTACCAAAATACCGAATATTTTGAATAGTAATTAAATTTATGTAAAATATCTAGCACAATTTTTCATACATGTTGGGTGCATAATAACTGTTAATTTTTCTTTCCTATAAAAAATCTACTTGAGATATGTGTATGTGTGCATTCTGCAGAGCTTTAAAAAAAAGTTAATAGGCCCTGGCTGGTTGGCTCAGTAGTAGAGCGTTGGCCTGGCGTGCAGAAGTCCCGGGTTCGATTCCGGGCCAGGGCACACAGAGAGGCGCCCATCTGCTTCTCCACCCCTGCCCCTCTCCTTCCTCTCTGTCTCTCTCTTCCCCTCCCGCAGCTGAGGCTCCATTGGAGCAAAGATGGCCCGGGCGCTGGGGATGTCTCCTTGACCTCTGCCCCAGGTGCTAGAGTGGCTCTGGTCGCGACAGAGCGACGCCCAGGAGGGGCAGAGCATCGCCCCCTGGTGGGCAGAGCGTCGCCCCCTGGTGGGCGTGCTGGGTGGATCCTGGTCAGGCGCATGCAGGAGTCTGTCTGACTGTCTATCCCCGTTTCCAGCTTCAGAAAAATACAAAAAAAAAAAAAGTTAATAGCAAAACAAGATCCAACATTCTGGACAAGACAGAGGAAGGATCCACGCACTGCAGTAAGGGAAAGTCGATGGTGCCAAGCAGAACAGATTTGAGAGACTTTAAGCCTCAGGGCAGTTGTGAGAAGAGAAGCTGTCTCTTTGATAATTAGAGCTATGTTTCTTCTATGATAGTATATAAAAATATTTTTATGAGCTTATCCTGCTATCTTTATACTGTAGTGCTATTTGAAAAAAAAAATCTTACTTTAGCCCTGTTAAGTTCAATTCAAATAATAATTTCAATTATCAAGATACTGCACTAATATGCTTTGTAATACATTTTGCAGAGCTTACTCTGTCAACATAATTAGTAAAACTGCTTTATTTTAATGTCATTCAATTAAATCTAATTTTCACTATTTGGGTCCCACTATGTACTAAATACTATGTGAGAATCTGTGTATAAAGGTTGCATAAGATAAACCTTATTCCTTCAGAGACTTCTCAGTTTAGAAGCCTGTTCCATGGATTTTCTCATCATGGACTCATGGAATATAAGTAACTTTACATACCACACCATGAGTCATGCTAGAGAAAAGAAAAAGTTAATAAAACTGGAAAAAATGTCCTACTACTTTACATTATTTTTCAAATCCGGCCAATGTTGCCCTGTACAGAAAATTTATCTTGTCTTGAATTATATCCAGGTGTCAAAAATAAGATAGACTGTTGACTTCTAGAATCAATTACTTATTTTCAGTGTGAAAATTATTTTACTAGACTTAAAACATTCTAGAAAAAAAAAAAAAAAACTTTGTTGCTTGACCTGTGGTGGTGCAATGGATAGAGCGTCAACCTGGAACACTGAGGTTGCTGGTTTGAAATCCTGGGCCTGCCTGTTCAATGCACATATGGAAGTTGATTCTTCCTGTTCTTCCCCCATCTCTCTGTCTCTCCTTTCTCTTTAAAAATGAATAAATAAAATCTAAAAAAAACCCAAACAACCTTGTTTTAGTGCTACAATATAGTCCTCGAGGGCAGGTATTGTTTCTTGCTCTACTTTCTCAAGAGCAGGGCTAGACTTTCCATGATAGTTTACCAAACTTTGCTCAGTAACCCTTCTCCAAGATCAGTAGGTAAAAGCATGATAGAACTCTTATCTCTAAACAAGATGTTATTATACTGAATTGTACACTTGAAATCATGTCAACACAATAAATAAAAAAAATTTAAAAAGGAAAAGAGAAATAAAAATAAACGTACATTTCTCTTCCTAACAAATGCCTTTGACTTTTTGTTTTCACTATTTCATTTCCTACACTAAAATCAATGTTTAATGATATTAGTTTCTAAATATTTCTTAAATCTATATGTCTTCCATCTCTATTCTATGTCAGGCCTTACTTATCACACAAACCATTTTAATAACCTCCTAAACCATTTTTTTTTCTCCTCCTATCCTGCTGTATGAGCAAAGTGATCATTCAAATAAGAAACTCTGACCATGGGTTTATTTGCTAAAACGTTTCAGTAGAGCCTTATTGTCTATAAGATAAAATCCAAATCCTTTTGTTTAGAATGAAACACTTTCCATAAACAAAACCTTGCCTACATATTTGGCCTTTCTTTATGACACTAGCTGCAACATTGAAAAATTGCATATATTAGCAATTTAATATTTTACATGCATCCCCACTTTCTAAAAAAGATAATAATCTGATCAAAAAGGGTGCTTCTGTGTTAAATACTCAAGTTGAATAATATTATTTAAAACTACTGCAATAGAGGTAAAATACAGTTAAAAAGGTACTAGGTAATTAAATTATAGGGAGAAATGATTTCATGCTAACTTTATGGACTTCATCTACAGACCTAATTTCACTCCTATCTATCTATGCTCATTCTGTTCTATTTATCTCTCCCTCTCTTCTACTTATTCACTTGACTACCTTCTACTCACATGTCCAAAGTAAATTCATGTGTCATTTATTCCAGAAAGCATTTTCTGATAACCTCCATTCAGTCAGAGTCAAATCCCATTGCCCTGTGACAGCTCTCTGTGTATCCTTTTATCATAATACTTACTATTGAAATTGACCTGTATAAACTCTGAATTCCTTGATGTCAAATCCATGTGTCGTTAGTTTTTCTGTCAATATCTTCTATTTGCCTGAAACATGATCAGCATTCAATAAATATTTTATAAAGCACACCAGTTTTCCATTCTTTTCTAAAATATGTGCAATATATTTACCATGGTTGCCATTTTCCCATGAATACTTCTCCTTTCCACTCAGTCTTAGTAAATAAATCTGACAAGTCTAACCCTTGTACATGTGATATTTTTTTCCCCTTTTTGTATTTTTCCAAAGTTGGAAACGGGGAGGCAGTCAGACAGACTCCCGCATGCGCCAGGATCCACCTGGCACGCCCACCAGGGGGTGATGCTTTGCCCATCTGGGGCGTCACTCTGTTGCAACCAGAGCCATTCCAACGCCTGAGGCAGAGGCCATGGAGCCATCCTTAGTACCCGGGCCAACTTTTGCTCCAATGGAGCCTCGGCTGCAGGAGGGGAAGAGAGAGACAGAGAGGAAGGAGAGGGGGAGGGGTGGAGAAGCAGATGGTTGCTTCACCTGTGTGCCCTGGCTGGAATCGAACCTGGGACTCCTACATCCCAGGCCGATGCTCTACCACTGAGCCAACCGGCCAGGGCATACATGTGATATTTGATGAGACTTAGTATTAGTTTGCCCAGCTTTTCAGATTTGGTCATTTATAAATATTTTGCATTTTCTAATTTTAAATTATTTTTATAATTTTTAAAGAAATTTTACTCCAGAGTTAGCAAGTTTTTTATATAGGCTGTGGAGAGAGACACAACAAAAGCCACTCAACATCTAAGTTAATTACCATCTCTGTCTTAATTACAAATACCCTATGCATTTTATCAACTCTTTCAAAGAATCTTAACTACATAAAAAAGTAAAACTTGCTTTTGTAATAATTACACCAATGTGATCTTGATAAAT
This sequence comes from Saccopteryx bilineata, assembly GCF_036850765.1. Classification (NCBI taxonomy): domain Eukaryota; kingdom Metazoa; phylum Chordata; class Mammalia; order Chiroptera; family Emballonuridae; genus Saccopteryx; species Saccopteryx bilineata. The sequence continues at coordinate 84,527,613 of NC_089491.1, read as the reverse complement.
TTATCGATACTATCCTGACCCCAAATGACTAAAATCTTTGTTTCAAAATATTTAGAGACCAGAGGTTAGGTGATTTTCTATGAGTTTACCTCTCTTGAAGTTGTTGCTGAACACGAATGTAAGTACAAAAACTTATGAATAAACCAATATTGTTCAAGTTTCTTAATTTCAATTATTTATCACCTCTTTAAGGCCAGTATAAACTACCTCTTCATTAAATCCTTTACAAACTTTTTGTGCAGCAAAAATGACAGGGCATACTAATAAATACTGGCTAATAGTTTTTAGGTTTTGTCCACATACACTTGAAAATCTGAGTGTAAACTTGATTTGAATAGCAATAGTGCAGCTTCTACAAAAACTAAATAAAAATATATTAATGTAACCAATACTTGTGGTTAGATTTCTAGGAAGCTCTTTGAGTGGGAGACATAAGTATCAATAAATGTACTTTTAGAGTATGTATAAAAGAGGGGCATCTGGGAAAACTCTCCCTACACTGCTTTCTAACACTTAAAATGAAAACATGTTTAAGAGTATTCTTGTCTGCTAGCAAAATGCATAAAAATGCTACAATATGACACCTGTAATTTAGGGAATTTGGATTTTTTATATCTACTAACTCCATATCAAGTAGAATTTCCTTTTTATTTAAGATGGTCATAGACATAAGAAGTGGTATTTAAGCATCAAATTTTCTAGCAGAGATGTTATTATAATTTAAAACAACCTAAATTTTTAATCCAATCTCTCTTGTAGGTCTAAAAAGTTAGAATACACTACCAGCAATTTAGTATTTTTAAAGTATTTACATTGTAAAAAAAGATAGTAATCTGGTCAATGGGTGCTTCTCTGTTGAATACTCAAGTCCAATAATATTATTAAAACTACTACAAACATAAAATAGAGCTAAAATTGTATTAAATAATTAAATTAAAGGAAGACAATGATTTTATATCAATCTTATGACTTACATTTATAGACATAATCCTAATCCACTAAGGAAAAATAACTCCCTAGCCTTATAACAATGCATATTTCAATAATAACCTGGATAAAGAGAGGAGCAAAATATTGTAAGAAAGAAAACTTTGGGGAAAATTCTAGCCCACTGTGCATTGGAATAAAAACTATATATCTAAGAAACATATATATCTAATAATATAATAATAAAAACTATATATCTAATAATTTGTATAGAATCCTGACATTTGGAAAAAATAAAATAAATAGCCCACACTGTAATGACAATAAGAATTATTAGATGCTTGCTTAGTTGATTTAGGATTTGGCATGCCATGTTCTTATGCTGCATAGTTATGGGACACTAAGTTTTCTTTGGGAGACCTTGAAAGCATGATGGGAAACTAAGAAGATGATAGCTGCTCCTACTGTATTATTTCTTATAATTTATCAAACATCTTCATTTGGCAGGCTTATGTTTCTAGACACAAGGTCCTGAAGTCCTCAAAAGATACTTAAAACCAAATGAATAAATACAAGTTGGGATGTATATTAGATTTGCTTTCATATAGATTGACATATAGGAATGAACAAAAATTCAGACTAACTTACATTTCTTATGTGCTGATTGATTTAAGAGATATATGCTATGCTGTTAATAATCTTTGCTAAAATAAATATTTATTTCAGAAATTTTGAGTTGTATATTAAAATTAGAAAATAATCTCACAATCTGCTACTGAAAAATAATTGCTATAAACATTTTAAAAGTTATTGAAATGTAATATACATATGAAAAAATTATGTAATAAATTTTTACAATCTCTCAAACAATAATTGATGAACCTGATGAGAGTTTCTGTATATATTGTATGGCTCCCTCACTCCTTGATAAGATGACAAGAACTGTAAGAAATGTATTTTAAACAGGTTTCCAGAGTGTTTCCAGTAGTATTAACCTGTATCACACCAGGTTGATAAACAGATAATTTACTATCTGCCTTTTACTCTTCTACTGGTGATTACTTCATATTCTAAATAAACTACTAGCACTTGAAACCTTGTATCAAGTTCTAGGTAATCTAAAACTAAGACAGATGTATTATAGAAAAAAATATTGATTCTATGAGAAGGTTAAGAAAACTAATGCAAACATTTGGGAATCTATTTGACAGTTTTTAATAAAGTAAAACATACACTTCTGTTTTGATACAGTTTTTCCTCTATTATATAAATAGTGAAAATAACTGGGAAATAATGCAAATGTCCACAAAAAGACTGGTACCATGTATAACCATATCAACCTTATTTACAATAGTCCGAAGGTGGAAGTCACCTAAATATCCATCAACAAATAAATGAATTAACAAATTTTGGTATGTTCACACAGTGAGATGCCATTTATCAATAAAAAGAAATAAATTACTGATGCATGTAGCAACAGGAATGAATCTCAAAAACATGTAGAATAAGAAAGCCAAACTCAAATGAGTATATATAGTATGACTTTATATTTTTTAACTCAAGTACAAACAAATGAAATCTCTGGTGATAAAATAGAGATTGCCACTGTGGTGGATGTGGCAGAACTTTCTAAATTAATCTCAGTGATGACTGCACAGATACACAGATGCTTAAGGTTTGCATGTTTTATGGTATGTAAAGTACATCTTGATAAAATACTGTTAGAAAAAAAAACCAAAAAGGAAAACTAAAAAACTAATTTATTGTGTCAAAATTCAGGATAGTGTTATTTTATTCTAAGAAATAATTAGGAGATCAAATTCCAGCATGACAGTTTGGGGAGTTGTGCTGACTTCTGTGAATAAAAAAGGGGCCACATACCAAAACTGACAAGCAAACCTGTCTATTCTTGTTTTGCATCTACTATAAAATATCTTTGGAATTCCCGAGTAATCCCCTTTCATCCAGGCCCCTCAGGGCACTATCTCCCTCCAGAGCAGGAGACTGGGGGCACTTATTGTTACCTTGTTGCCCGAATACCATCTCTATTTGCCAAAAATGTCTATTTTTAACTACCCTATACCCACCAATGAAATAGAAGTATTTGTCTCTCCATTTTACTTTTTATTTAATCTCAGAGATTTCCCTGTTTTGCTTTCTCCTGCCTCCCTAATACAATACCAATGGATTTCACGTAATCCTCCTTATGTTTTACTCTTTAATTGTAATGTATAAAATAAAGAAAAAACTGCCATTCTCTGGAGCATTTTCTCAATTCGTTGAAATTTTGCTTCCTGGCAGTTGTTCTCTGACTCAAATAAACAAAAATTTGCTCCCAGAAAAAAAAAATACAAACAAACAGACTGACACATGAGTTGAAAGTAAATGAAAAAGAAAAAAAAAAGATATAAAGGCCAGTGTCATGAATTTTAAAAAGAAAATATTTATATCAATTTATAGGCATTAAAAAAGATAATAATGCAATTACAAGAGAAATTTTGTTATAGCTAATTTTTCAACTTGGATGAAGTGAATAATTTTCTAGAAAAATCAGTGTTATAAAATTAACACAGGCAAGGGATTCCAAGACGACAATGGAGTGGGCAGATGTTTCAAGTGCTACCTCCAAGGACCAAACTGGATTACAAGAAAATTTAACAACAATCATCTTAAAAAACCAATTTAAGACTAAATAAAGAGGAATTCATAACCAATGAGTCACAGAAGCCACAGTAAGACTGGTAGGAAGAACAGAGACACAAAAAGGGCTTCCCCTTTCCCAGCAGGAAACAGGGCTGAGGATCTGGAGGGACTCCAACTGCGAGGAGGTTTGCCCTGAGAGGTGTGTTCCAGCCCAGAGCCCCAGAGCCTAGAAGAGGTACTCACACATTTGGTGGTGAAAAGAAGCAAGGTCTCTATCTGCGAGAAAGTGGCCTGAGCTGCAGGCTATGTCTTAAAAGGCCAGAGTAGGAAATCTCATTCACAGCCATTTATAGGAGCTCCAGCAGAGAGGGCTGAGAGTAATAGAGATGTGTGAGGAGAGTGTGAAGTTGGTGGCCCAAGAAGAAATACTTTGGGGGATGGCCACCAGAACCACTGTGCTGAGTTATTCTCCAATACTGCATTTTCCATTTTTTTTTGGGGGGGGTGGATCAGTCCCCTCTGAGTGGCATCAGCCTGAGGGAAAACAATTGACTCATGTTTGGGATCTCTCTTGCCCCACCTGTGGAGAATGGGCTGTTCTGAGAAGTCAGCCAGGAAGCGGGGGGTGCTTCAGTGACTCAGTTTTCTGGCACTGAGGCTTGAGCTTCCCTTCTACTCCCAGCCCCACAAGCTCCTGAGTGTACAACTAGTGCTTCTGCCTCACGGGAGATTCTGGACTACAGGAAGACCACATCTCTGGGCCTCAGAGGCCACACTCACCAACTCCTGGGGACTGTGAGGTGACCTTACTGAGGTCTGTGAAAAAAAGTCAGGACAGACTGACACCTGGGGCTTAGGGGTGCAAGCTACACTAACCACCCTTCCTAATCCCTGAATTTCCCCAGGCTCTAGATTCTACCAGAATTTTTTATTCAGTGGCTAAGCCCAACAAGCAGCCAGCAGACAGAAGGAGCAGTAGGTAGTTCTCAGAAGTCCTTGGGCCTTTTGTTGACTTTCCCCCAGGCCCAGTGTGGGTAAAAGCTATCCTAGATGTGTAGTTTGGTCCTCCCATGTGCACCTGGGCCCAACAGAGGCAGCCACAAACTCTGGTTTGCTTATAGCTCCAAGAAGGTTGCTGAGGGCAACCCCCACTGTCCTACACTAGTCTTTGCGAGGTTATCTCCAGGAAAGCCAAGCATCAGTTCAGGACCCAAAGACCCTTGCTGGTGTCATGTTTGAAGGGAGGGCTCATGGGACAGTGGGCCCAGTTGAAGTGAGCTCCACTATCTATGGTCAGAACCTGCACAGTGGTTCACACACACATTAGATAAGATGGAACTTCATAGTTGCCCAACCTGGGTCCTGGATATCTGGACACACTGGGCTAGGTTCTACAGTGGGAAAGGAGACAGGCTTGGAGCATGGACATTCAAGGTGTGAGTTCCCTGGAGTTTATTGCTGGGAATGGTGAAAGGGCTCAGCCACTTTCTGAGGAGATACAGTCAGCTGCAGGGTAGGACTCTCTCAGTCTTCCTCCCTGTGACCAGGGCTCCTGTTGGGAAAATAGCTGTATTAGGCTTGCTCATTTGCACTTTGCATGATTAGTGTGTGAGCATGTGGCAGTGTCATGTGTGCATAGCCTATGTAAGGCTATGAGTGGTTTGACTCATGGTGGATTTTAGATTGCTTGCCCACCACTATGAGGGGTCATTTTGCTATTCATATGCCTGCTGCTATAAGAAGCAGTTTTTTCCCCCTGTCTGTTTGCTTGTTTGCTGTTGTGAGACTCTAATAAATGGGAATGGCCCAAAGCTTTCTGGGTCTGTAGTTTCTCTACTCTCCATCTGAATCCAATGTGGACCTGCCTGGCCTCAGCCGTCAGTATTACAGCTCCCTGGCTAGATGAACTTCTGCAGAAGGGACTATCAGCCACACCCAATCTGAACACCCTGCTCACCCCTCTGTGAAGAAATAGAATCAGAGTATACAGCAGTGTTTGAGGGATTAGGCTCTGGAATAGGGACCACTTTTCCCATACTGAACTCCTGATCAAGAGACCCCCTGAAGTAAGGGGGTCCCACTAATGTTGTATTCCCAATGTCACTTACCCTAACTCACCAAAGTTGCCATCTCTTGAGAGGTTGGTGGGGGTGAAGCCAGTCTGAGCACACACTAGAGTTTTTCTACAGATGACTCTGTGTGAAGACCAGGCAACAATAAGAGAATGTGGAGCAGTTAAAAGTAGAGGCAATCTTAAGGAACTTGGGCCCTTTTATGGAGCTGCTAGCAGCTCTGAACAGGAAGAAGCTGATCCTTATACACAGGTTGGCCCCTCCCATACTACCCAGGAACAGAAAACACAGACACAAACAGATAACAGAGCAGTAGCTTTTGGTAGGTAGCCCACAATGGGTTACAAACAATAGTTGATGTCAACCCATACACAAACCTGGCACAAGAGGACCCAGAATCAGCACAACTAGAAGTAGGTAGCAGACTGCACCAAAGCTAGATTCAGCTACCCACAAAAGTGTCACACCCAAAGGAGGAGTCCAGCAGGGACCAGATAATGTGGAGAATAAATATGCCCAACAGGACAGACACTGCACAGTGTCTGATACATGTAATCATGGTTGACCCTTAGAGCCAGCCAACCTGAAAGGATAACCCCACCCAGAGAGGGTCAACTGTACTCAATACTCACACACAACAGCAGAGTAAACATAAACCTCAAGAAGCATTCCTAGAGCAAGAAACTCAGGGGGCCTAGAGGTCAGTACTACTGAGCTCACCTTCCTCATAAAGTCATCACAACAAATTTGGGAGACAGAGTAGACCAACCTAGTACACAGAAAAAAAAAGTGCAGACAAGGAAATATGATCTAAATGAATCAACAACAAAAATCCCCAGAAAAAGAATTTAAAAAAATGAAAGTAACCAAACTACCAGACATGGAGTTTAAAATAATGTATGTGAGGATGTTCAAACAGTAAGAA